>NC_059158.1:165505266-165808296 GCF_019923935.1 Bubalus bubalis
CTGATTTTTCTCTGTGTTTTTGGAGTGGAGAAGAACTGGCAATGTTACAAGGTAGAAACTTGGGTGAGGCATGCCAGGAATACATAAATTCACAGAAAATCAAGTGGACACCACACAGACAGCTAAGCTAAAGCCTTTTTCAGGTACTCTATGCAAGAGATCACTCACAGGGTAAGGAAAGTCCACCACCCAGAGGCACTGAGGTGTTGATGCAAGAGGACTATCAACTGCCTCTTTTAGGGTAGAGACCCCTACAGAGGTCCATCCAAATAAGAGTGGCAACATTTGGGAACGATTTAATGGCTACATGAAGGACCTTGATGGAATAGAGGTCACTTGACTTTGGCCACTTCATGCGAAGAGTTGACTCATTGGAAAAGACTCTGATGCTAGGAGGGATTGGGGGCAGGAGGAGAAGGGGACGACAGAGGATGAGATGGCTGGATGGCATCACTGACTCAATAGACATGAGTCTGAGTGAACTCTGGGAGTTGGTGATGGACAGGGAGGCCTGGCGTGCTGCGATTCTTGGGGTCGCAAAGAGTCAGACACGACTGAGCGACTGAACTGAACTGACTAAGGAGAAGCTACCCCCTGCTCAGCCAGGAGAGAGAGGCTTGTCTTGTCACCACCTCTTTTTCCTCTTCATCCCAACACAATGGACCAGCTCACCCTAGAAGAGGGCAGAGTGAGAAGGGGTACCAAAGCAGCCCCCTCCTCTGACTTGAAGCCCCCTTCTCCAGCAGTTTCCCAACCAGTCCTACTCACAAGCTGCTAGAGTCTTGACTATTGATGAAAATAAAACCTTTCAAAGAAGTGAAGTTGAGTGGAAAATTACTGAATCTTGCCAAAGTGTCATTAAAATACTCAGTGGAAAAGGTAGGATGAATACAGTACAATTAGAGAACAGTTACTGGAACAAAACGAAATCTTTTCATGCTTAGACTCCAAGTTGAAACTGCTCCATACACTAGTTAGAGATCCATGGGCAGATATTTTAACATCAGAAGACTACTTTTTCTAAAATGATCATTTAATTATATTATTTCCAAACTAAAAAAAAAAAAAAAGAGAGAAGCCAAAACTTACTTTGCCAAAAAAATACAAATTAGATATTTGTTCTGAAATTTTTCATCTTCAAGAAAATGTTTTCATCTTTCATGATTTTGGAAAGCATCTAAAATGTTTTCCAAAATCTATTTCATTTTAAATAAGATTATTAGATACAAGGTTTTTTTTTTTTTTTTGTGGCACGTCAACTCAGATACTCTTGAAAATCTGGTGAGGATATATATTATACCTTTTAAAAAGTTTGGAATACTATAAAATGATTTATATTTGGTATTTTGGATTTGCATTTGCATGTTATTTTATATGATGCTTTGAAAAAAAAGCTAGTCTATACATCCCATGAAGGTATCAATTTTCTGAAAATATTTGGTTTACGGAGAAAAGTCACACTAAGTAAAGTTAAATAAAATAAATTGAAGGAGAAGAAAACAATTACACAAAAATAGACACTATTGCATTTGCTTCATGGATTGGCTAGGACTGTGATACTGAGCTAGAATACAGATGTTTGGGAGAGCCAAGAAGTTCCCCAGGAGAAGGGAATGGCAATCTACTTTAGTATTCCTGCCTTGAGAACTCCATGGACAGAGGAGCCTGGTGGGCTACAGTTCATAGGGTCGCAAGAGTAGGATACAACTGAGTGACTATCACTTTCACTATCTTATGGACCTACTATTTACGCAGTATTGTACTGGTCACCATGTGAGAAATAAGCAAGGTTGAATATTTGATCTGTTACTTTGAGAAAGTTAAAGTCTGAGAAGATCTGAAACGGGTGTGGTGTGATCCAGCAGTGATCTGGAACTTGGGGAAAGGGATAAGTCACTGTGGATGTGCCCTGTGGGTTGTCCCAGAAAGTTGAATCAGGTTGGATACCATAAGAAGGGAAGGATGGAGAAGTGGAGGATGGCCAGTTGTGTCTCATGGTGGCTAAGAGATACATGAATACCAGCAACCAAACAAAGATTGCTCATTGGAAACCTTGAGGATTAAGAGGCAATACAGTGGGGACAAGGGGATTATCTGGAAAAGAAATGAAGGAAGGGTAGAGAGATTAGAGTTTTTAGGAGATTGACTGATAAGTAGAAGTGGCATCTAAGTGTCTTTTAGAGATAAATATTATTTTCCAGATTATGAATATTCTTATTTGTATCTGCTCAAATATTAATGTGCTCATTTATAATAAGATGAGGATGAAAAAACTAAAAGAAAAACAAGATAAAAATAGCACAGAATCACTTCTCTGATCAAGAGCAATACTTTGCAACTAATTCAGCAGAATCGATTCTTAATTTGAAAATATTCATATGGTTTTAAAGTTTGGATATTTTTGCATATATAGTAGCTAAATGAGAACCTCAGTTTTCCCCTGGTGATTTGATTGTTTCATTCCAGTGTCTTAGCCCCTGAACAATTTATTCTTTACTCAAAGAATTGCTCTTTATTTTAATGATAGCATTGGAAGAGAAATTGGAAAACATCCATTTAAAGATATGTTTTCAGATTAAAAAGAAAATAATTTTGGTGGAAAAAAAAACAAAAAACAAAACAAGAGCCACATTCTGCCCTCAAAAGTTTACAGTGAATAGTCCATTTCTCTTTTATAACACTTGGTATCAAATAATAGACACAAAGAAAAAGAACCAAAGAATATGAGGAGCTAAAGACAAAAAGCTGGTTTCCTACCCACCTTGCCTCACCTCACCCCATTAACCGGATGTAACTCCTTTCAGCATTCCTATTTTAGTTATTTTGGGAGCCTACTTATCACTACTTCACACTAATATGATTACACTCTAACTTCTTGGTTTTTCAGCTCCTCCAAGTGAAAGATGAGGCCATCACCCATTACTCTACTTTTCCCTCTTCTCATTTTTCTTTTCCAAAGAAAACTAGTTTTTAATTTGTTCTCGCAACTCTGGGCAGAAATAGGTTTGATTTTTTTTTTTATTGCTGTACAATTTTATGAGATTGTATTAATCCCAGGTTCTTACTCAGGATAACAACTAACTTTTATAATTGCACATAGAATTTTTTTAGCTCCTTCTTTGTTGAATATTTATTGAATAATGAAATGTGCCACAGACTGGGCTAGATGTTAGGCAATGCTTCTTGGATTTTTTTTTTTTTCCAAATAGCAATAATTACTGAGTTAATATTATTATGCTCGTTTTCCAGAGAGTGCTGATGTTTAGAAACTGATTTCTAATAATTCTGTTACTTGCGGACTTTCTCTTGGTTACCTGTTAATTTAAAAATAAAACATTTAATCTACTTATCTTGCTCTACTGATGTTTGACACCTTATCAAAGAAGCTGAACATATCAACACTCCCAACCCTCCTTTCAACTCTGCTGTCACTTCTATCTTCTAAATTCTGTTGATGATACTTGGGAGAGGGGGTCATACTAAAAGTATTTCACAACTAGTAGGGTCATCTTACTAGGTGAAGGCTGGACCTTTCAATTACCATCCTTTGTATTGTTTGCCTCATTCCATCCCCTCCTGCCATGTCCTTTGCCATTTGGTTTCTTTCCTGAAAAGCACCATAAATGTTACAATAATAGGCTAGACTCATGTAGAGCTTCAGATGGCTCCCCATAGATGAACTGCATAAAGGATGATTGCATAGCGCTGCATAAAGGAACTCTCTAAGGAGCTGTATGAGATTAGGATTTTAAATCACTGCTGCTGCTAAGTCGCTTCAGTCGTGTCCGACTCTGTGCGACCCCATAGACGGCAGTCCACCAGGCACCCCCGTCCCTGGGATTCTCCAGGTGAGAACACTGGAGTGGGTTGCCATTTCCTTCTCCAATGCAGGAAAGTGAAAAGTGAAAGTGAAGTCGCTCAGTCGTGTCCGACCCTCAGCGACCCCATGGACTGCAGCCTACCAGGCTCCTCCGCCCATGGGATTTTCCATGCAAGAGTACTGGAGTGGGGTGCCATTGCCTTTTCCCTTTAAATCACTATACGGTTTTAAATATACCTAGTAAATAATGGAGCTAAAATTCAAAACCCAGGTAATCTGGCTACAGTGTCCTGTTCTTAAACTATTTATATATTTACTATTAAATATAGTGAAATGTATCAAATATTTAAATTAAATATGGTAAAATTTGTATGTACATATGTGCTTAATTTCACATTTCAATAGCTAGAGTTTGCTTTTATAATTTTCTAAGTAATTATTTTATCCCTCAATTCATTCATTTCTTTCAGCTCAGAGATTTATTTATCGCAGGCTTTTGCTTTCATGTTTCTAGTTTTCTTCACATGCTTATCCTTGATTGTTATTTGTCCTTCTGTATTGAAGAAGGACAACCCGGTCGAGTGTCTAAGTAACCAGTCTGGGCCACCTTGCTTTAGTAGACCTAGAGTTGTGTTCTGTAGGCTGATTTCAAACTCTGTAAATATGAGTGGGGCTGCTTGACAACCAGAATTTGCTCTGTGAGGGCAGGAGAGGAGCTGGGTGTTAAGCTGAGGGCTTTACCTTGGGGCCCACTGTGGTTTTCTGTGTGTGGGATGGTACCCTAGGCTAAACTGGTCACAGGCAAACTTGAGTGAGTAGCCAGTTAGGTATTCAGGCTCATTTTCTGCTTCTTCTCTCTTCTTCAGTGTGTCCTTGTCCACAGAGCAGCCACCTACTCCAAGGCAACCACTTCAATATACTTTCATACTTCTGAACTTTATTGAAGACTCATGTTGATTGATACTGTCTCCTTTTATTATTTTACATTTATTCTGAGAGGTGAGAGCCTGAGTACTTTTCTTTCTGTCCCCTATGTTAGCATATGATAAAGTGGTTGGCATGGTAGCTAAGTGAGCCCACCTATGGTAATTTCCATTCTAGGGTTGTTGGTAACACTACATCCTAGTTTTTCCTTTACTGAGTTTACATGCTGGTTTGAAGTTAGCGATGTTTCTAGTGTCATTGTAGATGGAACTGCCCTCAGTGAAGTTAAATAAGCCACCCTATAATCACTCAGCCAGCACCACAGCCAGGATTTGAATCCATGTTATTTGGGGTCTTTGTTGCTTCACTTTTTATTATAATCTTCAAACTGTTCTGTACTTGGTTTATAATTAGCATTAGTCATTGGGCTGAACATATGCCACATAGCTCCTGGAGAGTTTTGGTTCTCCATTATTATATTAACAAGAAAATGCTATTTAATCATTTTAGATAGAGCTAATATGCACTATATGGGCTTCCCAGCTGGTGCTAGTGGTAAAGAACCTGCCTGTCAATGCAAGAGACATAAGAGACATGAGTTTGATCCCAGAGTTGGGAAGATCCCCTGGAGGAGGGCATGGCAACCCATTCCAGTATTCTTGCCTGGAGAACCCCAAGGACCAAGGAGCATGCTGCTGCTGCTGCTAAGTCGCTTCAGTCGTGTCCGACTCTGTGCGACCCCAGAGACGGCAGCCCACCAGGCTCCCCTGTCCCTGGGATTCTCCAGGCAAGAACATTGGAGTGGGTTGCCATTTCCTTCTCCAATGCATGAAAGTGAAAAGTGAAAGTGAAGTCGCTCAGTCATGTCCTACTTTTAGCGACCCCATGGACTGCAGCCCACCAGGCTCCTTCATCCATGGGATTTTCCATGGCAGGCCACAGTCCGTAGGATTGCAGAGTCAGGCACGACTGAAGTGACTTGGCAAGCACACACATGTGCTATATAATATTAATCATGCACATGCTTATAATTAAGCATGCACATGCAATCTGTGTGTGTGTGTGTATATATATATATGTATAAAATCTGCAAAAAACAATAGTAATAGTGTTTAGAAAGAGATTTGCTTATATCCATTTAGTCAGACAACTGCTATTTTTGAGTATTGATCTCGCACCAAACACTGCATTGGAAGCTACATGTATGATAGTGAAAGAAGCAAGATACGTTTCTGTCGGAGTCTGTATTTTTGGAGGAGATGGTATTAAATAAATACACAATTATTTACATAAGCACATATTCAGATAAATACAGGCTATACGGATGATATAACTAGGGGGCTGTGATACTTAAGAGATACTCTGGGGAGTGGGAGGGACATTTGGAAGGAAGGAGGGTTTCCTTTTTAAATACTGTGATCATGACCATCACTCTCACACTGAGAAAAAGACCAGCATAATACAGTGGAAGAAGCTCTGATCTGGATAGCTGGGATGGGTGGTTATGGTTTGTATTGGTATAATTATTTGCTGTGTGTCTTTGGATCATTCACTTCATTATAAGCTTCATAAGGTGGGAACTTCATCTCTATTGATCATTGCAACTCCCCACTGGTAACCACTAGTTTGTCCTCCATATCTGTCAAAATATGTATATTTTTTGTTCTGTTCATTGGATTATTTTCGTGATAACATACTATATTTGTCATTCTCTATCTGATTTAACATAATACCTCCAGGTTCAAACAAGTTGGTGCAAATTTCATTTTTTTTAATAGATGAGTAGTATTCCATTGTGTGTATCTATTATATTGCATAATATATATTATATTATATTGTATTTTTTATATATATATATATATATATATACACACACACACACTGGTTTGGGTAGCCATTCCTTCTCCAAAGGATCTTCCTGACCCAGCATAGAACCTGGATCTCCTGCATTACAGGCAGATTTTTTACTGTCTGAGACACCAGGGAAGCCCTGATAATATATATATATATATATATATATGTATGTATATAAAACATCTTTATCTATTCATCTATTGATAGACTATTAGGTTGTTTCCATATCTTGGCAACTGTAGATAATGATTTCTATGAACACTGGGTCACAGGTATCTTTTCTAATTGATGTTTTCATTTTCTGTCAGATAAATACCAAAGAGTGAATTTGTTGGGTCATATGGTAGTTCTGTTTTTAGTTTTTCAAGGAGACTCAGCACTATTCTTCACAGTGGATATACCAATTACATTCCCATCAACAGTGTAGTAAATATACACAATGGAATGGAATATTACTCAATCACGAAAAGAACAAAATAATGCCATTTGCAGTAACATGGATGGACCTAGAGACTGTCATACCAAGTGAAGTAAGTCAGACACAGAAAGACAAATATCATCAGTCAGTTCAGTTCAGTCACTCAGTCATGTCAACTCTTTGCCACCCCATGAACTGCAGCACCCCAGACCTCCCTGTCCGTCACCAACTCCCGGAGTTTACCCAAACTCATGTCCATTGAGTCAATGATGCCATCCAACCATCTCATCCTCTGTCGTCCCCGTCTACTCCTGCCCTCAATCTTTCTCAGCATCAGGGTCTTTTCAAATGACTCAACTCTTTGCATCAGGTGGCCAAAGTACTGGAGTTTCAGCTTCAACATCAATCCTTCCAACGAACACCCAGGACTCCTTTAGGATGGACTGGTTGGATCTCCTTGCAGTCCAAGGGACTCTCAAGAGTCTTCTCCAACACCACAATTCAAAAGCATCAATTCTTCGGTGCTCAGCTTTCTTTATAGTCCAACTCTCACATCCATACATGACTACTGGAAAAACCACAGCCTTGACTAGATGGACCTTTGTTGACAAAGTAATGTCTCTGTTTTTTAATATGCTGTCTAGTTTGATCATAACTTATTTTTTTAAAATAAGAAGGAATTTTGTTACTTTAGTGGGGAAAAACAACACACGATCAGTGTAAAACATTCAAGTAGATACAGAAAATTTACAGCAATAGAAAAAAGAAAATAAATAAATAAAAATAAGGGAAATAAAATAAAAATATCCATTATTCAGAAGCAAATATAGTCAGCATCCAATAATAATCCTTCTAGTAATCTCTCCACACAATTAAAACTAGAAAAATAGATTGAAAAATTATGAGTATTTGTATATGTTACAAAGTCTTCCCTTTCTTTAAAACAGTACTGTACATAGTTTTTCTTAAAATTTATGGGTGTTATAAAATACATTTGAAAAATAATGAATGTATTAATTTACTTAAATATCCTATTGTTTACTTCATTATTAGATAGAAATAAAACGCAACTAACAGGGGCCAAGCAAGAGCTTTTCCTAAAAGGACACAGTTAATTTATATCAGAGTCAGGACTAGGACTCAGATTTTCTATCAGTCCTGGGTTCTTTCCAGCTTACTAAGTTGTTTATTGTCTGAATTTTAGATATTATTGGCTTCTTGAAAGCTACCATAATGGATTTTCACTCTAGTTTTGCCAGATAAATTTTCTTGAACTATCTGTGGCTTTGCCACCTAATTAATTTTAAAATAATATTTGAAAATTTCAAGTAAGAGAAAAATGTTGTTATTGCAGACACGGATTAAGCACTGTGAGTCTTTAAAGGTCAGACCACTGTGAATCTAGAATTTGTGAATACCTAGATTTTTAAAGTAGTATAGCTAAATGGCAACCCACTCCAGTGTTCTTGCCTAGAGAATCCCAGGGATGGCGGAGCCTGGTGGGCTGCCGTCTATGGGGTCGCACAGAGTCGGACACGACTGAAGCAACTTAGCAGCAGCAGCTAAAAATGATCCCAGACAAAGTTTATTTGAAATAATATTTATTCATTTTTTTTAAACATTGACTTTGATAAATGAGCATGTTTACAGATTTTTTTCAATTAGTGACTATCTGCTGGGAGAAAAAGGTTTTAAAGATACATTAACTTTAAAATATTATTTAAAAATCTGTTAATGGAACTATTTAATAATTCTAACTGAAAGATTGTAATCATCTATATCACAGTTAATAGAAGTTCATGCTGCTGCTACTGCTAAGTTGCTTCAGTCATGTCCGACTCTGTGCGACCCCATAGACGGCAGCCCACCAGGCTCCCTCGTCCCTGGGATTCTCCAGGTAAGAACACTGGAGTGGGTTGCCATTTCCTTCTCCAATGCATGAAAGTGAAAAGTGTAAGTGAAGTCAGTTGTGTCCGACTCTTCACGACCCTGTGGATTGCAGCCTACCAGGCTCCTCTGTCCATGGGATTTTCCAGGCAAGAGTACTGGAGTGGGGTGCCATTGCCTTCAGAAGTTCATGTGTATTTCCAAAACAATGGAAATGAAAATCACTTTCTTTTAAATTTGTCTTTTTTTAAGCTTTTTTAGCATCAATAATGAAACTTCCACCTCATCTTTAATTTGAAAGACTATTTCTATATTAGAAGTTGATGCTCATGGTGACATTATGCGTGAAAGTGCAGATTACAAATTTATTGTTCATTATTATGTCAAAGCACTCTGCTTGCTATCATTCATTAATGAATTGAGGAAAGAAGAGGATTTTGAGAAAGAAATTCTCTGATATTTTTATTACACATTTTTACCAACCTCTAGGTAGGGTGACCAATGGGTCCTGTTTTGCCCAAGATTGTCTTGGTTTTAAAAATAAAAGTCCAGCATCATAAGGCCCCACTCAGTCTCTGGAAAATGTTTGGTCACCCTAGTTTGAGGTAGAATGGGCTCATTTTTATATGGAATATCTAGCAAACAGCAAAATTATAACAGAATTTTTTAAGGTTGTACTTACTGAAGACTCAGTTTACTAATACACTCAGCTACTTCATAAATGAATGGATCTTTCTTTAGTTCATCATTTTTCCTATTCTGGCCAAAGGTTATGATTCCTTACTTTATTACAAATGTTTTATTCCCTGTTGATATGTAAACATTTTACTTTAGCCTGTTCATCTGCCATTTATTCACAGGGATGAATGAAGTTCAGGTTTCCTTAAAGGTATATGGTAGGAAATACTGGATCCTTAAAAATGTAGCACCAAAATAAAACTATTTCCATTTCCATTTTATGAATTGTTGCATTCAGGCAAGCAACTGCTTCAGAAAACTAAAATTTCACATTTTCATACAAATGCCTCGTTTTTAGTGACTTTCTAAAGCTTTAATAATAACATCCAGCTTTTTTCTATAGAAGTATAGTGCTATTTTTAATCCTTACTCAAAATTACCAAAATACATTAAGATAAAATGCATATTCTTGGCAAAATATCATCCTGTTTTATGATTAATGTTACAGGTGTTTTTGTCTACTGTTTTCACTGCTTATTTTAATTTAATCACCACATTCTAATTAGTGGCACATCACCTAGTCTTAGTTTGTTCTTAAATTAAACTTTCCTTTTAAATGCTAGCACAAATTATTAATGCATTTATAAAGACCTGAGGACAAGTAGGAAAGAGCAAGTTTTACAATGACACAGTAATGATTGTTGTTATTTGTACTGAGCTCTCAGAAGTGACACCAGCTCCCTACAAACTCTGTGCTTCCTTGTCTGTCCTTTTCCTTTTTATTTTCCCTTCTATTTTTATTTAATAGGGAGTATGAATCTGAAGGGCTTCCCCAAATCCCTATTAAAATGCACATCCCTTTCCTTCTCCATGTATAGGAAACAGACTTAAATCATAGCTGAGTGGGTTAGTACAGGGCTGTTGGTAAACAGCACATTACCTCTATGCATAAAAATCCTCCCTCCTTTCTTCTTGCCCCTTCCCTCCCTCCTTTTAGTCTTTTTTTTTTTAACTTTTCATTTTATATTGGAGTATGGCTGATTAACAATGCTGTGATAATTTCAGTGTACAGCAAAGCAGCTCAGCCATGCGTATACATATATCCATTCTCCCTTTTTTCCTTCCATTCAGGAAATATTTATTAAGTATATACTTGGTGAACTCCTGTTATACAATGTGCTGTTCTCTCTTTTACCATAGAAAAGTTCCTTAGTCTTTCTCTACGAGAAACAAGTTTCTCTAATTCTGTTATGGGCAACTATTTTTTTATATAGAAGGAGCTTCGCTGATGGCTCAGCAGTACAGAATCTGCCTGCAATGCAGGAGACTCAGGAGATGCAGGTTTAATCCCTGGGTCAGGAAGATCCCCTGGAGAAGGAAATGGCAACTCATTCCAGTATTCTTGCCTGGAAAATTGCGTGGACAAAGGAACCTTCTCACGCTTCTTGCTCTGTCATAATCACACTATCCCTACAGTTGTTCTGAAGTGAAAGTAGCTCAGTTGTGTCCAACGCTTTGCAACCCCATGGACTATAAAGTCAATGGACTTCTCCAGGCAAGAATACTGGAGTGGGTAGCCTTTCCCCTCTCCAGGGGATCTTCCCAACCCAGGGATCGAACCCAGGTCTCCCACATTGCAGGCGGATTTTTTACCAGCTGAGCCACAAGGGAACCCCCCTCCCCGCGGCCCCAGTTATGGAGAATTCAAGTTCATTTACTTATTTTTTTGTTTCTGGTTCACATCCTTTTCTTTATCCCAGGAGAATACCCCACTGTCTCAACTCTCTACTCAGGTGGACAGGCACATCTTTACTGAGTCTTAGCCAAGGACACCTCTTCCCAGTTTACAGAGCAGATAGATACTTTTCAGGCTTATATTCTCTTGAACCTCAGCCTTTCTCTTCACAAACTGACTTGTATTTGCATCATTGCTTCCTTCTCATTTCAGTTAAAAAAAAAAGAAAAAAAAACAGTAACAATAAAAGTGCCACTTCACCAGCCCCATCGCTCACATCTGTCTGAGCAGGACTTTTCTCATTTACTTTTGTACCCTTGGGGCCCATCGTTGTACCCAGAACATGTTAGATTGTTAGTAATTTCAGGGACTGAATGAGTGAATAATGCTAGGCAGTGGTAGAGAGTACTGGACTTGAAAAAAAATCAATAGTGAATTGAAGTTAGAAATTATTTTGACTGCTAAGCAGGTAAATTAAAGAAGCATTTCTTGAATGAGGTGTTGCAGGTGCTTAAATCAAGTGAGTGGATTATATTTGATATTGAGGTCATAATTCTACAAACACATCCTGACCTCAAGTAAAGGTGTGATTTCTGTTCTTTCAAACCAATTACAGAGAGATTGAAGGCATTGTTTTTTTTACAGCCCGAGATTAACCCTAATTATGAGTCAAGGAAATGAGAGTCAGAGACACATTATTTTCAAATGTGATTGATGATTACGATTCACTTTGAAATTGCTATAAAATCACACAGTATATAAATTAGTCACATTAAATTACTTAAAAACATGAGCACAATAATTTTTAAAAAACTGTAACATTTTTCTTATGTTGAGAAGGAAGGGGAGTTAGGGATAATAGCTCTTTCTTTAGGTGAAATTTATTTACATGGTGTTAGTGAACTAAAAATATTTCTGCATTACTTCACTTTTTAAAGATGAATATAGCTCTGCTAAATTATTATAAAACTATTCATATTCATAAAAATATTTATTCATAAATAAATCAGATAATTCAGAAAAGTATGAGAAACCAATGATCTTCATTATGACCAGGTTGATTGACTATTATTACTGTTTTTATATATAATCTTTCTGACATATTTCTACACACACTGGTGAATATATTTTATAAAAGTGGACTCAAACTATGTACAGTATTTTGTAAATTTTACTTTTTATTTAACAATATGCTGTGATCAGACTTCCATGCTAATAAGTGTAATTCTTCATTGTTTTTTCCAGTGATTTGGGAGGATTTCATTGATGAAAGCACAAAAAATTTACCTCTTCAACTGATTTTTTGTGATTGGATCACTGAGTTTAAAAAGTTATACACTAACGTTGAAGTGTCATGTAAAACATCAACGTGCATTCCTCTTTCACATATTTGATGATTGCATTAGGATAAATATCTAGAAATAGAATTGTAAATTCAAAGGGAATACGTATATCTCAAAATATGTATATGTATGTCTGTGTGTGTATGTATGTATATGTGTGTGTGTACAAAACTCCACTGTGGTGCTTTCATCCAACTAATCGATCAAAGAATGACGCATTATTCATTTTTGGTCTATAAGCATAAAGGAAGTCTGCTTTAGGCATCTTAAAATTGTTTCTTCACTGTGAAATGTGTTCATAAAACAAAACTTTTCTTTTGTCTCTGGTCTTGAGGGTTAATGCTTGGAAGTCTGGCAGCTTTAGGAGGACAAGGAAGCCAGATAAGGAGGAGAGACAAACACTGTGAGAATGGCACAGAGGTAAAGATGGAAAGAACCCGAGTTCTTGATCATGTCAGTGAGCTAGGGGAATAAGCAACCCTGGGCTCACTTTCCCTCCATAGTTTTGTTATTTATTTAATAAATATCCTCTAGCCTAAGGCGGGGGTCCTCAGAGTGTGAGAACCTGAGGGGTCCCTGAGACCCTCTCAGAGAATTCATTTATCCAAAACTATTGACATAACAATATGAGATTTTTATTTGCCCTTTTTACTCTAATTCTTTCAGAGTGTACATGGAGTTTTCCAGAGGTTATATGACAAGTAATACAACAATAACTTAAACATAGACACAGATATGAGAATCCAGCTGTTTTCTATTAAGTCACTGAGAGATTTGTAAAACTGTAGCATGATGCCACATTTCTCATTAAATTTTTTATGGTTTTGGACTTTTCCCCCCCATAGACTATATGTGGTGGGCTTATTTTAAAATGAATACATATCCTAAAATTTCTCACATTTATTTCTGGCATAGCAGATATTGATAGATAAAGTCCACAGAACAAAAGCTCTTTAGGATTCTCAATAACTTTTAAGAGTGTAAGGGATCCTGCAATGAAAATTTCGAGAACCGCTGGTCTAAGCCAGTGTCACTTTCCTGTCTTCTGGCTGTGAATAAGGTTTACTTATTGTTATTATTGTTATTTTTTCTGAAGGAAGAGGCGGTGGTAGTGGTGGTGTTTTTGCCCAAATGAAAAACTTCATCCTTAAATGAAAGGCTAGTAGTTCAGAAATAGTCTTAGAATGTAAATGATTAAATACTTATCTCTTTTTTATATTCTTTTTCTTTTTTTCCATAGATTTTTCCTGGAGTACAGACATCACTTGCTATGTGCTCACATATTTTATCTTTTTTCTATTTAATTTTTACTTACTGTCTATTCTTTTGGATTGCTTCTCAGTCCTTTTCTAGATTTTTCTCTTCTCTTATTTTCAGACCATTGTCTTCCCCTGGTCCTTGTCATGTTTATTCTGGGAGAATGGCTCATGTTTGTTCTCCACAATATTAATTTCATTTAAAACAGCATCCATTCTGTTTCAGCTTAATATATCATTCCTATATTGTGTCTTTCGTGTTCCTGAAATCCTTCTTTATCTCATCCGTCTTCCCTGCCATGCTACCTTGCTTTCTGTCCTATGCCTTGAATTTATTTTCTTACTGTATTTTGTGGAGGAAGCCACCTTCTTCTGGGTCCTTCCATGCCATTGTTACTTCATTCTTAATGGATCTCCATTTTCCTGACTCCTACCCATTTCTCCCCCTCTTATTCATTATTTAAGAGGCAAAATCTGTCCCGACTGAGTGTATAAGTAAAGAGATCAGGTGGATTGACTCTCTATCTGCTGTTAGTGTGTATTTATCTACTTTTAATTTACAGCAGGAATTGGGGCAGGCTGGTGCACTTACCTTTGCTTCTAAAAGGAACCAGAATGGCATTTACTTCTGTCCTGAGCATCCACAGTGTGGTCCTTTGGAACTCTTGGCAGGTATGGAACAGCACACTCTACAACATGCCAAGTGTTCCGTGCCAGCCCCACCCCCAGCTTCTTCTGAGTATTTCTCCTCCCAAAGTGACCAGTCCCAGAGTGCAGAGGGACACCTATTTTTCTTCTGCTTCCTGCCCAGCTGTCGTCTGATATTTTTAGTACTGGACTTAGAGAAAACACAGGAGGAGTCAAGGAGGGACAGAGAGGGAGTAAGGAAAATACCCTCTGACTAACAACAATTCCTAAAGGGTCCAAGGTAAGTCCAGGCCATTATTTGATGCCATTCCAGGAAATAATGGAGCCGAGTAGCGCACAGCTCCACAGAAGCATTGCAGCACCCCCACCCCCCCAAAATGGACTTCAGTGTGATGAACCCCAGTGGAGCCCCTTGAATTTGTGCAATAGCATAGCATAGCCCTAGGGAATGGCTGCAGCTGTCTATTTAGTCTAGAAAACTTTTCTTCTCCTTCTTCTTCTACATCATCGTCGTCTTCTCCTAGCTTTTGCTCTCTGATTCATAAGCTCCTGAGGGAGTGGAGAGAGAATGAAAGATATGCAAAGCTGCATGTGTTACCTTATTTTCTCAAACGATCCCTGTTTGTCAGAGAACTGGAGTGTTTCAAGAATGCAGCTTTACTTGTTTTTCAAAGACTACAAATTACTAGATGTTTAAATTATTATGTCTATTCATTTAGCTTTAATTGTTAGTAAGTTTTTTTCTGGAGGTGGGGAGAGAGGATGTATTTTCTTGTTTTCTTTACAAGTTTTGGTGACATGATTCTTGGAGCTAATAGCCAGTACAGTTTTATAAAGAGGCTATTATTATTTTGAAATGTACATAAGGAACAGGGTATGCATAAACACTGTGAGTGATAGTAAAATGAGGACTATTCATTGAAAAATTACAGAGGAGGAACATTGTGTTAAACTATGAAATTCACTGAATTCACTCTCTAACCGTAAGAGATTAGTTCTATTATTTTACCTATTTTATTGAATTCAGTTTGAATTTCCCTGATGGTTAGTGGTGATAAGCATCTTTTCATGTGTCTATTGAACATCTGTACATCTTTCTTTGAGAAATGTCTATTTGTACTTTATTCATAGTTAGGGCTTCCCTGGTGGCTCAGAGGTTAAACCATTTGCCTGTAATGCGGGAGACCTGGGATCGATCCATGGGTCGGGAAGATCCCCTGGAGAAGGAAATTTCAACCCACTCCAGTCTTCTTGCCTGGAGAATCCCATGAATGGAGGAGCCTGGAGGGCTACAGTCCACAGGGTCGCAAAGAGTTGGACACGACTGAGCGACTTCACTTTCACTTTCAGTTTCACAGTTAATCAATTTTTGTTTAAAATATTGAGTTGCATGAGTTCTTTGTATATTTTGGATATTGGCCCTTTATCAGATATATCATTTACAAGTATCTTCTCCCATTCTGTGTGTGATCTTTTCATTTTGTTGATAGTTTCCTTCACTATGTAAAAGCTTTTTAGTTTGATGTCATTCCATTTGTTTACTTTTGATTTTTTTTCCCCTTGCCCGAGGAGACATATCTGAAAAAAATATTTCTATGACCAGTGTCAAAGAGAATTGCCATGTTTTCTTCTACAAGTTTAATGGTTTCAGGTCCTACATTTAAGTCCTCAACTCATTTTGAATTTATTTTCATATATGATATAAGAAAGTAACCCAATTTGATTCTTTTGTATGTAGCTGTCCAGTTTTCCCAACACCATTTATTGAAGAGTCTGTCTTTTCTCCATTTTATATTCTTGCCTCCTTTGACATAGATTAATTGACCACATAGGTGGATTGACTTCTAAACTTTCTATTCTGTTCCATTGATCTATGTGTCTGTTTTCATGGAAATCTTTACTTGATTATTGTAGCTTTGTAGTATAGTTTGAAATCATGGAATGTGGTTTTTCTCGCTCTGTTCTTCTTTCCCAAGATTGTTTTCTTCTGAGCTTCCATACAAAGTTTAGAATTATTTCTTGGAGATGTGTTTACCCTTGAATGATATCAATATTGGGATGGTTTAGACTTACTTTCATAACAATCATCTGATTTCTTTAAATGTATAAAATTATAAAAATAATGTCTGAGGCTAATAGTTAGAAAAGTAGTAACTTTTACCATTAATAAAACCAGCACTGTAGATATTGCACCAATTTCTTTGTACTGCTCCAGTTTCCCTGGAAAATCCCATGGACAGAGGAGCCTGGTAGGCTGCAGTCCAGGGGGTTGCTAAGAGCCGGACACAGCTGAGCGACTTCACTTTCACTTTTCACTTTCATCCATTGGAGAAGGAAATGGCAACCCACTCCAGTGTTCTTGCCTGCAGAATCCCAGGGATGGGGGAGCCTGGTGGGCTGCCGTCTATGGGGTTGCACAGAGTCGGACACGACTAAAGCGACTTAGCAGCAGCAGCAGAAGCTCCAGTTTCCCAGTAGTTGTATTTATTATATAGTTTTCAGATCTACACATGATTCAACCTGTTGATTTTCAAATGATTTTACTTTAATGAGATCTGTTATTTAGCTTTTAAAGACAGACATTAATAGGAGTAATATCACAGGTTATCTCCATTAACATCTTTCAGCCATAATAATGATTTGACTTCAGTATGAAATATTGGGTTAATTTATTGTGTGCTATGTTTTCTTCTTTAAAAATTCTCTGTTATACTATTAATAATGTGAATAAAGAACTCAGTTGGCCATAAAGGCAAGTGCTAGTATAGTTTGAAAAAAAAATTTATGACAGCATAACTTTTAATAGGTCATTTGGTTAGCATTTTAATTCCTCACATTTGGTAGAGAAGGTATTTATTTAACAATGCCAAAGAAAATAAAACTTTACATAAAATGATTATAATTACCTCTTTTTGTTTTTACTAATATTAATAAAAATAGTGAATCATGCACATGCTTCATCGGGCATAGGAATTCAGGAATTAACCCTTTATCTAGGTGCAGTCCTAGAGTAAAGGTAGAATCTAAGTTTACATAACAATGGGCCTCAAATACCAAGTAAGTATCTCTTCCTCATTTAAGGGTTTTGAAGTGAATAGTTCACATTAAGAGGTGTCTCTGCTATCAATGGCACCCCAGTCCAGTACTCTGGCCTGGAAAATCCCATGGATGGAGGAGCCTGGTAGGCTGCAGTCCATGGGGTCGCTAAGAGCTGGACACGACTGAGCGACTTCACTTTCACTTTTCACTTTCATGCATTGAAGAAGGAAATGGCAACCCACTCCAGTGTTCTTGCCTGGAGAATCCCAGGGATGGGGGAGCCTGGTGGGCTGCTGTCTATGGGGTTGCACAGAATCGGACATGACTGAAGCGACTTAGCAGCAGTAGCAAGGTGGCGTTAGTAGTAAAGAACCTGCTTGTCAGTGCAGGAGACAAGAGATGTGAGTTCGATCTCTGAGGGATCAGGAAGATCCCATTGGAGGAGGGCATGTATTCTTGCCTGGAGAATACTTGTCCACTCCAGTATTCTTGCCTGGAGATTCCCATGGACAAAGGAGTCTGGTGGGGTATAGTCCATAGGGTCTCAAAGAGTCAGACACAACTGAAGCGACTTAGCATGCACTACTTATATGAACAGTTTCTTTCAACTTGGTGCTTTGCTATCCCCTAAGGCATCCTTTTCACCTACATAGTGATGGCTGGATCACACTTGTGTCTATTTTACAGAACAATAGAAAAAGAGAGGAACTCCATGACAAATGGTTTGTGTTTTGATTTGAAGATCCACAAGTTGCAAGCATCATCCACATTCAATCCCATTGGCTTTAATTTAATTGTCTAACCACATCTAGCTTTAGGGTGGTTGAGAAATGTCTGTAGGTTGGCAGCCAAGTGTGACCTTAAATGTTATTACTACAAATGAAGGAATGAATTTTAGGGAGTAATTAGTAGTCTCTACTATACTTCTATAACAGAGTAATTGGTTTACTTTTTCTCCCATCCTGTTCCAACCTACTGTGAGGATTTTGTTGTAATATGCTAGACATATATGTAAAGACATATAACTTGAGGGTTGTTAAGTTTGGAAGGATTGTTATCATCATATCCAGTAATTATTATCCATATCCATAGTCATTCTACTGATGAAGGTATATTGCAGGTACAAAAGCTCTGTAAATGGGACCAACTTGAAAAACAATTCCCTGATGAATCTGTAATAAAGTCAGTCAGAATCTGGACCCAAAGACCAAAGACACCTCAGGACTCAAGTTTTAAAGGTGCAGCAAATATTCAGTGTCAACTTGTTCTATATCATGGGAAGAAAATTTCTGACCAAAACTTATAGGAGGAAATATGAAACCCTGTAGGAAATTTTCTCTTTCTTGACACAGTACTACCATTTACAACCTGGATTGGATTGATAATAGAGTTTGGAATCATAAAATCACACCTCTGGGGGAGAAAAAAAAGTGAGCTATCTATTCTTCCTGAGCATGTCAAGACCTGAAATTAAAATTGTTGTCATATTAAAGTAAGCACAAAAACACAACCCTCATCAATCAACCATTGCATTGACAAACCTTTCTAAATAAAGAGAAGATTGCTGGACAGTTTTCTAAAACAAAGTTATCTTCAAAAGACAGTTCTGAAAACATAATCCACTGTTTGGATTTTTGCTGGGATATAGTCTAACTTCTATCAGGGTTTGAGGTATATTGTGAAAGTTTCTTTGACCTGCGGGTCAAGAGACTTGGCTCTGAGTAGATGACCTTGGGCAAGTTGTTTAATCTCCAATCTCCCTTGCTTTCATCTGCAGAGACACGGTGACTGAGGAACTAGGGGCATGGAGGAGAGCGGGGAGAACTCAGTAATAACACAGGTCCCTCACGTTCTCTCTCTTTCTTCTAGTCCCTTTTTGTGAATATCTATAAAAGTATCATTTTTCCTGTATTTGGTGTCAATTTTGCTTCACAGGAGAAACAGTGAGTTTAGACTTTGTGCCCAATACCTGGTAAAGTTTTATATGAGGATTTCTAGCATGTTGGTTAAAAGTGTGAGCTTTGCACTCAGACTGCCTGGTCTAATTGTGACTCTTATTAGCTGCATGACCCTCAGCAAATTGCTTAACCCCTCTGAGTCTCAATGTCTTCAAACATAAAACAGGGAAATGAGTAATATCAACCTTATGGGTTTTGTAAGCTTCAGAGGATATAATCAATGTGAAGTGCTGAATACCGTGTCTGGCATTTTGTAAGTATTCTATGAATAGTATCATTATTATGTGCAATTCAGATATTAATAAATGTTTTCTAATGCATTTGGTAATGATGAAGCACTGCTTTTAAACTGGAAAATGTATTATAAAATGTTTCATATAGCTGTGTATTAGTAGAGAATGAAGTTAGACTGAGTCGTCTCTGGGAGCGATTAGAATAGATTAAAAGAATCTGTGTGTCCTTGTGATGATGAGACACCAGCCTTGCCTTTCAGACGTGGGATGCTGCTTGTTCACTGGGGAGACCTGAAACACACAGGGAGGTGAAAATCAAAGGGCCTCAGCTTCC
Organism: Bubalus bubalis; assembly: GCF_019923935.1. Lineage (NCBI taxonomy): Eukaryota > Metazoa > Chordata > Mammalia > Artiodactyla > Bovidae > Bubalus > Bubalus bubalis. Next base: position 165,525,394 of record NC_059158.1, read on the forward strand.
ATCCCCGCTCTGCCATCATTAATGACTCAACAAGGCACATTGTTTAGCCTCTCATAGCATCAGTGGTCTCATTTCTAAAACAGAAATAAGATTCCCCTGGTAGGAATGATTTAAGAGCAAAAAGAGATAACCAGAGGTGACTGGCATAGAGACGGGGCTCAGGATCATTTATTTTCACTCTTTCTCCTTCAATGTAATTGCCTTGTAGGTGGATTACTGACCCTTCAAAAGCATTGAATAACACCAAATGAGGCCTATTAAATCAACTTGATTGCAGATTTTGAAAAAGATTTCTTACTTAAGCTGTTTTTTTTTTTTTTTAATTTACTGAAACTTTATGTAACAGAAAGGTCCTCAAGTTCTCCTGAAATTATGGTTTATCTTTTTTTTTCAGTTTACAACATGAGTCTCACCCTGATGAAACTGTAAAAAATTCAGTATCCTTGTCACTATTGTTGACAACATTTCGGAGGTTGCTTTTATATCATGTTTGTGGCCTGTCACACTGAGCTTTTGGTCTTAGCTGCTCTTGGGTTCCTTGGCAGCAGCTGGCCAGCTCATGGCTGAATTTTCCTCTTGATCCAGTTTTCTCCTGACCCCTCTCCCTGTTCCAACATCATCATAACCTCCTCTCTTTAATCCTGAAAGCTACCTGAAAGACTAGCAGGAAATTAGTGGTTGATAAGACTTTACTGAATACCAGAGGATAGTAAGTGGCAGAGCATACCATTACAGAGGGCGACAACCATTGAAATTGGGTATCAGACGTCATCATTTCTAAAGTCTAGAAGCTGAACTTCGGCACAAGAAGATCATTAATTTCAGTTGCTCCACTTGTTAGGCTGTATCCTATTGCTGGTTCTGTGACCTTTATTCATCCAGTTCAGTTCAGTCGCTCAGTCGTGTCCAACTCTTTGCGACCCCATGAATCACAGCACGCCAGGCCTCCCTGTCTGTCACCAACTCCCACAGTTCACTCAGACTCACATCCATCGAGTCAGTGATGCCATCCAGCCATCTCATCCTCTGTCATCCCCTTCTCCTCCTGCCCCCAATCCCTCCCAGCATCAGAGTTTTTTCCAATGAGTCAACTCTTCGCATGAGGTGGTCAAAGTACCGGAGTTTCAGCTTCAGCATCATTCCTTCCAAAGAAATCCCAGGGCTGATCTCCTTCAGAATGGACTGGTTGGATCTCCTTGCAGTCCAAGGGACTCTCAAGAGTCTTCTCCAACACCACAGTTCATCCAGAGACCCTCTTTTTTTTTTATCTTGTTGGTTCCCCACCTTTGGCATCCTCTAACACCTCTCCAGCTTTACCTTCAAATCATTTTTATATGAAATTAACATCTCAAGCTCAAAAAGGACACTCTTCCCCCTTTCTTTCTAGACTCAGTTCTGCAGAGCAGTTTACCTCCCTCTGTTCTCAGTCTGCAGTGTGGGTGATGCTGCAGGTCCTGCCTTTCCTAACTGGGACACCTGCCCTGTGGCCATCCTCTCCTCCAAATGCAGAAATGGTAGCTGTCAGTAGGCATGTTCCCCATTTAGATTCATGTCACTCTTTACACTGCATGGACTTTATGCTTTCAGTACACTAGATGTTTTCACGTGTTATTTAAACATTCTCTTAGATCTAGTATGGGCTTCCATGATGGCTCAGTGTTAAAGAATCCACTTGCCAATGCAGAAGACTTGGGTTTGATCCCTGGGTTGGGAAGACCCCCTGGAGAAGGAAATGGCAACCCACTCCAGTATTCTTGCCTGGGAAATCCCACGGACAGAGGAGCCTGGCAGGATACAGTCCATAGGGTCACAAAGAGTCAAACATAACTGAGTGAGCACAAGCACAACAAGCCTAGACCTATTAAGTGGTAAAAACAGATTAAAAAACTGAAAGATAAGTTTAAATATCTTATCTAAGGGTAGAAAACTCTAAAGTGGGAGAGCCTAGATTTAAACATTGTTCTGGCTGATTCCAAGCCTGCTGCTATTCTAAGCTGTGTTTCATGGATTTGTCCTTATTGTTGTTTATTTGCTAAGTCGTGTGTGACTCTTTGTGATCCCATAGACTGTAGACTGCCAGGCTCTTTTGTCCATGGAATTTTCCAGGGAAGAATACTGGAGTGGGTTGCCATTTCCTTCTCCATGGGATCTTCCTGACCCAAGGATTGAACCCACATCTCTAGCACATCCTGCATCACAGGCATATTCTTTACTGGTGAGTCACTAGGGAAGCCCAGATTTGTTCTTAAATGCTTAAAGACTGAGTAATTCCCAACAAAGTAGAGTGTCATATGTATTAAATATCCTTAACAAAATCAAATAATTGCTTTTAAATAGTTGCTACTTCTTTTTTAAAAAGTCCATAGAAAGTACAGAAATATACAATAGGAAATTCTACCCATATAAAGGAACATTTTGATTTCTAAAGCTGTTGATATCTGATTTCTGTCACATCTGTGAGATCTAGAAATCCCTGAGGCCCGAGATTACCAACAGTGGTACAAGTGAAATAGATGTTTCATTGTTTGAGAAATGCTCAGAATGAATGTTAGCAGTCAGCACTAGATTATGGGAAACTGTTGTTCCTGGTGTTTTTTCCAAACTGCCCCAAAATGTGACAACTGTTCGTTCTCAGTGGCCCCAAGAGACAAGCAATTTACAGCAGAGAAATTGAACCCACAATGGAAATGTTCATAAGTTAGGAGTGGATAAGACTATATATCAAGTCTGGCATGTGTTTGTGGTTATGATCAGTTGCTTCAATTGTGTCAGACTCTTTTAGACCCTATGGACTGTAGCCCTCCAGGCTCCTCTGTCCATGAGGTTTCCCAGGCAAGAATACTGGAGTGGGTTGCCATTTCCTTCTCCAGGGAATCTTCCAGACCCAGGGGATAACCCAGGTCCTTGTGTCTCCTGCATTGCAGGAGGATTTCTCACCCACTGTCATGTCTAGTAGGTAGGCCAAATTCAATTTTCGATTGCTGATAAGACTGGCAGTATTCTGCTTGTGTATTTCCCACAGTCTACTCTAGGTCACAATCACAATGGCCTTGAGCAACTCTAGGTCATCATTCACAGAAATACATAATGCTGGCCCCTTGTTTATCACTAATGCCTTCAGCATATTAACTATAATTGGTTTATGTCTAGTGAGTGCCAATATAAATTGCAATAATTTGGGGTAGTAAATTTTGTACTTATATATACCAGTGAACTGTTCAAAATATGCAATGTGTCATTAAATGAATACATTAACAATTTTTTTCAATTAATGTTTTAATAGCATTTCTCCAGATCAATTTGTTACAGCCTAAAAAAATCTTCTATTTGGCCAACCACAAAGAGAGAAGTTAGGGGGAAAAAACCATCCTGTAGAATAGTGGAAAATGCATTAAAATTCTCTGAAGAATTTTTTCAGAGAAGCAATTTTTGAGAGCATAATGGTGAAACCAGCACTTACTGATAGGGTCTCATAGCAACTGGATTAACATTTCAGTCCAGAATTTTGCCTAATCAACATCTGCTAGAAAATGTAAAAGAGAAAAAAAATTGATAACTGCCTAGATTTCTGAAGTATGCACTTAGTTGCATACACATTTCTACCCACATTTTGTGGGAATAAGAATAGCTTGGTAGATTGAATCACAAAGCAATAACAAGAATTGCTTTCTCATCTGGTCTGGCATATGAGAAAACCACAAAACAATGCCTACACTGACCCCGCAGGTGTGCAAGCTACGTCAAAACAAAGAAACATTATTCCCCGGACTCTGTCTAGTGGTCTCATCATTTGTGCTGAGACACAAAGAAGTAAACAAATGCCGAGTGCTGGCTTTGCTTCTGTCCATGCCCCTCTCGGGAGCCTGAACTGGGTCAGAGAGGAGTCAGACCAGGGGCGGGTTATAGGCCAATTTTAGCTGTCAGCTGATCTATTGAAGCAGAGGAAAGGGGAAAAGAATAACAGGAGGCAGTGTTTCAAGGCTATGTTGAAGATATTGCTAGAAAATTCTGTCCTGTTTTCTTTTTAAATTTATTTTTCCATTTAAATTGGATTGTTCTGTGATTAGGAAGCCTTCTTCTTTTCATCAAAGTGAAGAACCTTTGTTTTTATTTTTCCTGCCTATGAGTGGTTTATGTGTCAGATGTGGTTAAACCCATGGGCTTTATTGCCTCATTTGAAAAAGTCATAAAATACCATTCTTATATCCCTCAAAACAACCTCTTTTCACATGGGTGAACCTAACAGAATGTCAATTGAAATTGTTAAATTTAATGACTTAATTTAATTTTATGTCATGCCCATTAGGTGAGCCAAATTTAATATTTGCTGAAAAGCCAAGTCAATCCTAGGGCCACTGTCATATAGTTTGATTTTCAGTTAGCCAATAAATCTAATGTTGCTGTAGATTTTGCAGGTGTTCCTATCTAGCTTCTTCATTCCTTTCTCTCCACAGTTTACAGATTCTGGAGATTATAACTCCAAGCCATCTTGTTATTATGTAAATCATATTTCTAGGTGTCATTCTTCCGTGGCTATAAATAAAGTCATATTTCTAGTATATTCAGATCATGGTACTAGGAGGCTGCACATGACCTCTATAAATCCTCCTCACAAGGAATGCCATTGAGGATTTCTACGAGTTTCCTGGGAGATGTGTCATGTGTTTTTAGCCCTACGTGACTGTCCCTCAATCAGATTTCCTTGTCATGTTGCAGATCATCCACCACGCCCTTCCTATCTCAGCATAATAAACCAGTGGTCCTGCAAAGGAGTAGCCCTTGAATTTGTCCAATCTATTGGACAAAGTGACTCAGATCTTAAACTCAGATCCCCGTTGACTCAGATCTCACTGCATTTCAGCATTCTTCAACCAAACCCCAGTAGCTAAAATCTGCTTCTCTAAGTGTGAGGGCTTTCCCTCAAACCATAGAAGGCTACTAGCCCACACTTGGAATAGCTGGAAATTCAGGGGGATTAACACCACCCACTCCTATTCCCCACCCATCAGTTCTCAACCAATGACTCCCAGGAAATGATGTATAAAACCTCTGGCTACTCCTGCAGAGTACTTCTGAAACATGTGTTTCCTCAAATTTCCATGTAAGTAAGCTCTTGCGGCCTATTGCACATGTCTGACTCTTTGTGACCCCATGGAGTATAGCCCACCAGGCCCCTCTGTTCATAGAAGTCTCTGGCAAGAATACCAGGTTGGGTAGCCATTCCTTTCTCCAGGGGATCTTCCCAACCCAGGAGTCAAACTGGGGTCTCCTGCAGTGCAGGCAGATTCTCTACTGTCTTAGCTACCAGGAAAGAAGCTCTTGTATATGTTGGCTTAGTAATAGCCCATTCCCGACTGCCTGCCTTTCTTTGTTTGACGTCCCCAAATTCACTTGTGTGCCCTGGAACTTCAAAACTAACTATATACACTTGAATCTTTGTCTTAGAGTATACTTCTGGGAAAAATGATGACAACCCCACATATAAGACTGATACTTGATTCATCATCTCCCTCCATCATTTTTGCTACCACTCAAGTCACTGTCCTGACAGTAGAAAGAGTCTCCAAAATAATATCGACTCAAATGTGGATGCTCATCTGCAAGTCCTTGCTGTCACAGCTGATTGAGTAGGTCTTCCTGAGAAAATACCCACTCATTCAATTAGTTCGTAATTTTTAAAAAATTGCTTGTCTATGCATGTCTAACAAGGTAATAAAAAGAGAAGAGCTCAAAGAGTTAGGAAGAGGATCACCATATTGGGTTATTCATGATTCAGGTCAAATTTGTTCTTAGAGTATGAATCTGAATATTCTAGTCTGTGATGTCACCTTTAGATAATAAAATTTGCCCCACCTCCAAATATGTATAGACTTATACCGGTTTTTAATTGCAGAGACCAGTCTTCTAGACAAATATTCTTCTCTTATTCTTTAATTAAACAGCAATGCTTATATTCTTTTGACAGTGAAGTCTGAAACCACTTTTTTTTCCACTTGGTTTGTAGAAAATACAGTCATATCTTGGAGGTATTGCAGATTTGGTTCCAGACCACTGCAATAAAGTGGTCTGAATATTGCAATAAAGCAAGTCACATGAATGTGCAGTAGCATTATGTTGAAAAAACAATGTACATACTTTAATTAAAAAATACTTCATTAGAAAGGAGAGGTGAGAGAGAGAAATGAAAGGAAGAAAGGAAGGGAGGAAAAGAGGGAAGGCTTCTGAATTACAGTGACTGTGAGCAGGGCATTGGGTTTCTCTGTGGGTATCATAAAAATCATGCTAAGGACCAGATCTCTGAAACTGATTACATATGTAAAAAAAAGTGTTTTGACCAGAATGAAAATGAAAATGTTATATTCATGGATTAAAAACTTCATTATTTAAACAAACTAAAAAATATATTTTAACTATATGTTGCTAGTATATGAAAAAACTGACTTTTTATATTTGTTAAAAAAATACTTTATTGCTAAAAATGCTAAACATCATCTGAGCCTTCCTCAAGTCATAAGAGTAACATCAAAGATCACTGATCACAGATCACCATAATAAATATAATAATAATGAAAAAGTTGGAATATTGTAAAACTTACCAAAATGTAACACAGAGACACAAAGTGAGCAAAAGACTTTGACAGACTTGCTCCACGCAGGGTTGCCACATATCTTCAATTTGTAAAAAACGGGGAATCTGCAAAGCATAATAAAGCAAAGACAATAAAACAAGTTATGCCTTATGGAAAGAGATAAAGATCATCTCAAAGATGAGTCCAGCTCTTTATAACCTGCCAAGAAATGCTACTAAGGAATTTGTTTTATTTTTTTATTATTTATACTAAACTTCCCTCATAGCTCAGTTGGTAAAGAATCTGCCTGCAATGCAGGAGAGCCGGGTTCGATTCCTAGGTCAGGAAGATCCCCTGGAGAAGGAAATGGCAATCTACTCCAGTGTTCTTGCCTGGAGAATCCCATGGACAGAGGAGCCTGGTAGGCTACAGTCTATGGGGTAGCAAGAGTCGGATATGACTTAATAAACCACCACCACCACCGCCAATTTATGAGTTAAGCATCTTTGTATTTCGGGGATGAGTCCCTTTTAGTTATGGTGTAGTTTCCATTTAATTCTCTATGGAATCATTCAATTCCTAGGACAGTGTTCTTCAAGCTGTGCTTAAGAGTTGGGCAGAGGTATCTCTGGAGTGACTAAGGGGAAAAGAAGTGTGTGGAGAATCTCTGCCCACACTCTTTCCAACTGAAGCTATTCTGCTTTTTTCTGCATACTTGATGCAGTTTTATGTCTGGGCATCTACGAAATATTTTGGAGAAGGAAATGGAAACCCATTCCAGTATTCTTGCCTGGGAAATCTCATGCACAGAGGAGCCTGGTGGGTGCAGTTCATGGGGTTGTAAAGAGTTGGACATGACTGAATGACTAAACAGAAAGAGAAAAACAAAATATTTGAAAACTTGCTTTCTACTGTGGGAGACACACTTCACTGCCCACATTGAAAGCTGTTTAGCAAACTCCATCCTTCTTTGATGCTAAAGCTTCGATTTTGTACTAGTATTTATGGACATATGTTTACAGACAGAAGAGATGAGTCATGATCGGCCTAAACTAACTGGAGTATTCTCATCCTACTGATTCAGTTATTATTAAGGAGATATAAGGGGACCTTTGCTTGGATTCTGCTCTGGTACAATGAGGGGTATATAAGGAGAGAGACTTGTCCCCTCCTTCTTGCTTTGGATGTATCACAAGAGGATGGAGCGCTCTCACCTGGTGTTGCCTTCTTGCTAACGTGAGGTGAAGGCCAAGAGAAGCAACTCAGAGCTACAAATTTCCTAAGTTTCGATGGGACCCTGATACAACCTATTTTTGACTTTGTCTTTGTGTTTAAATTACTAATCTTCTATTGTTTAGTCCATTTTAATCAAGGAGCCCAAACTGATACATATGCTAAGAAATATTTTATTTTTATTTTATTGTTTTCCTTTGGCCGTACTATGTGGCTGGCAGGATCTTACTTTTCCAACCAGGGATTGAACTTGGGCTCTCAGCAGTGAAAACTCAGAGTCCCGACCACTGGACCACCAGGGAGTTCCCCAGAAATGTTTTAAATTCATATTCTGCATAGTTTTCTTCCGTTCATCAATTCATTAAATGTCCATAAATAACAGTTGCCCTACAGCAGTGCTACTTTAAAAAAAAGAAAATTCTGGCCTATGACTATTCTAGGTGCTCAAACAAGAGTTTGCAAGAGCTTTGTTATTGATAGACGTGAAAGTGAAATTTGCTCAGTCATGTCTGACTCTTTGCGACCCCATGGACTATATAGACTGCCAAGCTCCTCGGCCCATGGAATTTTCTAGGCCAGAATATTGGAGTGGGTAACTGTTCCCTTCTCCAGGGATTCTTCCCAATCCAGGAACTGAATCCAGGTCTCCTGCATTGCAGGTGGATTCTTTACCAGCTAAGCCACCAGGGAAGCCCAAGAATACTGGAGTGGGTAGCCTATCCCTTCTCCAGGGTATCTTCCCGACCCAGGAATGGAACCTGGGTCTCCTGCATTGCAGGCAGATTCTTTTCCAGCTGTTTTTGACAGAAGAAAACACAACAAAAAACATTTTTTTCACATACACTTAATAACATTGGAATGTGAAATTAATTGTGACATTAGCATATGTCTGCTTACATTTTTAATAGTTCCATTTTTAATCACTGAGCATGTGCTACAAGGATTGCTTTGACTAGTAAAATCTCACTTAACATAGTCTCAGATAACAGGGGAAAGTTTAAGTTAACACATTTTCTCAGTAATCCTTATTCAATTGTTTACATTTGATAATTTGCACCATTGTTAGGTACTGTTTATTTTCACTGTGCCACAATTCTCAAAGATGAATCAATACATACAACTAATTAAAGTATTGATATAAAAGCAGTGATGAAAATGATAGCTACAAGCAAAAACTTATGTTATGTGCAGAAAGAGTGCTCGGGACTCAAGTAAATATGGTATCCGTACATGTGAACTCGACAATGATAGATGGACTCGCAAGTGTGAAGGCCTTGCACAAGCCGCTGAAAAAGAAAAACTGAACTGAAATGTGGGCAATTTACACATTCCTTCTATTTCTCCTCATCCCCAAAGTTTCTCTACTATGAATTTGTTTAAGCAGTGGGATGGTTTCTTTCTCTTATGAACTCTTTCAACAAAACTGTGTAATGACATACATCTCTGGAGAATCAATCAATATTTTGTTGATCAAGAAAAACAAAATTTTAATTGATTAGCTTATTCTTGCTAAAAGGAAGAGACAAAAACCAGAGGTGGCATCATCAAGGTTGTATTTCTCATGGTGCAAACAGGCACAAGTCACATCGTTGTCAAAGAGGGTTTATAAGGACCTTCAGTTAAAGACAAATGTTATGCTTAGAAAGGAATCATAATGAGCCACAAGAAACTTCCTTATCAAAAGGCATTGTTGGACATTGTGCAGCATCACTGGTGTATCACCCAAGAGGTCAATCGCTGTCACCTGCGTGCCAAGAACATTTCCCTTTTGGGGTGGGTCAAATCAATTGGCAGAGTATGACTTTTCCTTTAGAATATAGCACACTTGTAAAATGGGCTTCCCACGGGGCACAGTAGTAAAATATCTGCCTGCCAATACAGGAAACACAGGTTCAGTCCCTGAGTTGGGAAGATCCCCTGGAGAAGGAAATGGCAACCCACTCTGGTGTTCTTGCCTGGAAAATTCCATGGACAGCAGAGACTGGTGGGCTACAGTCCATGGGGTCCCAAAGAGTTGACCAGAACTGAGTGACTGAGCATGTACGAGCGCCCACACACACTTGTAAGAGCTTGAAAGTTCAGAGACCATTCAGGTATATCATTAATTTGTTCCAAATCCTTTCACCTAGTCTCAGAACCTAGCTAATCTCCCCGGATTGACTTTCTTAATGTCTGGAACTGCAGAATCTCTGTGTCTTATGTATCTCTATTTGGTACAGCCCAACTAAGAAAGAAGATTCATTGTCTGGCTACCCATTAAAATTATTTTAAGTAAGAAATACTTGTCTCAAATGAACAATAATTAAAAAGAGGAGAAAATTATTTCTTTTCCTTTCCCCATCTAGTATTAAAAGGTACATGGAAGGTATTTAAGATGCATTTTATATTAACTAACTTGCAAGTTTCCCTCTCCACTATAGCTGGATCCCCATTTGGGGAGGAGAGAGATGGTGTGTATGTGGATGAGCTGCCTTGTTAGATTTAGAGACACAAAATTTGTGATATGCAGTGTACATTCTTTGGAGTATGAAATGGCAACTCCCTTCAGTATCCTTGCTTGGAAAGTCCCATGGACTGAGGAGCCTGGCAGGCTGCAATCCATGGGGTCGAAAAGAGTTGGACCTGACTGACCATGTACACATGCAATGTGCTTTCTAGGTCACTTTCCAGGCACCAGTATTACTGACAAGAGATTATTACAGAAGCCAAGGAGCACAGAAGCTGTCTCTAACCTGAAAGTAGTAAAAGAAAGAATTGTTGTAAACTGGAAATATTGGAGGTCAAATATAATAGGCGACTGATGTTTTTTCCCTACATTGTAGTTAGTGTTCCTAAGCCCTTGACATGAATTATTTCCATTTGATTTCTTGATTTTTGTTTTTACTTTTTTCCTCTTTCATGTTGACTTAATGATTCTTTGCATAATCCCTTTATGGATAAGCTTAGGAAATGGTCATTTTAAATAAATGGCATACCATTAAATTAATATACCAGGTCACAGGACCGAAACTAGAGAGAATAGAAAATCACTGGCACACGATATACTCTATGAGTTGCCAATTTATTACTCCAGATAATTAAAGTGTAGGAGGAAGAAACAAACACCCAGAAGAATTGGGGCAGAGAGTCATCATGGTGGACGGAGGCAAAATTTTTATATTCAAATTTTAGTATAATGTACGTGTGCCCTGCGGCAGACATGGCTGCACAGCTCAGATTGTGTGCTGGGGAACACAGCGAGTGGGAGTCCCAGGAGCCTTCAGATGCACCACCAGAGTCACATACTGAAGTCACATGTCCCCTACACTCTTCCCTGACAATGACCATGCAGGTCACTTCCGGCCCAGCATGGGACACCTCTAACGGGTGACTCTAGCTTGAGGACTCTCCGTTAGTGTGGTCCAAACTATTTTAGAATAACAGCAGCCTGAGACTCTTCCTATCCGTTCACCTTCCTTTCCCTCTCTCTTCAGAGGTGTCAAAATTGCATCACTGTCTGAAGACTGTCTACCTGGGGTCTTTTTTTTTTTTAATAATATAAATATTTATTAGAGAATTATCTAGCTTACTTTCAATATACTAACATTAAAAGAAAAGAGAAACAAAAAGAGCAGGGGATACATCACCTAATATGGTTTGGACCAACATCCAGATTTGAACGGCGCTGGAAAGTCCCATGTCACAGCACAAACGGGAAAGGGTCTTAGGCAGCAGGTCCACTCCATGGGTGAGACATCGAAGACTGCAGTTTGGGGTTCCTGGTTATAATTCCTACATGGTGTCTTTATCTTTTGATGAAGACCAGCATTGTTTCAAAAAACCTCTCATGTGTTATATCCAGTCTTGGTATCTCCTTCTCAGAGCATCTGAAAGGATGCATATCCATCTGCTTATTTATTGTACAAGCATTATAACATAAAGCAACATTCCGAGGAAGAAAAAAACTATAAAACTATCAGCCTGTTCTCTTATTTTCCATGAATGTATAATGATAGTGCTCATGCTGTCACTTCAGTCCTGTCTGACTCTTTGTGACCCTATGAACTGTAGCCCACCAGGCTCCTCTGTCCATGGGCTTCTCCAGGCAAGAATACTGGAGTGGGTTACCATTCCCTTCTCCAGGGGCTCTTTCCAACCCAGGGATCGAACCCTCATTTCTTTTGTCTCCTGCATTTTCAGGTGGATTCTTTAACACAACCATAATGATAGAATTTCATTAATTAGTCATCATTATCAAAATTAGCTTTGAATTGTTTTTTACCACTTTATTCTAATTTATTTTACTAATGGTTATATAGTTTTATTAATCTTAATTACAGGCAAAATAATGTTTCAGTTAATATACCATAAATCATTTATATATTTATAGTCAATTTTTATCATGTCTTATTCCAAATAGTGCCAGAAGAGATTATATATATATATATATATACATCTCCCCCTCCTTCTTAAAAAGGGCTTAAGATGATAACATCTAATGGAAAATGCAGAATGATTCTTTGTTCTTTTGGAGGAAACTAGAGTGATCCATGCATAGAAATATCACTGTGTAGATACTGAGGTTAGGGAATGAGTGTTGCCTTTCCAAGTTTTCTTGTGTGTGAAAAGTGTATAAGGGCACCTCATAGAATATTTTGTGAGGATCATTACAAACGTTAGTTCAAGAATGGACATACTGTGGGTGCTAAGTTGCTTCAGTCATGTCCGACTCTTTGCAGCCGTATGGACCTGCCAGGCTCTTCTGACCATGGGATTCTCCAGGCAAGAATACTGGAGCAGGTTGCCATGGCCTCCTCCAGGGGATCTTCCTGGCCAAAGGATCTAACCTGAATCTCTTATGTCTCCTGCATTGGCAGGCGGGTTCTTCATCACTGGCGCCACTGCTTAGTCATTAAATGATATTATTTGTATCAGTTTATTATAATTCCTTTGAACGAGAGAATTTTAAAATCTCATTCAAATTCTCAATCTCTTAATCCACAAAGAAGTCCTTCTTTTCACTAAAACATGGTGTATGATCTTTTTAATGTGTTGTTGGATTCTGATTGCTAGAATTTTGTAAAGGATTTTTGCATCTATGTTCATCAGTGATATTGGCCTGAATTTTTTCTTCAATAATAAACAGACGATTCTTCTTTTCCTTTTTTCTTTTTCTTGAAATGAAGCCATCGTGTACTCAACTTCTGTTCCCTGGGTCCCTCATCCACTTCTATGGTTCTTGCATATTTTACTTTTTAAGGAAATTTAAGGAAAAATTCAGAAGTCATGCTCCACTTATTACATTCTGGAAACTAAGATTTCAACCAGTTGCAGTCATTAAAGCTGAACTAAAAATGTGAATGTATCATAAGGGACTTGTAACATGGAAAAGAAAACTTGGTGTCAAGTGCCAGCTCCCATGGCCGTGCGTGGACCTCTTTGGTGCTTTTCTTTGCTGGAGTCCTGAGCACCAGCATATCTGCGGGGGCCTTTCCAACAAGATTAACTTATCTTCTTCAGTGCTTATTTTTACCTGCTCTAAAGTCTTGTCTTTCAGCTTACTAGGAAAATCATAAAGTCACATGAAGTAATTCTGTGTGTGCATGTCACTGACAGAAAATCCTCCACTCCTTTTAAGAAGCCTCCTGAATTATTAGACCTGTGGTTATGTGGCGGTTTTTGTGTTTGTTTCCTTACCGATACCTGGTGAGTGAGTTCCTGAGTTTTGACTAAGCGGATTTGCCAGTGAGCCTTGCTAGAACAGAGAAAAAGTTGACCCAAAGCCTCAGGTCTGCTTTCACCTAGAGTTCCAGGTTATTATGCTCTGATTTAAAGTATCAATCTTTATCCTCTATTAGGAAGTGTAAAATTATATTTATGTTTTCTATTACAAAGAGTAAATATATTTTCTAACTGAGAAACAATACATATGGCTTTGTTTCAGGTATACTCAATTAGATGATTTATAATCAAATTATGAGGACTACAGGATTTAAAAGAAATATTGCAATAAAATTGTTATTCCTGATACTATCTTTTCATGTGTAGTTCTGCAATCTACCAGCAGGTTGCAGCAGAGGGCTAGCTTTAGTTTTAAATTAGCTTGCTAAAGGACTTCAGAATCCTTTCTCCCTTCCTTTCTTCATTTTCTAGTCTACTTCTATCTCCTCCACCATCTCTCATTCCTTCCTTACTTTTTCCCCTGCTCCCCCTTCTTCTTTCTCTTTCTGACATCAGAAGCCTGATAACCTGTTTACATTTGTAAGTGGAAGAGCTGGTTCAACAGTGAAATGTGCATGTCAACATCTGATTTTAAATCCTGTCTATGATCCCCTCTTTCCAACTTTTTAACATATTAGGATGGAGACTGGAGTAATAGTAACAAGAAATTATGAACTTTCAGTTTGTTTAACAAAGATAATCATAGCAAAACCCAGCTTTGGTTTAAAGTACACAAATGATTAAGATTGTATTCCACTCCCACGGTGTATGCAAATGACCTCCTTTTTTGCTACTGCATTTGGAAATGTGAAAGCGAGGAAAAGGCATTTCAATCATAGCTCTCATCAGTTATTCACTGTATCCAGGCCTCACGATTGTGTTTCTTTCTTTAATGTGATAGTAAGCAGTAATCTCACAGCTGTGCTTTATAGAGTGAACTATATAAGCATCTATATTGAGATTTTGTACACACATAACATGAAAGGAAGAGAAAAGCGTTGAGAATAGTGCGTGGCCCACTGCAAAACCATACAAAAGAACTAATGAATGTCTCTCAGAAGGGTTTTGTTGAGTGACCAGCTGTAAGACTGGATTTGTGTTCTGTAATGGGAATCACCATTCAAAACAAATGATTATTTCAAGGTATAATACTACCTTCTCTTTGAGGCATTACTAGCTTAAATTGTATACTATTGGTCACTGGGCTGAACTAAAACAGATTCCTCAGCTAAAACCTCTCTTTTCTGTTTGCTTATCCACTCCATCTACCTATAATAAATGCATTTACCCAAATCCTATAAAAGAATGTTCCTCACAGGTGAAATATGATAGGTGCTGACTTTTTGCTATGGCATTAGAAGCTGAGTGTTTACAGTTAGGTGGGAAGTGTTTTAACCCATAGTTTAATTCACAGAAGCATCTTTCATTGGCTGCCCTGAAGTGTGCTGTCACAGGAGTTTGTAGGAATGATTTTGGGTGCATACCACTGAAGCTGATTCCACATTCAGTGCACAGATATTTATTGAGCTGTTATCACTGGTATGCATTAATCAGAATGGCTATTAACTCTGTGCTTACATGGGGCTTAGGATGAGGCAGGAGGGGATGGGGTGGGCGCTTGAGGTTAGCAGATGCAAGCTATTATTAATATATATAGGATGGATAAACAGCAAGGACCTACTCTATAGTGCAGGGAACTCTATTCACCTATCCTGTGATGAACCATAATGGAAATGAATACAAAAAAGATTGTATATATATATATTAAATAATTGCTTTGCTATGCAGCAGAAATTAATACAACATTGTCAATCAACTATACTTCAATAGCAAGTAAAAGAAAACAATTACAGTTGTGTTAAGTGCTATGAAAGAGGAGAGTGTTGTTTTATATGAGAACATAGAAGAAAGACACTCAACCTGCTCTGGGGGTGGGGAAATGGATCAGGGAAGCTTCCCTCTGTGACAGATAGGAAAATTCATTAGCCTCAGACAGTGGTTTGATCACTGTCTTTAATCTGTAATTAAATGTGGAAACTATAATTAAGCACAAAACAAAACCATAAATAATACAGCACATTAATTTACGATATGGAGCAATCATTGTGGTAAGTAGTAATACAAATAAAGCCACTTCATTTGAAAGGTGATACACTGAATTCTATGAAGAAAGGTTTATCTTTTGTATGGCAAGCCCATGAAAGGTGGCCATTACTGCTCACTAAAAACCACATCTCTTCACCAATATGGCTTTTTATCTACAGATTAGGACTTTATCTTTTAAGTCTTATTGGAATATATGGATTATAAAGGCACACAGCAAAATCATATTTTGATATAAAATAGCATATTTTAAGAGAATCTATCATTTTTTTATATCATCTTCTTTCTTTCTCTCACTATTTTAAACCCTGTATCTGGTATCAGTTGTAAATCTTATGCTGTTTTTCATTGCAAAGTATATTTACATACTCTTCATTCACAAGTAGACTGAATTAATATACTAACCTGAATTGAGGCAGACGGCATACTGATGAAGAGATGATAATTAGGAGGTTACATAGCAATAGGTGGTTTAAATATCTTTGTTAATGGAAAAAAGAGGAGGAATAGCATAAAATTAACAGATCTTAAGGAATTCAGACATTAAAAAAGTAAAATGAACATAAAAACACATGAGATAGTTCAATAGACTATGGGAGCATAGATCACTTTAGGAAAGGTGTCTGTAAGAAATAATGAATTGTAAAAATTATCCAGAATTTTCAGCCCATCATCCTGAAAAAAAATGCTGGAAGCAGAGAGATAAAAAAATTAACAGTTCAGTTATACCATAGTAGAACAGCAATAAAGAATTTTTTGGAAATCTTTTGTAAAGGACACTTGGAAAAATCAGTAGAAAATATTAGGACAATACAGAAATAAGTCAAAGCAAATAATTAACACTGGAAAAAAATAAAGTTTAAACACAAAATAATAAAAAAATACATAAAGAATATAAATGTGAAGTTCAAAGCTATTGTGCATTTTGTGCAATCAGTCACATGACAAAAATACAAAAACATCTAAAATGAGGAAAAAATGAATTGGTAAATGTGAACCATGAACTGATGACATCGATTTGTTCCAAGACATAAAGATACTTGCTTAAAATTTAAGAATAAGTTTATATTATTTTCATTAAATAATAAAAATAATATTAGCATCATTGATAAGGCAAAGGGATTTTTAGGTCTCTATGCCTTCTAACACTTTATGGTCAGTCTGTGAGTTGGAAATAGCCAGTTTCACCAATCAAATCTTTACACATCTCACCTCGTATTCTCAGAGCCACCTCTGTCAGGGGGTAGGCAACGACATGAACTTTCTTAGCAGATACAGCTTGACAACTGCCGCTTTTGTCCTTATGTCTTTAATGCTTTTATAAGGTGGTAGTTTCTGGTGACGAGCCCTTATAATTTAGAGTTTGTATTTACATTCTTTCCAAATGCTGAAACAGAGATAGATATTCCTTCACTTTGTTACATGTGGCCTTATTTTTACCAATGGTTACAACGAGGTCCAAGGGTATTTCTGAAAGGTTGTTTAACAAAGATGTTCTAACATAATTATCTGGGAAGAAAAGGAACAAAAGAAAGCCA
Organism: Bubalus bubalis; assembly: GCF_019923935.1. Taxonomy (NCBI): domain Eukaryota; kingdom Metazoa; phylum Chordata; class Mammalia; order Artiodactyla; family Bovidae; genus Bubalus; species Bubalus bubalis. The sequence continues at coordinate 165,542,537 of NC_059158.1, forward strand.
TTATGCTAATGTCAGCAAATGACGGAGACAATGTTTCTGGAGTTTTCAAACCAATTTATAACTAATACCAAGCATTCTCTTGCATGCTTTTAATATTACAGTCTCTAAAAGAAAAATTGGAAAAAATATGAGATATAATAAGGCATAAAAAAGGTTAGAGCATACCATGTAATTCAGGACACATTCACTATAATAGTACGGCCACAAATTAATCATGTGGGTTGTGGAAACTAGTCATAAAATGTGTTACACTTAAAAACACCCTGGCTTATTGAATACATGAAAATATGATTTTATTTATGGATTGACTCTCATCGCTTAAAATCCTAGTGGTAGAACTTCTCTAAAAGATTTGTTAAGGGTTTTACTTCACTTTGGACTTCCCTGGTGGCTCAGACGGTAAAGCGTCTGCCTACGATGCGGGAGACCTGGGTTCTATCCCTGGGTCAGGAAGATTCCCTGGAGAAGGAAATGGCAACCCACTCCAGTACTCTTGCCTGGAAAATCCCATGGACAGAGGAGCTTGGTGCAGGCTACTGTGCATGGGTCACAAAGAGTCAGGCATGACTGAGTGACTTCACTTTCACTTTTCACTTTACTTCACTTTATGGTGTGAAAATGAATGAAATAACCTCTACAATATTAAAAATTTTTAGAGTCAAAGATGGTGAATTGAAGACAAACATGTTTTCAATTTGGGACAGCATCGGGCTCTTCAGAGAGCTCAACATTATCCCTTCAAAACCTTGGTTGAAACTCATTGGTCATCAGTGATCAATATTCTCCAAAGCAGGAGACTGCATGCTCAGGTGCATTATATGTACGTTACCTATCTATTGATCTATCATCTATCTATCTCTATGTTATACATATAGGTATATGTATGCATACACACGTATTAAAAAACTCTGTACTATGTATATGATAGATAATATTATGTGCCTTCTATTCTCTATAACTATATATTAGCAATTTTAAAATAAGATATGCTTGCCAAACTTGTGAAATCTATAAATGGACTATATGGTACATCATATTATATGTTATATAATTATAAACATAGTACACACATGTAGTGTATTAAATATATATATATACATGTACACATATATAGTGTATACACATAATATAATATATACATGTGGTTATGTGTATACATTTAAAAACAATTATTTAGGCTGACAGGGAAGTCTGATATATGAAGTTATAAAAATACATTCAGATGTAGTATAATATCCATATGATATATATTTTGCAAATATATGGATACATTTACATCACATGTATGATATTAACAAATTCTGGGTGACGGACCTGAGAAATTTTATTTATTTTTTTACAATTAAAATGGGTGCATTTTATTGTAGGTAAATTATGCTGTGCTGTGCTAAGTCGCTTCAGTCGTGTTCAACTATTTGTGACCCTATGGACCATAGCCCTCCAGGCTCCTCTGTCCATGGGTAAATTATACCTCAGTAAAGCAAAGAGTCAGACATGACTGAGTGACTGAACTGAACTGAACTGAAAGTTGACTTTGGGCTTCCCTGGTAGCTCAGATGGTAAAGAATATGCCCGCAATGTGCAAGACCTGGGTTCAATCCCTGGGTTGGAAAGATCACCTGGAGAAGGGAACGACTACCCACTCCAATATTCTTGCCTAGAGAATTCCATGGACAGAGGAGCTTGGCGGACTATAGTCCACGGGGTCTCAAAGAGTCAGACACAACCGAGCAACTTTTACTTTTTCAAAGTTGATTTTGTTGAGTATTATCTTGAGCCTATTCATTTAGATTCAGTCAGCTCCATTCATTCTCTTTCTTCTCTTTTTAGCTGCTTGTATCGTAGCTACCTCATAATTCTCATAGAACACATTTGAAAAAATGGTAGACAAAAATGCAAAGGATATTACAATATTTCCATTTTCCTACTTTTAAAAAGCTATGACTGTTTATTGGCCTAAAAGGATATTTTAATAACTTCTCTCTGTGGTTCTCAAAAGTTGAAAACAGGAAAACGTACCTTATTCTCTATTGCCCTCAAATGTAAAAAAGCAAAGAAAATAAGTACTGAACTCAATTTCTGGATAAAGTACAAGTAAATTATATTCATTTAAGCAGCAGAAAATTTCAGAGTTATAGTGAGTAGAAAAATATAAGTGCAATACTTTCAATTTGGGGCTTCCCAGGTGGCTCAGTGGTAAAGAATCTGCCTGCCAAGCAGGAGACACAGGTTCCATTCCTGAATCAGGAAGATCTCCTTTAGGAGGAAATGGTTACCTATTCTAGTATTCCTGCCTGGTAAAGAGGCACGAGAACAGAGGAGCCTGGCGAGTTACAGTCGATGAGGTAGCAAAAAGAGCTGGACATGACTTAGCAACTAAAACAAAGACGATGACTGTCTGAGCATACACTGATGCTGTTTTCTTGAAGGAAAACCCAGAAGTTTCTTTCTTTACATTTTTTGTTTTTGTAGTGACATGTATTGGACAATAATGGTGGTGAAAGTCACTCAGTTGTGTCCAACTCTTTGCAACCCCATGAACTATACACGGTTCCTGATTCTCCAGATCAGAATGCTGGAGTGGGTAGCCTTTCCCTTCTCCAGGGTATCTTGCCAACCCAGGGTTTGAACCCAGGTCTCCAGCATTGCAGGCAGATTCTTTACCAGCTGAGCTACCAGGGAAGCCCAAGAATACTGGAGTTGGTAGCCTATCCCTTCTCCAGTGTATCATCTTGACTCAGGAATCGAACCAGGGTCTCCTGCACTGCAGGCAGATTCTTTACCAACTGAGCTATCAGGGAAGCCCATAATGATGGTAGCCTGGAAAATTTTTCATGGGCTTAGGTAATTGTCTTCTGTGAAGCTTCAACATTGGCTTGATTTTATCCCAGAAATGTTTTGGGGATTTTGAAAGGTATATAAAAATCAAAGGAAACTCATATGTCTCAACTGAAAAGGCTGAATTAATTTCTCTAATAGTTCTTAGTTGCAGTCACATTTAATCCATAAGTACAGTCTGGGAAATTTTATTTGAAAACAGTCCCATCGAGTCTTGTGTCTCTGCCTTATATTATTTCTTCAAGAGGTGTTAATGGGCTCTCCATGCCGTTTCAGCCCCATCACTTCCAGTTGTAAAGGTGATCCTCTGCTCACTCCAATGATGAAATGAACACCTGTTTTCAGTTTGTTAATCTCTTGCTGACATCTTTGTGTTTTACCATATTTTCTTCACTAGTTGGTATTTACTGTTTTTCTGTTTTTTTTTTTTTTCCCCATCAGTTTTCAGCTCAAATATACCTCACATGTGCTGCTGTGCTTAGTTGCTCAGTCTTGTCTGACTTTTCGACCCCATAGACTGTAGCCAGCCAGGCTCTTCTGTCCATGGGATTCTCCAGGTAAGAATGCTGGAGTGGGTTGCCATGCCCTCCTCCAGGGGATCATCTCAATCAGGGATTGTACCCAGGTCTCCTACATTGCAGGTGGATTTTTTACCATCTGAGCCACCAGGGAGGCCCAAGGATACCTGAGTGGGTAGCCTATCCCTTCTGCAGGGGATCTTCCCGACCCAGGAATCGAACCTGGGTCTCCTGAATTGCAGGTGGATTCTTTACCCCCTGAGCTACCAGGGAAGACCTTACTTCACCTAGGGCTCCTTTTGATTCTGCTAATGACTGATCTTCCCTGACAGTTTTATTCGCTGCCTCTTCATCTCATTAATGAATGAGAACTTCCTGCCTGAGGGTTCTAGAGATAGCTGGGCACAGGATACCTGACACAGGTCAGATGAAGTTGACAGTAGTTTTTTGTCACATATACACAAAGACTCTGGGATAAGAACAATGTACACCATACAGGGCCACATGGAGGTTGTGCTTAGGAACAGGGTGGACTTGCAGAGGCTGTGGAGGCAGGCTTTGTTGGCCCTGGAGAGTGGGATACCTGGTTCCTGTGGGAAGATGTGATTGTCTTGTTTGAACAATTCTGTGGGCTGTCAGGGATGGAGCGGGAGACCCTGGGGATGAGGACCAGGAGGAGAGCAACTTGTCCTGCAGATAGGGAACTAGTGGGTGCAGAGTCTTCTCTGCCGGGTGTGGGGCATCTTTGGTGAGAACACATCATGGTTGAGTCTTTGGGGCCCCGTGAAGTTCAAAGATGTTGAAGAAGCACTTGAAATTTTAGATCTTGTAATATACTGATCTGTGTGTATGCTAAGTCACTTCAGTCATGTCCACCTCTGTGAGACCCTGTGGACTGTAGCCCACCAGGCTCCTCTGTCCATGGAATTCTCCAGACAACAATACTGGAGTGGGTAGCCATTCCCTTCTCCAGGGGATCTTCTCAACTAGGAATTGAACCCAGGTCTCCTGCATTGCAAGGGGATTTCTTACTGCTGAGCCACCTGGGAAGTCCCATACTGACTTACCCATTCCATGTAAAAATTCAGTTTTGTACTTTATGGTCCTAATGTATCCCATAAAATCTGGCACATGATGCCGCTTCGCACTTCCATTGTTTGTTGGCAATTTTGCTAATTTAACCTAGTTTCTCAATTAGATTGTAAAACTCAAAGATAGAGACAGTGTATTTTTTCTTCTGACTTTTCCACAGCCAAAAAATATCTTATCTTTCACATATACTTTATATGTGTGTGTGTGCATATTGCATATTTTCTGGGTCTGCTATAACAAATTATCACAACTAGAGAGCTTCCTTGGTGGCTCAGCTGGTAAATAATTCACCTGCAATATGGGAGACCTGTGTTTGATCCCTGGGTTGGGAAGAACCCCTGGAGAATGGAAAGGCTACCCACTCCAGTATTCTGACCTACAGAATTCCATGGACTGTATAGTCCATGGGGTTACAAAGAGTTGGACTTGACTGAGCGACTTTCACTTTCAGATGGCTTAAAATAACAGAAATTTATCCTCTCAGTGTTTTGGAGGCCAAGAGTCTGAAATCAAGGTGTTCCAGGGCCAAGCTCCCTCTGAAGGCTCTGCAGAAAAATCCTTCCTTTGCTATTCCTCGCCTTGTAGCAGCATTAACTCCAGTCTCTGCCTCTGTTTGCACGTGGTCTTCTTCCATCTTTGTTTGCCTCTACATATCCTTCGTCTTATATAAGGACATCAGGCACTGGATTTAGGGACCACCTTAATCCAGCATGATCTCATCTTAACTTGATTACCTCTTTGTGAAAGAAGTGAAAGTGTTAGTCGCTCAGTCTTTTCCGACTCTTTGAGACCCCACGGACTATAGCCCAACAGGCTCCTCTGTCCATGGAATTCTCCAGGTGAGAATACTGGAGTGGGTTACCATTCTCTTCTCCAGGGGATCTTTGTGACCCAGGAATCGAACCTGGGTCTCCTGCATTGCCAGCAGATGCTTTACCATCTGAACCACCAGGGAAACTAAATAAGGTTTCAGTTACAGGTACTCGGGGTGAGGCCTCCAGTGTGCCTTTTAGGAGACACAATTCAACTCATGACACATACAATTAAAAAAGAAATCTATGTATGTTGTGTGTGTATATTCCAGAGATGTTCCTGTAGATGACTTGTCCAAGGTGATACAAAGAAGCATAGCTCCTCAAGATGTCCAGCCAAGTTCTTATTGTCAATAGCTGAAAATGAATAACACAAAGCAGTGTGCCTTGGTGCACACTTTGCTTTTCAGACACTGTGACATTTACTAAATGCTTGTGAAATTCTTTATGAGGTTAAAAGACTGTCTCAGCACAAGCCAACACTTTAGAAGAAGTTACTATAATTCATATAAACTGAGGGGAAAGGACGGACAGAAATCACTGAGCTGGCTCTAGCTTGTGGTTTTGCCTCTAGGAAAAGACATCTGATATACGAGGCTGGAACAAACGGTTATTTCCCCCTCATCATCGAATAAACCACAGAATGGAGTTTGAAGCTTTTTCGGCATTTTCTGGCTACCTCTTCTTTTTCTATCAATTCATAGTTTATCACAATTGGCAGAATCAGCAGTCCTCCTGGGCGGGTGAAAGTTTTGTGTGGTTTCTCTACACCAGTGATTTCATATTTACTTCAAATTCAAGGGAAAAATCCTCATTAATTTCCCTTTTCTTCATGATGGAGGAAGTCTCTAAGTCCCAGGGATTTGCATCAGCACTTGTGAGAGAGGGTACTCCCTTAGCCTGGGTGACTGAGCAAAACTAAAGGAGAATTGAACACAGAAGAGTCAAACATCAATTTGCTGTTGTAGGCTAAAATTGCAGTAAATATGGTCGTGGTGGTGGTTTTGTCATTAAGTTGCACCTGACTCTTGCGACCCCGTGGACTATAGCCTGCCAGGCTTGTCTGTCCATGGGGTTTTCCCAGCAAGAATACTGGAGAGGGTTACCATTTCTTTCTCCAGGGAAATCTTCCTGACCCAGGAATTGAACCTGTATCTCCTGCATTGGGAGGCAGATTTTTTATCCCTGAGCCATCTGGGAAGCCCCTGCAGTAAGTATCATATTTAGTAAAATATCATTCTTTAATTCTTCTTCTCCTCAAAGATGGGTTTTTTGAAATATAACAGAAAGATTCAACCCAGAGAAGACACATTGTCTCTGTCACTTGACCCAATTTAGCTGCCGAGAAAGATTTCTGGATAGTTTATTATATGATCATTGGAATTGGGCAAGGACTAAGATGAAACTCACTATGATGAATTAAAAAAATAGTAACAATTTTTAACAGCCTTTGGCTTTTGCTGTGTTTCTTAAAACTGAAGAATGTGTGCTCAGTGGCTCAGTCTTGTCCTACTCTTTTCGACCCCATGGACTGTAGCCCTCCAGGCTCCTCTGCCCATGGGGTTTCCCAGACAAGAATGCTGGAGTGGGTTGCCATTTCTAAGTCCATTTCTTAAAATTGAAGAAGGATATTCCAGATTGATTTCATTGATAAGTATTCAAAGTTGTTTAGAACCTGGTACTATTATTTAGTAACTTGATGGTGCTGGCCATATTTGATAACACTCATGAAGTTGGAGTGTGTGATAGGAAATCAGAATATTGGTTAAAGAGTGCCCTTAGATGACTGATCTCTAGCTTTTCCCATTGGCCTCGGTCAAGTCAGTGTCAGTGATGAACGTTAAGATGCTTACTCACATGATCTCTCGTGTTCTGTACTCCTTGGCAACACTGCCTGGATTCGCACTGCAATTTTATACATCAAGAATCTCTGACTATGAAGAGCGGAGACTGACTTCTCTGGCATCCTGAAGTCAAAGTCTCTCAGTTGTATCTGACTCTTTGCGACCCCATGGACTATACGGTTCATGGAATTCTCCAGGCTGGAATACTGGAGTGGGTAGCCTTTCCCTTCTCCAGGGGGTCTTCCCAACCCAGGGATTGAACCCAGGTCTTCCGCATTGCAGGCGGATTCTTCACCATCTGAGCCACCAGAGAGGCCCAAGAATACTGGAGTGGGTAGCCTTTCCCTTCTCCAGGGGATCATCCCAACCCAGGAGTAGAACCGGGGTCTCCTGCATTGTAGGCAGATTCTCTACCAGCTGAGCCACCACAGTTAAGAGTTCTCTAGGCCCCCTGATGTTATTGCTGCTGTGCCCTGTAATAACACGGACAGTAGGAAGACAGTGCAGGGTTTCAGTGCCCTGATGGAGTCAAATCTCTTTTCAGTAACTCTCTAGCTCTGTGACTTGAGAAAGTGTCCTTGAGAACCCTGTGTCTAGTCATTTGATGGGAATAATAGAGACTTGTCAGATTTAGCAAATAACAGCAGAATAGCCTGTTGAATTTACATAAACGATGAATTTTAAGTGTATGTCTCAGATATTGTATGACATGTTAATTTCAAATTTAACAAGCATCCTTGATTTTATCTGGCAACCCTAGGATAATAGGTGCATCTACCTCATAAGATTCTTATTCAATTAAATGTGATGATGTGTGAAAAGCATTTAGCATGATGCCTATTGCATAGTACATCCAAGTTGTTATTCTTTCTAATTGCATCTACTATTTAAAATTAGATGATATGTTGAGCATTTTTATATCACATCATAGAACTTCCCAACAACTCTGCTGGGTGTGGGCTAGGAGCTCTAATTTGAAATAAGGTAAACACAGATCAGAAACTTTGAAATTGGCATAGCAAGTCTATGTTGGGTTCAGGAGATGAGATCATTCAAGTATTATCAGGTTACCTTGCGTTAGATTTTAGCCTAAAAGATTCTGAATTTCACACCAATGCTAGTGTTACAGTTTAATGGGATACAGTTTATTGTAAATTGTTTGGTATCTTGAAAGCTTCACTGCTCCTTCCCTTGCCCTGAATGACTATCCAAGAGCATAATTGAAGGGGAGTCATGCTACCCAGGAAATGCTACTGCCCCTTCTGAAAGGACCTATTATGATCTCTGTCCCTCCCATGAATTCAAAACAGGGAAAGAGATGGAGACCAATGGTCTACAGTATAATCATAGCAGTTTAGGTTTGTTTCATTCACTGTTCTCCTTATAAGAGAAAAATATTCATGGGCCATTTTGTGAACCAAAATAGATGGTCTTCTAATTTCAGATGTGGATGCATGTTTAAGACATGTTTATGAATTAAAGAGGGAGACTGTGGAGTTTGGAAAAAGGGATAAAAAGGATTCTTTTTTTTTCAAGTTGGAGTATAATTGCTTTAAATGTTGTGTTAATTTCTGCTGTACAGCAACCTGTACCAGCTATACGTATACATATGTCCCTTCCCTCTTAAGCCTCCCTCCTACCCACCCTGATCCCAACCCTTCTAGGTCGTCACAGAGCACTGAGCTGAGCTCCTTGTGCTGTATAGCAGCTTCCCTCTACCTATTTTATAATGACTGAGCGACTTCACTTTGACTTTTCACTTTCATGCATTGGAGAAGGAAATGGCAACCCACTCCAGTGTTCTTGCCTGGAGAATCCCAGGGGTGGGGGAGCCTGGTGGGCTGCTGTCTATAGGGTCGCACAGAGTCGGACATGACTGAAGCGACTTAGTAGCAGCAGCAGTATATAGATGTTAATGCTGCTCTCTCAATTTGTCTCACTCTCTTCTTCCTCTGTGGCCACAGATCCATTCTCTGTGTCTGCATCTCTATTCCTGCCCTGAAGATAGGTTCATCAGTACCACTTTTCTAAAGAAAGTATACTTAATAAGAGCCTTCTTTTCCTGTCTGGCAGGGAGGTGCTGGGGCACTGGTGAAGGAGCTGCTGGAAACAGGACTTGGTACTGACTGGACGCTGAAGCTATCTGGTTGCTTTAGTGAAAGAGGCTTCTAATCTTAATTCACTTACTGTGAGATAACTAAGAGCTCATATCTGAAAAAAAAAAAAAATTACTACTGCAGTCAGCAAAAAGATGCCATTACCTACAAGCTTTCCTGTAAAGGGCTCAAGTCATCTGTGCAGACAAATTCCTTTTCATTCCCGAGATGATTAATATGGAGACTAATGTCAGGGTGACTGAGGGAAGGCTTCCCTCAGGCTGTCTGAAGCTGACTTCTCCTAAGATTAAGGGCGGAGCTGCATGTCAGATTTGGAAAAGGAGAGGGCACTATTTGGAGGAGTTCCAAAGTCGGTAAGCGCGACATCATATCTGATTATATGATGCATTATGCTGAGTTATGCACAGGGATTACTGGGGTTGAGAAGCTGAATTTGCACATGTGGTTTGCATGACACTCAGGGCTGCATTTTCACCTCTCTCCTGGGTCATTCACAACTTCACTGACTTTTCAGAATCTTCTCTTTCCAACCAGACTATAAGCCATTTTGGGGTCTAAATGCTGTGATTCATACATCTTTTGCGTGCTCACAGCACCTGTCATAGTGGAAGGCATAAAGTCATTTCCCAACAGATTCAGATTCATTAATAGAATGAGGCATCTCTGAATCAGTCCCCTATGGATCTTTCTTTGCCTGGAGCATCACAAAAAGTTATTTCCAATGTGATTGGTAGCCTAAGTATTTTCTATGGATGGAGTGTGGCTGATAGAAGGTAAACAATCCATAAAATATGACAGTCTTTTACAGACTTTGGGGAGTACTTGAGTTCTCCTTGTGATGTAATGTTTGTTAATATGGCCACCACACTCTCTCTCCTAGCCTGGCTTATCCCTAATATTTATGGTCCAAGAAGAAGAGTACAAATAGAGATAGATAAATGCTGTATGCTGTTCTTAGTCGCTCAGTCATGTCTGATTCTTTGTGACCCCATGGACTGCAGCCCGCCAGGCTCCTCGGTCCATGGCGATTCTCCAGGCAAGAATACTGGAGTGGGTTGCCAATCCGTCCTCCAGGGGATTTCCCCAATCCACGAATCGAATTAGCTTCTCTTGTGTCTCCTGCATTGACAGGCATGTTCTTTACCACTGCACCATCTGGGAAGCCCTTAAAAAATGATATTTAATGTAAATGTGTTATTTGTTGATTGAAAGTTAGCAATAATACTACAGATGATTTGTTTAAATTATCATGCTTGTATGGGTGTTTTGCTGATGAGCTAGTTTATCAATCTGACTTCTCTGGAAGCAGAAGCTGAGACAGAGCTGAGAAAGAAAGGGGAGGATTCTGGAGTGATGCTCATGAAAGATAAAGCTACAGGGAGCAGGACTGGGTAGGCTAGGCTTTCAGAAAGCAATGCAGATCTTTTATCTGTGAAAGGATAACTGTGTAACCTCCAGAAGCCCAGTCACATACCTTAGCAGCAGCTGACCACACACACCGATGAACTGGAGGCAGTGGGAGCACAGACTAGCTCAGCTCCGTGCGGTTGTGTGTGCCTGCTCAGTTGCTTCAGTCATGTCTGACTCTGCGATGCCATGGACTGCTGTCCACCAGGCTCCTCTGTCCATGGGATTCTCCAGGCAAGAATACTGGAGTGGGTTGCCACTCCCTTCTGCAGGGGATCCTCCTGATCCAGGGATCGAACCTACATCTCTTAATGTCTCCTGCAATGGCAGGCAGATTCTTTACCATCAGCGCCACCTAGGAAGACCAGCTCAGCTCCGTCCTGCTCAAACTGCTGACCCTCCTAATCGTGACCTGAAGAAGTGGTTATTGATTTAAGCCACTACATTTAGAGTGGTTTGATATTTCTTAAATGCTACCTGAAACATTAAGACAAATTTTTTTAAAGTACTGAGCTAGATCTTCTCACTGCTCTGTCTAAAATCTTGTGAAATCAGTGTCCTTACAGTAGCCTACAAGACTATCTTCTGGTGCCTTCTTTCCCTCTCTGACCTCAGGTCCTCCAGCCACACTAGTGTCCTGTTGTTATTTTTCAAACTCAAAGGACGCACTGCACCTTAATGGCTTTGCACTGGCTTTTCTGTCTAGAGCGTTCTACTATCCCTTTAGCTAAATCCTTCACCTTCGTCAAGTCTATGTTCACCTTAGAAGCATTTTCTTCAAAGCTACTCCCTTACTAGAGCTCCAATATGCTTACCGTGATTTATCTTTCCATCCATGGAAGCTATGTACTAGGTGCTTGGCTTATTTGTGATGTTTGCTGTCTAACCCCTTCACTTACGTCTAAGGACTTTTGTCTGTTATGCTTACTGTTGACTTCCCAGGACAGACAACAATTTCTGACACAGATTAAGTCCAAAACAAATATTTATTAATGAATAAATTATGGAGAACATGAAGATTGAGTTAACAGGAGTAGTCTACTTTTTAAAGGAGTTTGGATTTGAAGAAGAAAGAAATCTTTTTATCCTTTTGCGATTAGAGAATTAAAATATTTCATTCCTTGGTAGTTTGTGGGTGCATGTGTGTGCATTAACAGGCAGAGATAGAAGACAAAACCTGTTAGTACTGGGACAGGAAGTGCTCTTTTCTAGTTATCAAAAAGGTTCTGAGCGAAAAGAGAAGTAAGCAAACATCAGTGCTTTTAAACTGTGAAAAATGAATGAGTGTTTCCAAAGGTCAGGCATGTTGATTATCTTTTAAAGGTTCTCTTCCCTCTAAAATATGCCATTTTTATATGGTGTTAGCCTTTGCATTGTGTGACCTCCATGCTGGTCAGAGACAGGTACAGTATTCTCTAAACCAACGTTTCTTAAGTCAGAGTGAAATGATCTTTTTACAAAATGAAGTTTGAAAGTAAAATTGTGCTCTGTTACTAGTTTTAATTCTTAGTAAACAGACCTTTAATCTTTCTGATACTTGGAGTGTATTATCTTTCATGGATGTTGCAAAGGTCAAATAAGACAATTTCTTTTTTAAACAGATCTCTTGCAAGCGTCTCATATTTGATTTGTTCGAAGATGAGCCTTTTAATGCTTTCCCCTCTTCTTTTCCCCTCTCTTTTCCATGGCTAATGGAAAAAAAGGTATATCCTTTTCTCTTATGCTTGACATGGCTTAATTTTTTTTTGCCATAATGGCATTCACATTCTGAATCACTTAAAAATGGTTACCTAGACTCTCAATTCATTAGCATATTGGTCTCTGGGCAGACTGCCATGTTAAAATTCTTGACTGACACTAAGCATAAAAATAAGGACAAAATTTAGTTTAAACTAACAGTAAGGTGCATGAAAGCAATGTTTCAGTCGCTCATTCATTCATCCATTTATCCAATAATGAATTGTAGAATACTTACTATCAACCAGCCTCCCTGCCAGGAATTTTGGCAGTAGAACTAAATGTTATACAAAAGCCTTTTCTTAAAAATGGTAGTTTAGTGATGGAAGCAGACACATAAACATGATATGTGCTATAACAGGGGTCCCTATGCAACTGCTTCCTTTACTAAACAACTAAGTTGAGCAAATTTTTCACTTTATCAATTGTTTCAATATTGTACAGACTAATCTCAGTGTGTCTAACATTAGAAAACTCTTTTTATTTTTTTTTTTCTCTGCTGTTTGACTTAAAGGTAGCATGGGGTAGCTTCGACTGGAAGGTCCAGGATATAAATCACCCATGGTTCAATTTTTGCTTTCTGTCTCAGCAGGGAGACACAGCATGAACTGCACTGGGAAGGGAACCTGACTCCATTGCTTGTGTGTGTGGGCAAAACATAAATTCATATACAAAGGCCTGCCACAGTCTTTCTCCCACGTATTTTTAATAATCTGAACTCCCACCAGAGTATCTGAGATTTGGTATCATTATGCTGCCTAACTTAAAAAGAAACTTTAGGAACTCTTTTCTTCATTTTATTTGATTTTCCTTTTATGTACGATGCTGTGGGCTTTTGTTCAGTATCTTAACATCAGGTGTTATAGAGACAACATTGAAGGCTATAGGTTTGATTTTTTAGTTTCTTTATGCTTGAAAACCCAGCTGACTATTGACCATTGATGGGACAGGGCTCAGGTGGTATTATTGTCTGTCTTCCAAGTTAACCAGAAGGATCCCTAAAGAAGCAAATACATAGAATAAATAGATTTGCAACTGTATAGCAGTTGTGGAAGAAAATACATTGATCCTTTAAAAATGGCATTTATCTTCATGAACAGAGGATTAGAAAACTATATCATATCTCATTTAAAAAGAGGTTAGAATGCTAGAAAACATAATGGTAACTTCACGAGAAAGCTTTAAATTATTTTTATCCTGTGTAAATCATCAAAATCTAGGTTTATATGTCAATTTGTAAGTAGACTGAATTGCAGACTTCGTATTAGAAATTACAAAAATGTAAAAATAGGGTCAAAGTGTGATGCGAAATCCTTCAAAAAGAAGGATATATTCAGAAGTAAATGTAAGGCACAAATAAAATATACAGGTAAATACAAAGGTTTTAGTTTAAAATGATCATTTGGTTGGGATAGTGAGATAGTATGTATGCTAGACTAAGAGAAAAGAGGAGTTGACTTTACCTTATAGTTTAAGAATATAAAGATTACACATACATACATTAATGTATAAAAATTATGTATAGAGAGAAATCATTAGAAAAAAATTTGGTAGTATTATGAAGATTAAAAAATACGAGAAAATAAACATGCTAATAGCATACTTATTTCAGAAAGTAGGTGTGACCTCAATGAATAGTTCACTAAATATCATGAGGTTAGTACCTGACTTCACAGGAAGTGTTAATTTTCCAGGTATGAACTGGACAGTAATGCATTTTGGAGTATGTTTCAAAGAGCAGAACATATAAGAAGGCCACAAGCTATCAATATTGTTACTTTGGATTAATGAGTCTTTCTGCTTGTCATTATCTGACTTGCAAGAGCATCAGGAGCCCACTCACCTGGCTGATGCACTGAAATAACTGAGATTGTGTCAGAGAAACTTGCTTCTTCTTGGAGATGCATTTCCTTATCAAACTCTCAGAGAATGAAGAAGTCTAAGTCCTATGGATTATCTGAAGGAAATCATCAATGCTTAATATTTCTATAGCATTTTATAATTTACAAAACATTATAACTTTTAAAGTCTTTCTGTTCTCTCTTCAAGTTTGTATTCAGAGAAGACATCTAAACCATTCAATAATTGGTTGAGCATTGTTATTGACCCATTAGAATAGATGTAGACCCTAATGATGCTATAGCTATACCAAACCAGCCCTGAGTTTCTTTTATAATTTTCTCCGATAGTAACCTGTTATTATTTTGCTATATTAATATTCATTTAAAACTCATACTTTCAAGGAAAATTATTTTTTTGATCAAGACAATTTTTGCTGTCACTGACAGAAACTCAACCCAAACTTCTGCTTAAGTCAAAACAAAACAAAACATAAAAAATATTTAAAAAAATATCCAAACTCATAGACTTTGCCCCATAAAGCCAGGAAGTCTGTGTGTCATTGATCCAGTAGTTTAATTGAAATAACATTACCCAGTATCTTTTTCTTCCCATCTCTAGATTTCCTCTTCTCTGGTTATTCTCTTATGCGGCAGGAAAGAGAATTGTGGAGACCCCCAAAACTGTATCTGTACAAGGTGAGACCTAAATGGAAGAAAAACTCTATTTCTTAGGGGTTGTCTGCTGCTGCTGCTGCTAAGTCGCTTCAGTCGTGTCTGACTCTGTGCAACCCCATAGACAGAAGCCCACCAGGCTCCTCTGTCCCTGGGATTCTCCAGGCAAGAACACTGGAGTGGGTTGCCATTTCCTTCTTCAGTGCATGAAAGAGAAAAGTGAAAGTGAAGTCGCTCAGTCATGTCTGACTCTTAGCGATCCCATGGACTACAGCCTACCAGGCTCCTCTGTCCATGGATTTTCCAGGCAAGAGTACTGGAGTGGGGTGCCATGGCCTCCTCCGAGATTTCTTAGGGTCAATAAATAGAATAACAGTTCTCTGATTGGTCCTGGTTGTGGTACACACCCACATCTTGAACCAATTACTGTTGACAGGGACATGTAGCACCATGTTTGACAGGACTTGGGTAATAGGCTCACTCTGTCTAAGGGGATGAGTGGATACTTTATTTCATATTATTAGAACCACATGGGATGAGGGAAGGGACAGTTTCCTAAAGAATACCAAAATGGAAACAATCACTGAGTAGATAAAAACTATCATTGCCATAATTTACTATAGATGTGATTCACAAATCATTCATAGTTTAGAAAAGGTAGCATGATGAGTAGGGTCATGTTTTATGTTTGTTTTTCTTTTCCCTCTGTGGTTGAATTTCTCCTGTGTCCTTTCTATTGGTGAAAACAATAATAATTATTAGCACTGACAAATCTACTGGCTTGCCAAGTGCGACCTCATGAACTGTAGCCCACTAAACTCCTCTGTCTATGGAATTCTCCAGGCAAGAATACTGAAGTGGATAGCCATTTCCCTCTCCAGGGAATCTTCCTGACTCAGGGAATGATCCCAGGTCTTCTGTATTGCAGGTGGATTCTTTACCATTTGAGCCAACAGGGAAACCCATACAATTATTTATTGAAAGGAAAAAATGCTATCTTTCAATAGCATAGTATTGAAAACAGTCTTCTACCCCTAAAAATTGGATTGTGAAACACATTAAAATGTTTTTTAATCTCTCTTTGTTAGCTTTTGATTATACATGAATTATCATTATTGCACTGATAGTTATCTTTCTGTGAAAAATATCTACCTCATCCTGATACTCAGCTTTGTTTATCATTTTTGAAGTGTTTTCCTATTAACCTCTCTCTAACAAGAACCTCTTCTTTTAAAGGTAATTTGAACATGCTATTCCTTGATCTTGCTAAACCAATAGTAATCCAAAATGTGCTCTCCCTTACCCAAAAGTGCATGCAATGTAAACTTTGAGGATCTGATTATGTTCCAGTAGTTTCTGTGTTTAAGTGAACACCTCCCCAACCCTGCCCCTCACTGGAGAGCATACAACAATCCCAGCTGGCTATGCTATGATTCCATGGGTATATTCTCTCAGTAATCCATCTGTCAGCCAATGAACCTCAGAAACAATTCCCTCCTCTCCAGGTGGACAAACCAGTAAACGTGTGTGTGTCAGGATGGGAGTCTGTCTACAATGATACAATTTAAATTGCTCACATAGGTTGTTCTGGCATCTTGTCAGTTTCACCCTTTCCCCTACTTGTAATTTTCTTTTTGTTTGTTTTTATAATTAATTTTTATTGGAGTATACTGCTGCTGCTGCTAAGTCACTTCAGTCGTGTCCGACTCTGTGTGACCCCATAGACGGCAGCCCACCAGGCTCCTCTGTCCCTGGGATTCTCCAAGCAAGAACACTGGAGTGGGTTGCCATTTCCTTCTCCAATGCATGAAAGTGAAAAGAGAAAGGGAAGTCGCTCAGTCGTGTCTGACTCTTCGTGACCCCATGGACTGCAGCCTACCAGGCTTCTCTGTCCATGGGATTTTCCAGGCAAGAGTACTGGAGTGGGGTGCCATTGCCTTCTCTGTTACTCGAGTATAGTTGCTCCAATAAATATAGTATATATATATATATATATTTATATTTATATATATATATAACTATAGTATAACATACAATGTTGTTTTAATTTCTGCTGCACAGCAAAGTGAATCAGCTCTGTGTTTACATATAATCCTTTTTAGGTTTTCCTTCCCATTTAGGTCACCACAGAGCACTGAGTAGGGGTCCTTGTGCTATACAGTAGGTTCTCATTGGTTTATTGATATTTTGTACACAGTATTAGTAGAGTATGTATGTCAATCCCAATCTCCCAATTTATTCCCCCATTCCCCTGTGGTATCTTTGTTTTCTGCATCGGTGTCTCTATTTGTGTTTTGTAAATAAGATCATCTAAACCATTTTCTAGATTTCACATATACGTGTTCAGTTCAGTTCAGTTCAGTTGCTCAGTCGTGTCTGACTCTTTGCAACCCCATGGGCTGCAGCATGCCAGGCTTCCCTGTCCATCACCAGCTCCCAGAGCTTGCTCAAACTCATGTCCATAGAGTCAGTGATGCCATCCAACCATCTCATCCTCTGTCGTCCCCTTCTCCTTCTGCCTTCAATCTTTCCCAGCATCAGGACCTTTTCCAATGAGTCAGTTCTTCACATCAGGTGGCCAAAGTTTTGGAGCTTCAGCTTCAGCATCAGTCCTTCCAATGAATATTCAGGACTGATTTCCGTTAGGATTGACTGGTTGGATCTCCTTGCCATCCAAGGTACTCTCAAGAGTCTCCTCCAACACCACAATTCACACACACGTATATATGTGTGTTAACATACGATATTTGTTTTTCTCCTTCTGGCTTACTTCATTCTGTATGACAGTCTCTAGATCTATTCATGTCTCTGCAAATGGTACAACATCATTTCTTTCTATGACTGAGTAATATTTTCTTAATTTTTCTTACCTTCTCTATTTGGCAGATTTCTTAAGGTGTGTCTTCTTTGGAACTCTCCCCCGCCAACATTTTTTTAATTTCTTTCATCAGTCTTATAGTTTTCCACACATAGATCCTATATATTTTTGGTTAGATTTATACCTAAATATTTCATTTTTGGTGGTATTATGTTGTGTTTTCAGTTTCACATTCCATTAGCCTATTGTTGGCATGTGGGAAAATGCTTGACTTTCATGTTCAGCTTGCATTCTTCAACTTTTCTATTATTGCTTATTACTAAGAACTTAAATGGATGAATTAATTGAGTATATTCTTTATCTGTCAGATGGAATTTTTGTGCTTCATTCCCAACTATATTATAAATTATTTACATATAGGTGCTCTGGATCATACATCTGCATTCCCACACCTATTACAGCCATTACAAAGCTCCCATCAAACAACCCCAAAAAAAACAGTTGTATTAACTTCACTCTGAATCCTCACTGTACCAGTTACTCATTCAACTTCAGTAACTTCGTGTTTAAAATGGAGATAATAATATCTACTCCAACTGCTTGTTTTAAAGATCAAGTGAGAGAATACACACATGGAAGTGCTTGAACACCTGTCGTAAGCCATCCAAATGTATTTAATACAGTAACAGTAGTGTAATAATAGTAATAATCATGGCATAGAAATACTCAGTTGAGGCCATAACATGAGATTGAAACCTTAATGATACAAAAATGATATTACATTCTCTTTTCTAATTATGATCTCTGTAAATCGCTTCCTTTCTTTACTCACATAGGTAGGCTATACACATTAAAATAATACAAGACTAAGGATTGAAAGTTATTAAATGCTCATGCCATGCAATTTTAGAGTTACACTAATGTTTACTAGAAAATCTAGAATGCTCGAGGTCTTCATCCCTGAAACACCAGATTGTAGTTGAGTAAGTCTTTGGTCCACAAACAATGAATTTTCCCCCCAACCTTGGAAAATATGAAAAGCTATGTAATTAGTACATACAGAGGAGTTCCCTTGTGGCTCAGCTGGTAAAGGATCTTCCTGCAATGCAGGAGACCTGGGTTCTATCCCTGGGTTGGGAAGATCCCCTGGAGAAGGGAAAGGCTATCCACTCCAGTATTCTGGCCTGGAGAATTCCATGGACTGTAGAGTCCATGGGGTCACAAAGAGTCAGACGTGACTGAGTGACTTTCACTTCACTTCACTTCAGTACATACAGAATACATAGTACATACACAAAATTCATATAGTAAATGCACAATATATTAGTACATAAATGAGTAATACGTAATACTATGTAATTGGTATTAGAATATTTATAATTCTATTTTCATCTTCACAATTAGTAAAAAAAAAGTTTAGCAGGTAGAAAGAATATACTCCTGGCATCATTATGAGCTTAATATATTATGCAAATTTTGATGACTATTATTACATCTGTATTGCAAGAAAATTAACTGTTTTAAAATATTTGGAAGACCAACTTCAATATCTTGAAGGCTGTGAACTCTTTCTCATGTCTAATCATAAGTACAAATAAAATCTTGAATGTAATTTTGAAGTTTGGGCTGATGGCCATTTCTCGATGCTCTTTATGCTATCCTGTGCTTGGATGCTGAGTAGCCATTTAGGGAAAAAAAATAATAGCTTATTGTCTCAATTAATCTTTTATCCATAATGTACATTTTGCCTAACTGAAAAAGCTTACAAAATTGTGCTTATTTGTTATGATTTAGTTGGTGATTTGCTAAAATCTGATTTTAAATACATTTCTATAAATATTGATCTCTTAAATAGGTTTTTAAAATATTGCATGTCAATAAGTCAATTTTTTCTTTTATTTTTAAAATATAAATAAATAAAATAATGCTCTTCCAATAACTTGCTTTCATTAATTTAAAATCAATAAAGTAATACAAATATCAAGTTTTACTGTTGATTTCTCTTTTCTTTCTTTTTCTTTTTTCTTAGTTTTGACATGGTCTTTCGCAAACTCTTGCTTGCCTTTCCCTATTGGTTTTTCTACACAGAGATTCATGAATACCATCTCTGGAAAAAAAAGGGACTAGCTATTAATTAATAATTCAAAGTTGACAGGAAAGGCTAAGAAGTCAAAGCCCTAGTTTCCAAACTTCCGTTGATTGATTCTGTTTAAATAAAACAAACAGGCAAACAAATCTGTATAATATCTGGGTTTTCATAGAAGAATTTAAGGTTCTGCTTGATAAATATTCTGCAAAAACATTATTTACTTTGGGTTTCAAGTTAATTTGTATCTACTGTATTCTTTCCAACTTATGTGTTCAGGATATGCAAAGAATAACCTTACTTTCTGGAATGAGAAACAAGGTGGAGAGGAGAGGCTTGGAGAGCTTGTCTGGGGCTCTGCCTTTCCTGTCTGTGTCACCAAAGAAGCAGTACACTTCTCAAGGACTGCACTAACTCCTCAATGGACTGGGAGTGTTAGACTAGGAGACCCATAGCTCCCCTCTTGTTGGGTCCTTGCAACATCAAAAACCCTGAACTGGTCTGTGTTTGGCTGTTAATTAAGATCTAGGTCTTAATTTTTTAAAAATAATTTCTTTGGAATCTTTTCATGTGTGCACATTGTGACATTCCTTACTATCACTTTCACGTCTATTTCCATAAAGTAATTATTTTAATTGATATTTTTTCTATAAGATTTTCGATAAAGGCATTTAGAGTTCAATAATATTAGCTAAAAATTTTTAAGTTCCCTTAAAAATGGAAACCAGTACCCCATTTTATTCTGCTCACAACTCTTACTTTACTCATTAAAAAGAAAAATCCTCACACTGGCCTAGAAACACTTCCCAATATGGCGCCCAGTGACCTGTACTCCTTCATCCCTGGTCACCACTGCCTTGCTCACTATGCTGCAGGCACGATGACCTCCTGGCTCTTCTTCAAAGAACCAAATGTGCTTGCTTCTCATCTCTGAACGTACCATTCATTCCTTCTGCATTCTGGATGCTTCACACAGATACCACTATGGTTCAGTTCCTTTTCTTTCCTTCAAATATCCCTTCATTGGAAAGGTCTTCTCTGATCAAGGTATTTAAGAAAGTTCTGCTTCTAACAATGTCTTTCCCTTACACAGGCCAACAATTTTCATAGCACTTATCAGCACAGAGTATGTGGTTAATTGTCTGTCTTCTTCCGCCTAGAATATAACTGTGGAGAAAAGGAAATTTGGCTGTTGGGCTCACTGTTGGGTCCTAGTATCTAGAACTGTGTGCATGAGGAATGTATTTGTTGAATGAAAGAGGAAGAAGAAAGGAAAGGAGAGAGAGATGGAGAGAGGGAGAGAAGAAGAACAAGGAAGAGGAGAAAGAGAAGGAGGAGAAGACAGAGAAGAAGGAAAGGAGAGGAAGACGGGAGGCGGAGGAAGAGGAGGGGAGGGGTCAGAGTCGGAGGAAGATTTTATTTACAGTTGGTTACCTTGGACCTTGCTTCTAGAATCCTGATAGACCCAAATCTTTGCTCATTCTGCTTTGTTTTGTCAAATCTCTACTAAAGTGTTTCATTGATGTTGTTTTGACCCCCCCTCCTTTTTATTTAAGATGGTCAAGCTTAATTGTTTAAAATAAAATCCTAAAAAATTGGTTATTTTACTATTTGCTTTGGAGTTAAGTTTCCCTTGTCTTCCTTTCATCTCTCCCTTTCATATATGGTGGCTCAGAGGGTAAAGAATCTGCCTACAGTGTAGGAGATCTGGGTTGATCCCTGGATTTGGAAGATTCCCTGGAGAAGGAAATGGCAACCCACTCCAGTATTCTTGCCTGGAGAATTCCATGGTTAGAGGAGCCTGGCAGGCTACAGTCCATGGGGTTGCAGAGAGTCAGACACAACTGAGCGACTAACACATACCTTCATATTTATAAAACTGTCAAGCCAATGACTTGGCCATCTTTGGCCAGTCCCTGGTTATCCTAAGCCTTGTCTTTCTGATTTCCTTTCCCATTAAACAGAGTAAACTCACTTTAGTCATGAATTTTCAGAGAATTAATTAAATATATATATAATGTAAATTGTGTATATATTATATTATATATGCTGTTTGGAGAATATTCATTTAATGATTTAAAAATTATCTCATTGCATAAATTATTGCTTTTGATATTTTTATAATACAACATGCAAGGTAAGCAAAGTTCTTGTCCTACATTTAAGTAGAATAGAGCATTCGGCATGTGGCAGAATCAGAGGGATTGGAAAGCTCCCTCACTCCCTTGCCTGGTTCCAGTGTATCTCAGTCCCTTCTACATGATGCTTTAAATATATCATTTGCTACTTAGTAGGACATGAAACTGGAGAAGGCAATGGCACCCCACTCCAGTACTCTTGCCTAGAAAATCCCATGGATGGAGGAGCCTGGTAGGCTGCAGTCCATGGGGTCGCTGAGGGTCAGACAAGAGTGAGCGACTTCACTTTCACTTTTCACTTTCATGCATTGGAGAAGGAAATGGCAACCCACTTCAGTGTTCTTGCCTGGAGAATCCCAGGGACAGGGCAGCCTGGTGGGCTGCCGTCCATGGGGTCACACAGAGTCAGATATGACTGAAGTGACTTAGCAGCAGCAGCAGCAGCAGGACATGAAACGGAGAAGGCAATGGCAACCCACTCCAGTACTCTTGACTGGAAAATCCCATGGACAGAGGAGCCTGGTAGGCTCCAGTCCATAGTGTCGCGAAGAGTCGGACATGACTGAGCGACTTCACTTTCACTTTTTACTTTCATGCATTGGAGAAGGAAATGGCAACCCACTCCAGTGTTCTTGCCTGGAGAATCCCAGGGATGGGGCAGCCTGGTGGGCTGCCGTCTACAGGGTTGCACAGAATCGGACATGACTGAAGTGACTTAGCAGAAGCAGCAGCAGGACATGAAAGCAACACCTATGTTAAAAACTTTAAAAGCATCATGTGGGAGGATGCCACATGAATTCATTTTTAGTCATTAACATCTTAGATAACATGGTAAGGTCATGAGGAAGTGAGAAGGATGGTGTCTAAATTTGATGCTGGTGGAGAGTTGTGAAGATACGGGCATTCAAGTCATGCCAAGGACAGAACCTTAGGAGAACTTCAGAAAGCAAGGCCATCTGAAGACCCTGAGTTA
Organism: Bubalus bubalis; assembly: GCF_019923935.1. NCBI lineage: Eukaryota > Metazoa > Chordata > Mammalia > Artiodactyla > Bovidae > Bubalus > Bubalus bubalis. The sequence continues at coordinate 165,565,430 of NC_059158.1, forward strand.
GGGATTCTAAGGTCATATCTGAATGTGTTATCAGTTTTATATGAAAACTTGACTGTCTTCCCAAGTGGTGCAGTGGTAAAGAATCTGCCTGCTAGTGCAAGAGACACAAAAGAGGCAAGTTCGATCCTTGGTTCAGGAAGATCCCATGAAATAGGAAATGGCAACTCACTCCAATATTCTTGCCTGTCTAATTCTATGGACAGAGGAACCTGGGGAGATAGTTTTGCAATAGTCCATGGCATCGCAAAAGAGTTGGACATGACAGCATACTGAGCACATAATTGTCTTCTAGCTTTTTCTTTTCTATGATTGAACAGAAATGTATATCCCTTCTGCCTCTCCTGTGAGTCTCTGAATATAAGTTCTCTGCCCTCTAGGAAAGCAGGGTCATTTGCTCAGGGTCAGCTTGGTGAGGTGGCCTGTGCAGGTATCATTTTGAATAAAAAGAACTCTCAAACATCTAATTTTTGGTTGATATATTTGAATGGTTAAGCTATTCAGGGGACAACTTCTAAAAGAACATATTTTACTCAGATATACTTTTCCAGAGGAAACTTTTTGAGGATCCAGTTTATCTAGACATGGTCCTGCTGCATTAGCCGTATCAGGTAATTACACATTTATATAAAATGAAATCTACCTGAGTCAGGAGTTATTATATTTCCACCACCACATAATTAGAAAAACCTCATTTTATTAGGTCAGAGAAATGGACAGTGGTGGCATTCTCATTCACATCTTCAAATATTTCATGTTCTCTGAAACATCAGTGTTGGACAACCCAATTTCCCTTTAGAATATTTGGTTTCTTCTCAAGAACTTAAAAAACAGGAACTTCTGTACTTTTTCAAAATGCATTATACTGGACCTTATTTAATTCTGCAAGTTTGCATGGGTGTATGTGCTTAAAAATAGTATAAGCACTGGCCAGTTTTCTATCATTTGTTCTGCTTATTAATGAGGGACAATGCTGAAAATATACTTTCAGACAACTTTGAGTTAACATTTTTCAGCATGGGCGAGACCCCCACATTCCATATGGACTCCTCACACAAGTCTGTTTTTGCTGTGTTCTCCTAAATGAGCCTATTCAATGAGCCCTTCATTCTGTTTAGAAGCTAATATTAATTGTTCTGGAAAATGTGGCTTAAACACTTAAATAAAAGTGCAATTGCTGAATTTAACACAAAAAGGTTGCAACACGGTGTGCTTGAGGAACATGTACATTTTCAAAGAAATTGACTGAAATTTGGATCATTTTTGCAACTCGTTTTAAAACTGAAGATTTTTCTGGTTTGACTAAAGATTCATGGTACGCATATGCTTGAAATCTGCTGAAATAGCTCCTTAGACAAAACCAGCCTTCCTAACCAGATGAATCATTTGTTTGCTTCATTTCTTCTTAAGACCTATGAGGGGTTTCCAAGCTGTCCCTCTTGTAGCAGATGGAATACTCACAGGAGTCCATCCCTATGGCAACCACAGCTGCACCGGGCAACCAGCACACTACTCAGTTTTTCCAAATAGCATGTGAGTCCACTGGAGTCTTCAAAACCTCCACCGACTGTGTTCCCTGCTGATTATCCACAGCAGTGTGGATAATGTCTAGCTTGACCTGTATCTCAGAGATGGTTCTCTGCTATACAACTTAAGAAAATACTCAACCTAGAAATAGAATTATCTCAAGGAAAAACATTTTTACTAGGTGTTTCTCTTAAGTTATATTCTCTAAGTACTTGACTTTTGTCCTTTAAGATTATCTGCCATAGATAAATCTATAGCATAAAGTGGCTCATTTGAACAGACCCTTGATAAAACCATGGGCCATGATAGCATTTTTGTGAAGATTTAGCAGCTGTCATGTGAAAGTCTTTATGAATTAAGGTTAATGTTGAGAGGAAAGTAGATAGTAAGGAACAATACTGCAAAATTCCTTTTTGGAATGCATTCTTAGTGACTGTTTAGAGGTTCCATTAGTAATCTTTTTTTTTTTTTTTCTCAGCTTTTATTTTGTATTGGGATACAGCTGATGAACAGTGTTGTGGTGGTTTCAGGTGCATATTGAAGGGACTCAGCCATACATCTGTCAGTAATCTTTGCAGCTACACACAGAATGGGATAAAGTTATAGTTTGGATCTTGCATTATAAAAGTTGTTTGATTATTCAAATGTAATCAGTTTAATGAGTTTTTAGAGTGTTCTTACTTTGGGTGTAGTGACAAGTACCTATGTTGAATTTGCAATATGAAGGGTACACTGATGGGGCTAATTTCAATAAATTAAACCTATATTAGCATAAAGATGTTGTGACTGTGACTGAGGAATCTCAGCTTGACACCATAACCTGATTTCATTTTTGCATGCTATGTTGTTTCAGTGATGTCTGACTCTTTTGCCGTCCCATAGACTAGCTCACCAGGTTCCTCTGTCCATGGGATTCTTCAGGCAAGAACACTGGAGTAGGTTACCATGCCCTCCTCAATTTCATTTTTATTCTTGTCCAAAATTTCCAGGCTTTCCTCCCAATCTTATTCTTCCCCCTGAACCTAGTTGAGCTAGTCTGGGGATGGAAAAATGGTAGAATGGATTCTGTACAAGGGTCAAACATCCTTTCAGCATTGTGCATTCATATATCATGATTGAAATTACTTTATCAAGCTGATGAATGGCAGGAAAAAAAACAAAACAAAACAGGGACCAGATGAATGCATAATACTTCCCATTTCTTTCATTATAGATTTAAGCTTTTACCCACCCCAAAGAGTAGATTCAGAGGTTTTCTGGATAGTCTCTTTTGAAAAACAAATTTCTGAGCCTTAATTTATGATTATGTCTATGTCACAACAACGTACTAAAGTGAAAAGGAGTCTCTAATACAGATAGTCTTTGTGTCATCCCAAATACACATTGCTTTCCGTCTGAGAGCGCACGTAGCCAGGTGGCAGATGGAATTTTCCTTTTCCCTCTGTTGACGGTGTCAGAGCAGCACAGCTTTCATGTCATGTACACAACTGCAATATGATTGCATATGGTTTCATTGAGAATTTCACATTTACAGGGTGGAACTATACCATAACGTGAAATCCAAAAGGCTGGAATCAAGCGTTGGACCAATCGTGAATTCCCTCCAAGGAGGTTTGGAGTTTCTGGGAGTGTGCGTGAAAGTATTCATTATAACATGGTTTTGTTTGTGTTGTGTGTACCATTAATATGGACCTTGAGGATAACATTACAAGGAAGCTCTGGTTTTCAGGGAAATGTCTCCTTGCCAGAGAATTTTATCTGCTCTCCACGCGCACATTTGTTATGCTGCCAGCTGTTCTCTGTTATCATCACTTTCAGCCTGCAGTCTGGGTCCACTCAGGAGTGACTCTCTCCAGGGAGAGAGGTAAACAGCTGCCATGAATCCAGATTTTTTCCCTGTTGCCACTGCTCTTCAGAATCGGTGCTTTGGCTTGTCTTGCCCTGGGCTGTCAGCTACTTGGTTCACTTAATTTCTTACAGTTGCTTGACCTCCCCATCCCTTGCCCTTGCCTGCTGGTGTTCTTTCACGTCCTGACAGTCTGCAGTGCTAAGGGTACCTGGATATCACTGGCTTTCCTCTTTCCCAATACCTGTGGCCTCTGCCTCTCTCTGATTGATTACGTTTCTTACACTATTGCTTCCTGGAACCTGTAGCAATTCGTGTCCTTTTCTCTCAGGCCCACACTCTTCCACTCTTCCAGTTTCCACTTATAACCTAGAAAGTATAGACTTAGAGTAATTAAAACAAGAATGAAAATCCTCCCTTACAGTAGCTTTGAATTGCCATACCTGGGAACTCAATTATCATGACTGAACTGTATCATTAGAGCTTGTTTTCCCTGAAGAGACCTTTGAGAGATGGTGACCAAATTCATCATGGTGACTAAATTCATCATTTAGGCTACCTTTCACTATCATCAAAGCATTAGGCATGTTAGAACTTTGGTTGAATCAGAAGAGAAAACTAGAAGCTTAGGAGTTCCAATGAAGTTCTTCAAGGAGTCATCTGCAATAAGTAAATAGGGCTTTTTCTACATGATTAGATATATAAAATCATAATTGTAACCCAGTGAATTAGTTCTCAGTTTTGGAGAGTGTATGATTTTTAGTGTTTAGACTTGGTAGAAACCCAAGCTTTGGGGTTGGTTAGGCACATGTATAAGGCCACATATACATAATTACATATATGATTAAGTTAGGAGCATATTGCAATATTTCCTTTTTCCTTGCTTAAATTGGACAGAATATCAAATCAGAAACTCTCTTTGTCAGGTTTGGAGAATGATATCTGACAAATATGTGCAGTCTTCATAAAGAGAGCAGAAGCAACAACCTACCTTTTTAAACAATACTTAAACAACTTATCTCTTATTGGTATAGTACTTGTATTTTTATTCTATCCCTGGGTACTTGTATGTTTTCTTTTTGATTCTCTGAAGATTGAAATTTGAGATCTGGAGGCTTACATCCTGTTTAAAAATAAAAAGATTCACTTATCCATTTCTCTCAGCTGCTGCACTCTTTATATGAAGGTTGAGTTCCAGCTCAAAAGGCCTTGGGTGTTGCAGAGTTGATGTCTCTGTGAAGTCCCTAAATTTTATAGTAGGGAGTCAGCACTCTCCTTCCTCAAGCTGCTCCAAAGTGCAGGCCCCCAGTCTCCATTATCCTTACCTCCTCTTCCTACTGGCCATATGAGCAAGTGTGTTCTCGGCTCTGATATCCACTCGCAGCTATTGACTCAAACAGCAACCTGAACCATTTGATTTTAGCTCCACCATATCTTTCAGTCCCCTTCCAGAGAACACTAGCATCTAGTTGGAATCAATAGCATCACAGTTCTTTTTAAAATTTATTGAAAAAAATTTTTTTTTTGGTTCTGCCATGCAACATGTGGGATCTTAGTTCCGCCATCAGGGATTGAACTAATGTTCCTGCATTGGAAATATGAAGTCTTAACCACTAGACCACCAGAGAAGTCCCTGAAGTTCATAGTTCTTTAATAGGCCTCCAAAATGCTTTGAAGTCATAGTAAGTAACTGCTACCCAGTTTAGCAATTTGGTGCTAGGAATTCTCTGGTGACTCAGATGGTAAAGAATCTGCCTGCAGTATGGGAGACCCAGGTTCAATCCCTGTATTGGGAAGATCCTCTGGAGAAGGGCATGGCAACCCACTTCAGTATTCTTGGCTGGCAGGCTACAGTTCATGGGGGTGCAAGGAATCAGACACAGCTGAGTGACTAAGCATGTACAAAGTGAGCTGAGAATCTCTGATCATCTGGAGCTTAATGTCTGGACTATGATAGAAATGTTAATTAAAAACACAGATAAAAGTAGAATAAGAAATCAAATATACACAATGGAGTATTACTCTGCCATTAAAAAGAATACATTTGAATCAGTTCTAATGAGGTGGATGAAACTGGAGCCTATTATACAGAGTGAAGTAAGCCAGAAAGAAAAACACTGGAATTTAGAAAGATGGTAACAATAACCCTGTATATGAGACAGCAAAAGAGACACTGATGTATAGAACAGTCTTTTGGACTCTGTGGGAGAGGGAGAGGGAGAGGGAGAGGGTGGAATGATTTGGGAGAATGGCATCGAAACATGTATAATATCATATATGAAATGAGTCGCCAATCCAGGTTCGATGCATGATACTGGATGCTTGGGGCTGGTGCACTGGGACGACCCAGAGAGATGGTATGGGGAGGGAGGAGGGAGGAGGGTTCAGGATGGGGAACACTTGTATACCTGTGGTGGATTCATATTGATATTTGGCAAAACCAATACAATATTGTAAAGTTAAAAAATAAAATAACATTTAAAAATTAAAAAAAATAAATAAAACTGAATAACAACAACAACAACAAAAAAGAAATCAACTTAAGTGTCCTAAGGAAAGAGGACTTGGTACTCAAAGATATCTGAGAAGAGAAATGCTCCCCTGAGGATGACACTGAGCTGAGATTTGGAAGATGAGATGGTAATTGGGGAAAAGGGCAGTCTATCAAAAGTAACCCAGAAAGCAGAGGAGCAGGTTCTAAGGTCCTGGGGTTGGAAAGAGCACAGTTAGCAAAACAGACATGAAGAACTATTGCTGTAGCATAGAGAATGAGTGAGAGGGAGCACAGAACACTCAAGTTAAACGTAACAGCCCAGAAGCCAGAAACCATTTTATGTATTCAAGACACATAAAGGCATATGCAACATGGAAGAGACGGGGATTAGCTACCAAAGATGTGGATACCAAATGCCAGGGAAGTTTTATCAAAGTCTCAAGCTTGAAGCATTGTCATAGGTGATTCTCACAAACTCACTGGTATTTCAAGGAATTGAAAGTAGGGACTCAAACAGTTATTTGTACAGCAGTGTTCATAGCAGCATTATTTACAAAAGCTGGAACCTGGAAAAAATCGAAGTACCCGGTTGATGATTGGATAGATAAGCAGAATGTGGAATATATACACAGTGGACTCTTCTCCAGTCTTAAAGAGGTAAGAAACTCGAACATATCCTACATTATGGAATTATGTGAAGTGAAATAAACCAGTTACAAAAAGACAAATATTGTGCAATTCTACTACTATGAGGTACCTAGAGTCACTGGATTTATAGAGAATAGAATGATGATTGCCAGAAGCTGGCAGGAAGGGGAGTTAGTGATTATTGGGGACAGAGTTTCAGCTGGGGAAGAGGAAAAAGAAGGTGGTGATGGTTATACAACAAATAGTAAATATTATATTATCTATATTTCACCACATGCACATTTCTATGAGTCTGGAAACAATAAGAGGTGGTAAGGATTCAGTGTAACCCTCCATGGTGATCACTTTGACAGTGATTTTATAGACTTTTGGTAAGGAGAGGCCAAAAATCTTGCTCACAGGAGAGGAGATGCTACTTTTGTTGCTAAGGAAAAGTGAGGGAAATCTGGGGGTAGGTCAAGTTTGTTAGATTCATTGAAATGTGCCCATTCCTATTAATGTTCCAGTCTTTTTCCATCAATGACCACAACTGTAACATAATGCCATATAGACGGTAATTTGATTCCCATTGTAATTAAACAACTTATAGAATCAGAAGCTTTTAGAAATATCACTTTGTAAATTTAAATTATAAGGAATCGTTTTAAGAAAGTCCTATCGCCTCTATGATCCTCTACTCTGTGACTTAAACTGAGAATGTAAAATCCTTTTTTAATGTTTCAACATTTATTATTATTTTAAAATGTATTTCATTGAAGTATAGTTGATTTACAATGTTGTACTAATTTCTGCTGTACAGAGAAGTCATTCAATTATACCTATATATATATACACATTCTTTTTCATATTCTTTTCCATTATGGCTTATCACAGAATAATATATTTCCCTGCACTATAAAGTTGTTTATCCATTATATATGTAATAGTTTGTATCTTTTAATCCCAAACTCTCAATCCATCCTCCCACCCTGCTTGTCAATCACGAGTCTGTTTTCTATGTCTGCGAGTCTGTTTCTGTTTCTTAGATAAGTTCATTTTGTGTCATATTTTATATTTTACATGGAAGTGATATCATATGGTATTTGGCTCTGTTTGTCTGACTTACTTCACTTAGTATGATAATCTCTAGGTCTATCCATGTTGCTGCAAATGCCATTATTTTGTTCTTTTTTATGGCTGAGTAGTATTCCATTATATATATATATATATATATATCCCATTATATATATTCATTTTATATATATATACACACACACACACACACACACACACACACACCACATCTTCTTTATGTGAGATTGTAAAACCTTGAGCTGGTCAGTTCCTTTCTCCAGCTTCTCAAGTGCACTTATATAAAGACACATCTATTGCAACTACTACTTTGCCTTCTAAAGCCTTACTTTGTACAAGCATTCAACTCCAAGCAACCAAAGTTTACTTACTGTGAGCGACTGCCCTTGTCTCATTGGACATTGTGGCCCATCCATATTTCCTCTGCATTCTCTACTATATGCTGTAGGCTGTTTACTATGAATACCTGTGGCTCTCTGCCTGAGGACTTCTCTGTTTTTCTTCCTGATGCAGAAACATACTCAACTTGTATTCAGGATGAGCCAAATAGGCTTGAGAGTCAATATTTTTGGATGTAACATCCAACCAGAAATGAATGGGCGTTTGGCAGATAGAGACCCCAGCACACTCCTACAGCTGCATGTCCCTTGTGTGACAATATACCCTGCCTCTAGTGGCACTTTTGTGTAACTGTTGAACTCGAGCTGCTCATGGAAATAAAGCCCTGACTTTTAAAATTTTCTTTCTTCTTGCTCTCTCATTTCCCTACCTTCTTAACAGTGGGAATCTTTGCAATCACCTCTCAGATTAACTACTCATATTTGCATTTTTGTCTCAGGGTCTGATTCTGGGGAAAACCAAAGACATCATGTTCCACTGGCAATTAGGGCAATAGCGCCTTAAATCTAATCAGAACTGCAAACCCATTTTAGAGTCTCATCTTTAAAGTTTGTCCCCTGAAACCAACTCCATGATAAAAAGTTGGGTGAATCAGGATTTTGTCAGGAAAACAGACATCACTCTATGTTTTTGTGGATCTGAAATATAGGGCCTTAGGCAACCACTGAATGAGGTGAAGGTATAAGGAACAGGGAGGAGCAAGGGTCAACTGAAGGTCAGGAAGCTGCAACTGAAGATCAGGGAAGACACCACTGAGGCAGGGAGAAAAACGGAACTGCTTTCAAGCATTTCAGTAATGCATGCCCTTTTAAAAAACATTTTATATTGGGATACAACTGATTAACAATGTTGTGATAGTTTCAGGTACACAGCTGAATGACTCAGTCTTGTGTATACATGTATCCATTCTCCCCCAAACTCCCCTCCAATCCAGGTTGCCACATACTTTTGAGCAGAGTTCTCTGTACTATACAGTAGTTAAATAAGGCAATGTGTACACTGCGATACATTGGAGAAGGAAATGGCAGCCCACTCCAGTGTTCTTGCCTGGAGAATCCCAGGGACGGGGGAGCCTGGTGGGCTGCCATCTATGGGGTCGCACAGAGTCGGACACGACCAAAGAGACTTAGCAGCAGCAGCGAACTGCGATCTCAATGTACCTAACTGCCCCAGGCCCCCACCCTTCCCCTGATAACTGTAAGTTCATTCTCTAAGTCTGTGAGTCTGTTTCTATTTTGTAAATAAGTTCATTGGTATCATTTCTTTTTTAGATTCCACATACGAATGATGTACATTTCTCATTCTCTAACTTACTTCACCCAGTGTGACACTCTCTAGGTCTGTTCACATTGCTACAAATGACATTATTTCATGCTTCTTAATGGCTGAGTAATATTCCATTGCGTATATGTACCACATCTTCCTTATCTCTTCCTCTGTTGATCGGCATTTGCGTTGCTTCCATGTTTGGGCTATTGTAAGCTGTGCTACAGTGAACAGTGGGAGGCGTGCGTCCTTTCAGATCATGTTTTTCTCTGAGTATATGCCAACTGGTAGGATCACAGGTCCATATGGTGGCTCTATTTTTATTTTTTTAAGAACCTCATGCTGTTCTCTATGTATTTGTTAATACATTCTCACCGACAGTGTAGGGGGGTTCCCTTCTCTTCACACCTTCTCCAGCATTTATTATTTGTGGACTGCTGCTGCTGCTGCTAAGTCGCTTCAGTCGTGTCCGACTCTGTGTGACCCCATAGACGGCAGCCCACCAGGCTCCCCCGTCCCTGGGATTCTCCAGGCAAGAACACTGGAGGGGGTTGCCATTTCCTCCTCCAATGCATGAAAATGAAAAGTGAAAGTGAAGTCGCTCAGTCATGTCCGACTCCTAGCGACCCCATGGACTGCAGCCTACCAGGCTCCTCCGTCCATGGGATTTTCCAGGCAAGAGTACTGGAGTGGGTGCTTTTTTAGAGCTTGCTAGAAGCTGCTGAGACTCTCACAGCTTCCCATGTTCTCTGCCGCCACAATTTCAGGAGAACAATGTATTTTCCTTTCTTCTCCCTTCAGGATCTTGCATGAGTGCCAAGGACTATGGGAAATGTAGTTCTTGGATTCTCGGCTTCATCCCAGGCAACTTCTTAGAAGACGGGAATGATGATGTTGAGTTGTTACCAGCCCATCTGGAATCATAAGCAAAGTCTGGAATATGAAAGGTCTTATGTAACATTTTTGTTTCTATTCCAAGAGCACTGAGAAGACATTGGCAGGTTTTAAGAAAGGTGTGATATCATTACATTTGCATTTTTAAAATCTTTGGCTATAGTGTAGAGTTTGGGGTGGCAAGAAAACCAGTTAGGAAAAAATACAGCTTTAGTCCAGGAAAGAAGCTGATGGTCATTTATTTGGGTAGAGTAATGAAGATATAGAGAAGGTATATAGACAGGTTGAAGAGTCATTGAGGATATAAAAGTAATTGGATATGGTAGTAAATTGAGTTTGAGAGATATAAATGATCAGACTATGATACTTACTGATTTACATTGTCATTCATTAAGATAGGAAATACTGATGGACAGCTAGTATGGGGCAGAGTGGCTAACTTTGTAGGTAGGCTATGACTTTAGGTCATGCATGATGAATTTGAGGTGTCTTTGAGATGTTATGTGAGGCTACAGAGCAGGCAATGTACTAGGTCACACTAGATGCTTTGGGAGGGTTTGCAAGGGTGCCCAGTGCTGCTTGGCAGTTTCCCATTTCTGGCAGTCACTAGGGATGATAGCAAAAGCCACCAGTAATTGCTTTGGTGTCCAATTATTAGCTCCTCAGGGCCCTAGAGTCTCTCTTTTGCAATAGTTTCTAAGAGCAGCAGCTCCCAAGAGCCTCTTTTAAGGATAGATGGTCAAAAATTTTTGACAATGGTTTTATAGATTTCTTACTACTTCTCCCTTCACAGAAGAGATATTGCATAATTATTATTGTCTGCTGGCTTGGTGTTACCCCCTCAGCCACCCTTGCAGGACAATTATGGTGAAGCTTTGATGAGCTGTCTCTAGCAAGCTGTTCATGCAAAGAAGATTCCCCTCAAAACTCTCAAGTCTCACCGAGGGGAGGAGGTCTGTAGACTCTCATATAACACTATGTATCAGAGCTGTTCTCTGCTCTGTTTTCGTTCATACCTCGAGGCTGGCAGGCTCAGGTGAACTGTCATTGTCTCTAGTGGTGCCGTCAGGGCACTGAAGTGACAACTTTTCTTTTCCTCCTGGCTTTATGAAGGTTAGGTAAGGAAGGAGCCTGGAAAATCCACATATCACTCAGTCGTCCATGAGCATGGAGCATGATCTACTCTGGGATTGGGACCTGAGGGACCTAGTTCCTTACATAATATGTGCAAAGTCTGAAGACAATAAGTTAAATAAAATTTTGTATTACTTGCAATATTCCTATAAAGAAGTCTTGCTTCTCCATTTACTTGTTTACTCATTTATTTATATCCGTATGGACTTTTATTTATTTTGTATTTTGGCCTTATAACCCATTTCTAAATTATCTTATTGCACAAATTATTCCAAGTTTTAATTCCAATCTGAGCTTTTTTTTTCTTCAGATTAGCTCTTGTGTCCCTGTGAATTCCATTTATTCTCTTGTTTCCCACCCTCCAAAGGGAAAAAAATCCCATTATTTTATTAGCTATGTTAACTATATGCATGTGTGCTAAGTCACTTCACTCTTGTCTGACTCTTTAACCCTATGGAGCATAGCCTGCCAGGCTCCTCTGTCCATAGGATTCTCCACAGGATTCTAGCAAGAATGCTAGAGTGGGTTGCATGCCCTCCTTCAGGGAATCTTCCCAACCCAGGGATTGAATCCGAGTCTCTCATGTCTCCTGCATTGGCAGGTGGGTTCTTAACACTAGTGCCATCAGGGAAGCCCCATGTTAACCATGTACTTAACCACACATTAGAGAATGATGTTCTCGGTACCTGTCTCTTCTGATACTCCACCTTTTTAAAAAAAATTCTCTTATTTTTTAAGTACTGATTTCTTCTACAAGATGATTAAGAATTCATAACTTTTCTGTGTCCCAATCTCAGAATAAGCCATTTCTCCAAGGAGCCTGCATTCCTTTTATTGAAAAATCTTATTTTAAAACCAAGGTCTGAGCATTGATACCCCTTTCCTTCTGCCTGAAATACTTCCTTTATCTTATTTTACAGGGCAGGGCTGCCGGATGAATTCTACCAACTTTTGTATGTCTGGGGGCTCTTAGCTTGGCCTCTTGTAGTTTTCCTCATGTGCACATGCTGATCAATATTGTGTGAAAACTAAAGAAACTTTCTGCATTTTTCCAAAGCTCTTTCTGTGCAGACTTCTTTCTTCGTTCTGGTCATCTGCCCTACTGATTCCAGCTGCCCTAGTCTTACTCAGTTCTCAAGCTGGTTTGCTGATATCAGAGACCATGAGGCTCTGTTTGATTTTCCTTTCTTGCCTATCCATGTATACAAACACTGCAGGCAGGAATCTGAGACAGCTGGGGGCTTTCCACATTTGCTAGTCGTCTTTAGAGGTTACTTAACAGAAGCTGCTCATTCCTCTAAATGTACATATCTGAAAGTAGTTCTGAAAGCTAGTCTTATTTTGTCTGGCTTTCTGTTTATTTCAGGCAGAAAGATTGCTCCATCTTTGTTGGAAGCAGCATTTCCTCTGCATTTTATTTATATTGTTTTTAATGAAGCTGTGAAATTTTAGAAACATGTTAACAATAAATCTTGAAAGAGAAGATTTAACTTAGATGATAACAATATCTTATATTTTATTAAACAAACCCATGAATAGTCCCTATCTTGCCTTTGTGTGAATTAGAAAAACACACCCTGAATAAAAACACTTTATTTATCTTTTGGGAAATTGTCATAATATACAGATTTTGCTAGCACAAGAGCCATTACTGCTAGATGCTGGAAAGTTTCCATGATGATATAAAAATCTATGTTTTCTTCAGTGCAAATGCTTTGCTCCAAATTTTCTTTTTGTATTCAACCTTCACTTTCTTTGAGGTCCTAGAAAAAATTTTAGCAGTGAGAAGTTTAGAGTAGAGGGAATGAAAAACATGCAAAAAATGTTTGTAGTTTCACTGGAGGAAGTCAATAAATCGAGCTTCACATTTCCTATACATCACAACATCTAACATAAAGAATCTAAATGTGTCTACTTATTAAAGATAATAAATTAGTTAAAATCCTCTGTAAAAAAATAAAAAAAAATATAGCTTGCTTTCAGTATCTGTGAATTAGCTTTTTAAAAAATTTTACTCACTTGTTTGCTGTATTTTTAGATTTACACATAAGTGATATCTCATGATATTTGTCTTTCTCTGTCTCACTTTTTTCACTTAGCATCATGGAAAGTAGATGGGGAAACAGTGGAAACAGTGGCTGACTTTATTTTCTGGCTCCAAAATCACTGTAGATGGTGATTGCACCCATGAAATTAAAAGACGCTTACTCCTTGGAAGGAAAGTTATGACCAACCTAGACAGCATATTAAAAAGCAGAGACATCATTTTGTCAACAAAGGTCCTTCTAGTCAAGGCTATGGTTTTTCCAGTAGCCAGTTATGTATGGATGTGAGAATTGGACTGTAAAGAAAGCTGAGGGCCAAAGAATTGATGCTTTTGAACTGTGGTGTTAGTGTCTTGAACACTGTGACTGACTCAGCCATACAAAAGAATAAAATTTTGCCATTTCCAACAATATGGATAGACTTACAAGGTATTCAGTTCCGTTCAGTCACTTAGTCGTGTCCGACTCTTTGGGACCCTGTGAACCACAGCAAGCCAGGCCTTCCTGTCCACCCAAACTTATGTCCATTGAGTTGGTGATGCCATCCAACGATCTCATCCTCTGTTGTCCCCTTCTCCTCCTGCCCTCAATCTTTCCCAGCATCAGGGTCTTTTCAAATGAGTCAGTTTTTCACATCAGGTGGCCAAAGTAGTGGAGTTTTAGCTTCAATGTCAGTCCTTCCAATGAATACCCAGGACTGATCTCCTTTAGGATGGACTGGTTGGATCTCTTTGCAGTCCAAGGGACTCTCAAGAGTCTTCTCCAACACCATAGTTCAAAAGCATCAATTCTTCGGCGCTCAACTTTTTTATAGTCCAACTCTCACATCCATACATGACTACTGGAAAAAACATAGCTCTGACGAGACATACCTTTGTTGGCTAAGTAATATCTCTGCTTTTTAATATTCTGTCTAGGTTGGTCATAACTTTTCTTCCAAGGAGGAGCAAGCGTTTTTTAATTCCATGGCTGCAGTCACTACCTGCAGTGATTTTGGAGCCCAAAAGGTAAACTCTGTCACTGTTTCCACTGTGTCCCCATCTATTTGCCATGAAGTGATGGGACTGGATGCCATGATCTTAGTTTTCTGAATGTTGAGTTTTAAGCCAACTTTTTCACTCTCCTCTTTCACTTTAATCGAGAGGTTCTTTAGTTCACTTTCTGCCATAAGGGTGGTGTCATCTGCATATATCTGAGGTTATTAATATTTCCCCCAGCAATACTGATTTCAGCTTGTGCTTCATCCAACCCAGCATTTTTCATGATGTACTCTGCATATAAGTTAAATAAGCAGGGTGACAATATATAGCCTCAACTTACTCCTTTTCCTATTTGGAACCAGTCTGTTGCTCCATGTCCATTTCTAACTGTTGCTTCTTGACCTGCATACAGATTTCTCAGGAGGCAGGTCAGGTGGTCTGGTATTCCCATCTCTTTCAGAATTTTTCAGTTTTTTTTTGTGATCCACACAGTCAGAGGCTTTTCCATAGTCATTAAAGCAGAAATGGATGTTTTTCTGGAACTGTCTTGCTTTTTTGATGATCCAGCGGATGTTGGCAATTTGATCTCTGGTTCCTCTGCCTTTTCTAATTTCAGCTTGAACATCTGGAAGTTCACGGTTCACGTACTGTTGGCTGAGTAGCATTTCATTATGTGTATGTAGTACATCTTCTTTATCCATTCATCTGATGATGGACATTTAAGTTGTTTTCACATCTGGCTATTGTGAATAGTGCAGCTATGAATGTAGGGGTGTGTGTATCTTTTTGAATTACAGTTTCACATAAAGACTTAAACGTAAGACATGACACTATAAAATTGCTAGAAGAAAACATGGGTGAAACATTTTCTGACACAAATCATACCAATTTTCTGAGATCGGTCTCCCAAGGCAATAAAAAAATAAATAAATAGAACCTAGTCAAACTTATAAGCTTTTGTATAGCAGGTGACACCATAAACAACATGAAAAGACAACCTACAGACTGGGAGAACATATTTGCAAATGATGTGACCAATAACAGTTTAATTTCCAAAATGTACAAATAGCTCATACAACTCAACAACAACAACAGAAAACAACCCTATCCAAAAATAAGCAGAAGACTAAATAGACTGCAAGGAGATCCAACCAGTCCATTCTGAAGGAGATCAGCCGTGGGATTTCTTTGGAAGGAATGATGCTAAAGCTGACACTGCAGTACTTTGGCCACCTGATGCGAAGAGTTGACTCATTGGAAAAGACTCTGATGCTGGGAGGGATTGAGGGCAAGAGGAAAAGGGGATGACAGAGGATGAGATGGCTGGATGGCATCACTGACTTGATGGACGTGAGTCTGAGTGAACTCCAGGAGTTGGTGACGGACAGGGAGGCCTGGCGTGCTGCGATTCATGGGGTCGCAAAGAGTCAGACATGAGTGAGAGACTGAATTGAACTGAACTGAAATAGACATTTGTCCAAAGAAGACATACAGATGGTCAATAGGCACATGAAAAGATGCTCAACCTAGCTAATTATTAAAGAAATGGAAATCAGAACTACAATGTGTTATCACCTCACCAGACAGAAACAGTCCTCAAAACAAATGCTGGAGAAGATGTAAAGAAAAGGGGACTTTCCTGCACTGCTGGTGGGATTGTAAGTTGGTGTAGCCACTGTGGAAAACAGTATGGAGATTCCTCAGAAAACTAAAGATAGAATTGCCACATGATCTGGCAATCCCATTTTTAAGCATACATACAGACAAAATTGTAATAAAAATAGATGAGGTTTCTAAATGTAAGAAAATACTGTCTGAAATCAGTGATGAGAAATTTGAAAAGATAAGAGTTAATATAAAATAAATGAAATTTTCTCCCTAGAAAATGTGAACAAATTCCTCATCTTGTTTAAAAACAGAAGCTTACTAAGTTGAGAAATTAAAAATGTAATTCTAGAGAACTCCCTGGTGGTACATTGGTTAGTACTCTATACTTTCTCTGCTGTGGGCCTTGGTCTGATCTTTGGTCAGGGAACGAGTCTGCCCTCTTAGCACAGAAGGCAGCCCATCAGTTGCATAATCTGAAGGTCTTGAGTTCGAAACTCAGAGAGGGTAGATCACTCTTTTAGGGCTTCTCTGACAGCTCAGTTGGTAAAGAATCCACCTGCAATGAAGGAGACCCCAGTTCGATTCTTGGGTTGTGAAGATCTGCTGGAGAAAGGATAGGCTACCCACTCCAGTATTCTTGGGCTTCCCATGTGGCTCAGCTGGTAAAGAATCCACTTGTAATGTGGGAGATCTGGGTTCAATCGCTGGGTTGGGAATATTCCCTGGGGAAGGGCAAGACTACATACTCCAGTATTCTGGCCTGGAGAATTCCATGGACTGTACAGGCCATGGGGTCACAAAGAGTCAGACATGACTGAGGGACTTTCACTTTCACTTTCAGGGAATGAAGATCCCACAAGCATCGGGTGCAGCCAAACAAATATATAAAATACACATATCCCTACAGCAGCTAACAGAAACCTTTAGAAGTGTCTGTTCACAAGACTGAAACTTAACTGAAGGTGATCTGCAATGGAGTGAATGTTTGGGTCCCATCCTAAATTCATGTATTGAAATCATAACTCCCAAGTGAGGCCTTTGGGAGGTAATTAAGCATAATAGTGGTGCCCACATAAATGGACTTTATTGTTGTTCAATCGCTAAGTTGTGTCTGACTTTTTTATGTACTCTGATTAGAAGACCCTATGGACTGCAGCACGCCAGGCTCCTCTGTCCTTCATTATCTCCTGGAGTTTGCTCATACTCCTGTCTATTGAGTCTGTGACACTCTCTAACCATCCCATCCTCTGCCGCTTCTTTCTCCTTTTGCCTCAGTCTTTCCTAGCATCACAGTCTTTTCCAGTGACTCAACTCTGCATCAAGTGGCCAAAGTATTGAAGCTTTAGCTTCAGCATCAGTCCCGCCAATGAATATTCAGTGTTGATTTCCTTTAGGATTGACTGGTTTGATCTCTTTGCAGTCCAAGGGAATCTCAAGAGTCTTCTCCAGCACCACAATTCAAAAAGCATCAATTCTTTGGTGCTCAGCCTTCTTTATGGTCCAACTTGCACATCCATACATGACTACTGGAAAAATCATAGCTTTGATTATGTGGACCATTGCCAGCAAAGTGATGTCTCTGCTTCTTAATACATTGTCTAGGTTGTCATGGATTTCCTTCCAAGGAGCAAGCATCTTCTAATTTCATGGCTGCAGTCACTCTCCACAGTGATTTTGGAGCCCAGGAAAATAAAATCTGCCACTGCTTCTACCTTTTCCCCTTCTATTTGCCACAAAGTGATGGGACTGAATACCGTGATCTCAGTTTTTTGAATGTTGAGTTTTAAGCCAGCTTTTTCATTCTCCTCTTTCACCTTCATCAAGAGGCTTTTAGTTTCTCTTTGCTTTCTTCTGTTAGAATGGTATCATCTACATATCTGAGGTTGTTGATATTTCTCACAGCAATCTTGATTCCAGCTTGTGAGTCATCCAGTCTGGCATTTCGCTTGAGGTACTCTGATTAGAAGTTAAATAAGCAGGGTGACAATATACAGACTTGACGTACTCCTTTCCCAATTTTGAACCAGTCCATTGTTCCATGTCCAGTTCTAACTGTTGCTTCTTGACCCACATAGAGGCTTCTCGGGAGACAAGTAAGTTGGTCCAGTATTCCTGTCCCTTTAAGAATTTCCCACCATTTGCTGTGATCCACACAGTTCAAGTTTTTAGTGTAGTCAATGAAGCAGAAATAGATGTTGTTCTGGAATTCCCTAGCTTTCTCTATGATCCAATGGATACTGGCAATTTGATATCTGGTTCTTCTGCCTTAAATAAATCCAGCTCGAACATCTGGAAGTTCTTGGTTCACATACTGCTGAAACCTAGCTTGAAGGATTTTGAGCTTACCTTGCTATCATGTGGAGTGAGTGAAATTGTAAGGGACCTCAGAGAGCTTTTTTATCTTCTTTAAGCTAAGTGAGGATATAGGAAACAGTCTGAAATTTGTAATTCTATAGAATGTTCTCACCAGATCCCTACCATTCTGGCACCCTGATCTCTGATGTCTATCTTCCAGAAATGTAAGAATTAAAATTCTATTGTTTATATGCCACCCAGTCTATGGTACTTGGTTGTAACAGCCTGGACAGACTAACAGCTATCTGAAGGAGAAAAATCTAGAGTGACAACTTACACAGAAGAGAGAGAAAATGAATAAAGAAGAAAAAGAAAATTCAATAATCCACAATAAGAAGACAAACAATTATTTTCTAGATTAATCCATATTAATATTTATTTTCATTTTAAATAACAGAATTTTAATAACTAATGGGACTTTAACGAGGTAAATCTATAATACATTTAAAAGAATAGTGAAGTGAGAATAACAAAGATAATGCTGAAAAAGAAGAAAAATAAGTAGATTATTTTCCATGAGAGAAGCAACCAAGACCAAGACAAGTTAAACATCTTGCTCAGTCATTTGTCTCATCACTGGTAGGGACTGTATTCAAATTAAGACTTTTTTAAACTTTAAATCTATCGCTCACCCCTAGTATGCTGTGTACAAATGTAATAGATGCTCTGATGGCTCCAAAATCAGGGCTGAGCCTCTAGCTGGAAGAGTGTTGGCCTGAGAAAGCTGCTTCACAAAGCTTATGCCCCTTCCCCAGGGGCAGCCTGCATCCATGACTTATTAAAGCAGGGGTGCAGAGACCCATCCCTGGCCTCAGTCTTGGACAACTCTGTAGGGTCATCTTAGCTGGAGTGCCTCTTGTGGGACAAGCTGAGGCCTTTTTGCAAATGCATGGCATTCAACTTCATCTTCTACCCAATTCTTCTTCCATCACTCCTTAATAGGTGCTATTCCTGTAAGTATTCACCAATTTACTTTCTGAATGCAAATCTTTGTCTTAGAGTACATGTATGGGGTACCTGATCTTGCATATTTGATGCCAAGAGTGACTCCAGGGAGCAGATTTAAAATTGAGAAATTCAGAGCTGATTCACCCCTGGACAGCTGGCAATGCAAATTGCATCTCTGGTAGGTGGAGCACCAATGCCTCTGACCTGCTCTAACGGAACAATTGTTAATATCCTCCCTTCAGAAGCAATTCAGAAGGCAATGCATTGACTACTGCAATATCTCTCAGGTTTGAGATGTTTGGGGGAAGTAGCAATTATACGGACAATGGAATCAGAGTACTATTGATGCATTGGACAAAGGCAATGAAAGGCTGATGGTAATTAATCAACAATTCTAGGTAAAATGTGAAAATCAGAGAGCTTATTTGGCAGCACATAAGAAGAGTCCCATGTTTTGCAGCTGGAGGCCAGAAAAAGCTGAGCATCAGGCCAGGGTGTAATTATGAGTAGCAGAGAATCACAGAAGGTTAAATTCTAATTTTCACCTTTAGCAAGTCTTTTATAGTCAAGGTCAGGATCATGGCTGGTAAGGTCTGAAATCTGAGAATTGGGATGGGGACATCTGAAATGAATATACCAGAATCTTGAAAATCCTAGAACATGTTGGCTTCTCTGTGGTGGCTGTCCCCTGTAGAAGGGAAAATGATAGGAGATGCTGGATAGAACTTTTCTCCCTGATTAAAGTGGAGCTCCCTGATGGCTCAGCAGATAAAGAAACCACCTGCAATGCAGGAGACGCAGGTTCAATTTCTGGGTCAGGAAGATCCCCTGGAGGAGGGAATGACAACCTACTCCCGTATTCTTGCCTGAAAAATCCCATGGACAGAGGAGCCTGGTGAACTACAGCCCAGAGGGCTGTAAACAATTGAACACGGCTGAGCCTGAGCCTGAGCAATGCAGTCCCTAAATAATAGAGACAGGTGGTGGCACTTACCCCTCAGAAGCAAAGTGTGCACAATAACCATAATGAGTAGCACAATTGAAGTGGCAGCCAGGCTGGCCTGTCCTGCAGAGACTATTGAGATGGCTAGCAGAATATGGCTGTGCTTAGAGCAAAATAGATGAGCAGACAAGAGTCTTGTTCAACACAGACAGTCCAAGGCAATCAAAGATAGATAACAAGGATGCTGAGGCCAATAAAATATGATAAACCTTTGCCTAGTTTCTGACTTGAGTCAGTTCTCAGACTCAGAACCCATTAATGGACATGGAAGGTCAGTCCAATTCATCAGAGTTGATTTAGCTACTGCTTTCACTGGAGGTCCAACAGACAAAAAAAGTAATAGACAACAGCCCCTTGGATGCAGCATCATTCCTCAAAGGGACAGGCCAACCATTGGTCACAAGTGGATCATATCAGACTCCTTTTACCCTGGAAAGGGCAATGATTCATCTTGACTTATTCCTAGTATGGGTGTGTCTTGCCTTCACGGTCATTATTGAAGGTCTACAGTATTTGACCCACTGAGAGTCTTTGACACAAATATCTCATACAGATATTTCAGGCCATGGGACCCAGTCTACAGAAAAGGAGGTGCAGCCATGGACCCATTCAACATCTTACAACACAACATATCACTCAGAAACTACTGGCCTGATGGAGCAATGATGAAACTAAAGTCTGACTTCTAATAATATCATGTACTAAGTGTTCAAGAGGCAGGTCAGGTGGTCTGGTATTCCCATCTCTTTCAGAATTTTCCACAAAGGCTATGGTTTTTCCAGTGGTCATGTATGGATGTGAGAGTTGGACTGTGAAGAAAGCTGAGTGCCGAAGAATTGATGCTTTTGAACTGTGGTGTTGGAGAAGACTCTTGAGAGTCCCTTGGACTGCAAGGAGATCCACCCAGTCCATTCTGAAGGAGATCAGCCCTGGGATTTCTTTGGAGGGAGTGATGCTGAAGCTGAAATTCCAGGACTTTGGCCACCTCATGCGAAGAGTTGACTCATTGGAAAAGACTCTGATGCTGGGAGGGATTGGGGGCAAGAGGAGAAGGGGATGACAGAGGATGAGATGGCTGGATGGCATCACTGACTCGATGGACGTGAGTCTGAGTGAGCTCCGGGAGTTGGTGATGGACAGGGAGGCCTGGCGTGCTGCGATTCATGGGGTTGCAAAGAGTCGGACACGACTGAGCGACTGAACTGGAATTGGAACTAAGTGTTCATTGTGTATCACATTGGTTTTCTAAAGACATGACAACTATAAACATTATTTTACTATAAAATTTATAATAGCCTATTTGTATACTTTTAAAATAATCAGGAGAAGCTGTCTCTTTTAAGCATAAAATGGATTTATTAGTAGATATACGAAAACTAATAGGAATGAAGGAAAAACACACTATCATTTTGGAAATAACAGAAACTAGTCATAGTCAACTTAGGGGATCTCAAAATATAAATTATCTGACATTATGGCTCTAAGGCTTTCACTGGAGGAATCATCTCACTCTGTTTCTTCGGTGCTTAATGCATTATGCTCACATCTCAAAGTGCTTAGGAAGAGAGGCCAGTTTCTATCACTTGTGTCGTGTTTCTGCATCATGTCCTTTATGAGTCAGGAAAAGGTGTGATTTGTCAAAGTCTCTGGGGTTCTCTTTAGTTTATACAATGAGAGGGCACCATAATTTACCACTCAAATAAGATGACACGCAATGAAAGTGAAAGTGTTAGTTGCTCAGTTGTTTCTGACTCTTTGCAACCCCAGGGACTGTAGCTTGCCAGGCTCTTCTGTTCATGGAATTCTCCAGGCAACAATACTGGAGCGTGTTGCCATTTCCTTCTCCAGGGGATCTTCCTGACTCAGGGATCGAACCTGGGTCTCTCGCATTGCAGGCAGATTCTTCACTGTCTGAGCCCCAGGGCTAGCACACAATGAGAGACATAATTCCCCAGAGGAAATCATGACATTATTTGTTAAGAGAGAAATGGATCCTAGATGATTAGAAACAGGTCAGTTGGCCTCTGATAAACATGTAACCACAGTGCTCTGTGAGGACCTACGGGGTGGGATGGGAGGACGGGAGAGGGACTCAAAAGGAAGTGGAGACATGTTTATGTATAGCTGATTCACTTTGTTGTACAGCAGAAACTAATGCATTGTAAAACAATTACACTCGAACAAAAAGGATGAAATAGAAAACCAACAAGGACCTGTTGTATAGCACAGAGAGCTCTGCTCAATACCATGCAGTAACTGGGAAATGGTTATTTTCAAATGGGAAAAGAATTTGAAAAACAGATACATGTATCTGGATACATGTACATGTATATAGGTACATGACACATGTATATGTATATATGTACATGACACATGTATATGTGTATACATGTATATGTATAACATATACATATATACATATGTATGTGTATAATATGCCATACACCTGAAACCTACACAACATTGTTAACTATACTTCAATATAAAATAAAAATTAAAAATAAAATAAAATAGCCATCCAATTATTTCTGGTCAGTATGTGTGCTGTTGGATATACTGATTAACAAAGGAATACTGCAAAAAGTAGGGGAAGAAGTGCAAGACACCATTTTCTTCCTCTTTCATCAGTTGCATGGAAATTGGACAAAGGCAATGGTACATTACTGCTTCTACTGGCCACCTCGTGTTGCCATCTTGGGCAATGTTGCTTTCTGATGGGGACACCCCACAATCATCTCCGGTGCTGATGAGTGCTATGGCCTTTGAGTTGTCAGAATGGCAGTTCATTACATGAAGTCTTCATTAAGTCAAAGTTACGTAACAACTCTTTTAAACGTTCTTTCCCCTGAAAAATTTCCATTACTTCTTTATCTTCCTTCTCTTGTAACTGATAGAAAAATTTGTGCCTGAATGTTGAAGAGATACTGTTGTGAATCAGAGAGTGAATATGACTCTGTTTTGATTCCAGCCTGCAGCCCTCTGAGATCGAATATATATGTTCTCAGGGTTCTCAGGGTTTAATAGGAGCTGGGGTCAGAGTGGGGGAAGGTCTCGTCTTCAGACCTTGCTCTTATATCTCCTTTGGTCATATCCCTTTCTCTTGTCCTTCTCATGCTTTGTAGAAATCCTTAGTCAGTTCCTTTAACCTGTGGCATGAGTTTCTCTAGCTTTCCCCAAGTCCAGCATAAATAAAGCAAGGGTTCCTTATTGATATGACAAAATAATTCTTTCTTGTACAATAAAATTTAATAAGGTTCTCTTAAAAATTGTTCATTAAGAATTGTGATTCAATTCATAAACATAATATCTGCACTCTAAATTTTGGGTAAAATCAAGTCTACTTTTATGGAATAACCTGAAAAGCAGTAGTAAGAAAATAGCATAGAACTGGCAGGAAATTATTCAAGCTGTTCACACCTCCCTCCCCAAGCTAGTTTTAAGAGAACAGTGAAATAGAGTTCCCTGATAGGAAATGTGTTTTGCTGAAGGGACAATGAAATCATGCTAAACTTAATGAGAATATTTTTAAATTGCTCCTGTTTCTTCTTTCAGGTGATACTTGAAACACATTTATTCTATTCTCTTGATACTATGACAGGAAAGGAATTGTAATATTACTTCTACTACCTAGGGAAAAGGAGCTGATTAGCTAGTTTTGACTCTTGGATGATTCTCAAATCATTCTATTGGAGTGCAATTCTCCACCTTATTTTCAGTGACAGAAAAGTAAGGCCATTGCCTGATTTCTATTATCGTTAATGACTCTTCTAATGATTGGATGCCTGATACTTTTAATTTTTATTTTAGAAAACATATCTACTACTGAGACTAAGTCCCTTTATTGTTCACTGTAAATTTCCCTTGAGGCATTTGTTTTTGTTTAAAGAGGCATAAGTATATAAATAATAGATAAATGTTCAGGATATAGTTACAAATGGACTGAAGTCAAACTGACATTTTTGTCTCCAAAAGAAGAAAGTAGTAAGTAAATACATAGTGTTTACTCTATAATGTAGAAACAATAAAAAATATCTGATTAAAGATAGGAAACATAAAATGGGTGAATGATGAAAGAACAAAGTTTATTTCAAAAGACATTTGGGAGAACCCATATCCCTTATGTCTCCCGGATTGGCAGCATCATGTTCAAGCTGAGCCTGGAGGCTGGGGGAGGTGATGGAGCTTCCACTCTCCCCATCAGTGGAGGTAGTCTCACACTTGTTCAATGAAAGATGGGGTGGCTCAGTGGTAAAGAATCTGCCTGCAATGCAGGAGACATAAGAAATGTGAGTTCGATCCCTGGGTCAGGAAGATCCCCTGGAGAAGGAAATGGCACCCTATTCCAGTATTCTTGCCTGGAGAGTCCCATGGACAGAGGTGGAGAAGGTTCTGAACAAAGGCAGTTTAACAGTCAGGCAGAGGGGCAGGATTTCCCAAGGCAGTCCATTATGTGTGAATGTAATAACAAAAGCAGCTAAAAACAAGTCAAAGAGAGAGTTCCAACAAGGAATCAGAATTGGCTTTTCCCTGCAATCTGAGTTGCTTATATGTGGAATCTAAACAAGCCTAACTCATTGAAATAGAGAGTAGATTGGTAGTTACCGGGGTCTGAGGGATGGTGGTGGTGGTGGTGAATTGGGAGATGTTGTTCAAATGGAACAAACTTTCAGTTATCAGATAAATAAGTCTGGGGATGTAAGGTACACCATGGTGATTAGAGTGAACAATAATCTATTGCTGTAGCAGGGTGGAGAGGAGTCATGAATGACAAAATGTTGCCTGCCTTATCAGTAAACAAAGGATGTAGCAGTCATCAGTCACCAGCTGCCCCAATGGTGAGCCTTGAGGGAACTCAAGGCAAAAACAGGTTGCCTGCCATCAAGCCATCAGCCACTGCAGCCATCCCCCCAACCCCTACCCCCAGAGGTCCACTCGGAGGAGACTCAGGATGTAAAAACGCAGGGTCCTGGCCCCAGAGAGCTGAGGTGCATATCAAAGGAATGATTTCAGTGAGTCCCGAGTCTGGATCTTCCCATACACAGAAAAATGCTAAATTCATTAACTTGAGCTGTCTTTTGTTATTGTCTGGTTTCCTTTAATTAACAGTAATCTTTAACTATCTGGTCTTTGTTGCAAAAACTTCTATACATCTTGGCTCCTCCTTTACCTCTCTAGAGCAGTCTCTCAGAGCTATCTGAGAAGCTGGGTCCAGGGTTAAGTCCTCAGTTTTGTCTGCCAAGTAAAACATAATTCTCTACTTTTTGGTTGTACATTTTTTTTTTAAGTTGACAGAGAGTTGCAGGGGTCCTGGTGCATGACCTGAGCTCTCTGATGACATGTTGCAGCTTCATCTTTGATCGACAGCTTTTCTTTGCACGTTCACTCTTCACATGTCAGTATTTAGATGCTCCAGACAGATGGAAGACTGCTGTCACTACTCAAAGGTAAAAATAAGTTATTAACATGAATGTGCTTCCCCTGCATTGCAGCTGGTCTGGATAGCCAAGTGCTACACATATTTCTCTTCTACCTTCACTCTAACTGCTCTACTCTTGCGACTCCCAGAGAGAGTCAACAATTTCATTCTTGCCTTGGGCTTCTGCCTTCTAGAAGACCCAGGCTGGCAGTCTATGAAAAGGCTATAATGTTCCTTTTACATATGTCATTCAACCTAAAAATGGACTGTATTTCAGTGTGAATTCCTACATAGGCATGTTTATGAAAACTATACCAAAAGTGGGCTTCCAGGGGGCTCAAGTGGTAAAGAATCTGCCTGCTGTTGCAGGAGATGTGGGTTTGCTCCCTGGATTGGGAAGATCCCCTGGAGAAGGAAGTGGCAACCTACTCCAGTATTCTTGCCTGGGGGAATCCCATGGACAGAAGAGTCTGGTGGGCTACAGTCCATGGGGTTGCAAAAAGTCAGGCATGACTTAGTGACTGAACAACCTTAAGAGAGGAATACATAATTCTATTAGAATTGAGATGAAAAAAATGAATTCCGAATGGTAAATATCAGGGCAAGTGTCAGGGACTTCAGATGGACAGGAAGATGTTCTAGGAGATGAGACAGAGAAGACAAAGTAGAGGATTTGGATATGCTCAGTGTGTTAATGGGAAACCAGAGTCACAGTAACCTCAAGTTCCATGTTAAAGGTAAAATAACAACAACAATTCAACATTCTTATTAATTCCAGCAAATATTTGTAATAAGTAGATATTTATATAACATACTAGAAGAAAATAAGAGCTTACATAGGTTTTTAAGAAACTTTTATTGGAGTATAGTTGATTTACAACATTGTATTAGCATTTTTTTTTAATTCCCAAAATAAATATAATTGACTTGAAAGTCATTCTTGAAGTTTTGGCCCATAGCTGGCTGTTACTCCCAGGAAAATGACTTCCAGGATCATTCTGTTTCTGTTCCTTATGCTTTTACTGTGCCCACTCCACTCTCTTCCATAAAAGTGATGTCATCAATTTTTCAGTTTCCAGGACACTGACTTTCTGTTGGGCTGGGCCACTGAGACCACCGTACACTTGAACGTCAGCCTGTGGTATGCTTGGCTCTCTTCCCTCTACCTTTGAAACTGCCATAGAAAACTCATCCCAGGCTTTCTCTCTTGGAGTGGTCCCTTTTCATTTTTTTGGCAAGAATGTAGAAATTCAAGTCTGGGTTTATGTGGAAGTAAGTCCTTAATTTCTAAATATTCCAGGTTATTAAATTCTAAGATTCCAGAGTACATTTAGGTGTGAAAAGAGACCTCATAAACTTCTACCTCCTACCAACTTAAGTGCAGCTTTGGTTTGTCAGTATTCTTCCTTGGAATATAGAGAGAAAAAATTTTTTAAAAAGGTGAAAAGACAGCCTTCAGAATGGGAGAAAATAATAGCAAATGAAGCAACTTACAAACAATTAATCTCAAAAACATACAAGAAACTCCTGCAGCTCAATTCCAGAAAAATAAATGACCCAATCAAAAAATGGGCCAAAGAACTAAATAGACATTTCTCCAAAGAAGACATACAGATGGCTAACAAACACATAAAAAGATGCTCAACATCACTCATTATCAGAGAAATGCAAATCAAAACCACAATGAGGTACCATTTCACACCAGTCAGAATGGCTGCGATCCAAAAGTCTACAAGCAATAAATGCTGGAGAGGATGTGGAGAAAAGGGAATCCTCTTACACTGTTGGTGGGAATGCAAACTAGTACAGCCACTATGGAGAACAGTGTTGAGATTCCTTAAAAAACTGGAAATAGAACTGTCATGCTGCTGCTGCTGCTAAGTCACTTCAGTTGTGTCCAACTCTGTGCGACCCCATGGACTGCAGCCTATCAGGCTCCTCCATCCATGGGATTTTCCAGGCAACAGTACTGGGAGTGGGGTGCAATTGCCTTCTCCCAGAACTGCCATATGACCCAGAAATCCCACTGCTGGGCATACACCCCGAAGAAACCAGAATTGAAAGAGACACGTGTACCCCAATGTTCATCACAGCACTGTTTATAATAGCCAGGACATGGAAGCAACCTAGATGTCCATCAGCAGATGAATGGATAAGAAAGCTGTGGTACATAT
Source organism: Bubalus bubalis (assembly GCF_019923935.1). Lineage (NCBI taxonomy): Eukaryota > Metazoa > Chordata > Mammalia > Artiodactyla > Bovidae > Bubalus > Bubalus bubalis. The sequence continues at coordinate 165,593,235 of NC_059158.1, forward strand.
ACACAATGGAGTATTACTCAGCCATTAAAAAGAATACATTTGAATCCATTCTAATGAGGTGGATGAAACTGGAGCCTATTATACACAGTGAAGTAAGCCAGAAAGCAAAACACCAATACAGTATACTAACACATATATATGAAATTTAGAAAGATGGTAATGATAACCGTGTATGCAAGAGAGCAAAAGAGACACAGATGTATAGAACAGTCTTTTGGACTCTGGGAGAGGGCGAGGGTGGGATGATTTGGGATAATGGCATTGAAACATGTATAATATCATATAAGAAACGAATCTCCAGTCCAGGTTCGATACAGGATGCTTGGGGCTTATGCACTTGGATGACCCAGAGGGATGGTACGGGGAAGGAGGTGGGAGGGGGGTTCAGGATGGGGAACATGTGTACACCCGTGGTGGATTCATTCATGTTGATGTATGGCAAAACCAATACAATATTGTAAAGTAATTAGCCTCCAATTAAAATAAATAAATTTAAATTAAAAATAAATGCTTGTTTTCATTACTGCCTGCTTATCTTCATCAGGATCTTTTAAGATTATGGCTACAGGTGGGATTATTTCTTGATGACCTGGATATGATGATATTTTAGCCTATCATGTCTTGAGAATCCATGGACAAAGAAGCCTGGCAGGTTATGTCCATGAGGTTGCAAAGAGTTGGACACGACTGAGTGACTGAGCACCTAGCCTATCAAAATCTCACCATGGCTTCCAATATTTGTTATGGTTTCAGTTGTCCTAATGTATTTACCAAGAGGACTAGCAGTTGAGGAACAAGTACTACATGAAGAAAGTAAGGATTAACCAACTATCTGTTGGTGAATGACCTTCTGCTTATTGTAGGCAGATTCTAATATTAATCTAAAGACAAGGATGAATTTTGGAGCCAGAGAAGATTTTTGATCAGATAACAAGAGCAGTGGAATGTCTTTCAGCTTCAACATAAATACTTCTCAGCATATACCAAATTCTAATGTGTGAATCTTTTACTTATTTAGATTATTAGTGCCAAATTGGCACCCGTAGTATTCGGTCAGCTGGTTCATTATGTTCCATAGTGTATCTAGGATCTTCTTAGGATTATTGTGGCTATGATATGCCAGAATTTGCCCCACTGTTCGCTCTTGAGCTGGGTCTTGCATATTTATCAGCTAAGTCTTCACTCTGGTTATGGATTTCAGATATTCAGACAACAGATTTATTATGCATAGTGAACAAGAGAAGACTCTACACATGGACATCACCAGATGGTCAACACTGAAATCAGATTGATTATATTCTTTGCAGCCAAAGATGGAGAAGCTCTATGCAGTCAGCAAAAACAAAACTGGGAGCTGACTGTGGCTCAGATCATGAACTCCTTATTGCCAAATTCAGACTGAAATTGAAGAAAGTGGGGAAAACCACTAGACCATTCAGGTATGACCTAAATCAAATCCCTTCTGATTATACAGGGGAAGTGAGAAATAGATTTACAGGACTAGATCTGATAGACAGAGTGCCTGATGAACTATGGATAGAGGTTCACGACATTGTATGGGAGACAGGGATCAAGATCATCCCCAAGAAAAAAAAATGCAAAAAAGCAAAATGGCTGTCTGAGGAGGCCTTACAAATAGCTGTGAAAAGAAGAGAAGTGAAAAGCAAAGGAGAAAAGGAAAGATATAAGCATCTGAATGCAGAGTTCCAAAGAATAGCAAGGAGAGATAAGAAAGCCTTCCTCAGTGATCAATGCAAAGAAATAGAGGAAAACAATAGAATGGGAAAGACCAGAGATCTCTTCAAGAAAACTAGATATACCAAGGGAACATTTCATTCAAAGATGGGCTCAATAAAGGGCAAAAATGGTATGGACCTAACAGAAGCAGGGGATATTAAGAAGAGGTGGCAAGAATACACAGAAAAACTGTACAAAAAAGATCTTCACGACCCAGATAATCATGATGGTGTGATCACTGACCTAGAGCCAGACATACTGGAATGCAAAATCAAGTGGACCTTAGAAAGCATCACCACGAATAAAGCTAGTGGAGGTAATGGAATTACAGTTGAGCTGTTTCAAATCCTGGAAGATGATGCTGTGAAAGTGCTTCACTCAGTATGCCAGCAAATTTGGAAAACTCAGCAGTGGCCACAGGACTGGAAAAGGTCAGTTTTCATTCCAGTCTCAAAGAAAGGGAATGCCAAAGAATGCTCAAACTCCCGCACAATTGCACACATCTCACACGCTAGTAAAGTAATGCTCAAAATTCTCCAAGCCAGGCTTCAGCAACACATGAACCGTGAACTTCAGATGTTCAAGCTGGTTTTAGAAAAGGCAAAGGAACCAGAGATCAATTGTCAACATTTGCTGGATCATTGAAAAAGCAAGAGGGTTCCAGAAAAACATCTATTTCTGCTTTATTGATTATGGAAAAGCCTTTGATTGTGTGGATCACAACAAACTGTGGAAAATTCTGAAATAGATGGGAATATCAGACCACCTTGTCTGCCTCTTGAGAAACCTGTATGCAGGTCAGGAAGCAACAGTTAGAACTGGACATGGAACAACAGACTGGTTACAAATAGGAAAAGGAGTACGTCAAGGCTGTATATTGTCACCCTGCTTATTTAACTTCTATGCAGAGTACATCATGAGAAACACTGGGCTGGAAGAAGCACAAGCTGGAATCAAGATTGCCGGGAGAAATATAAAAAACCTCAGATATGCAGATGACACCACCCTTATGGCAGAAAGTGAAGAGGAACTAAAAAGCCTCTTGATGAAAGTGAAAGAGGAGAGAGAAAAAGTTGGCTTAAAGCTCAACATTCAGAAAACTAAGGTCATGGCATCCGGTCCCATCAGTTTATGGGAAATAGATGGGGAAACAGTGGAAACAGTGACTGACTTTATTTTTCTGGGCTCCAAAATCAGTGCAGATGGTGATTGCAGCCATGAAATTAAAAGATGCTTACTCCTTGGAAGAAAAGTTATGACCAACCTAGACAGCATATTAAAAAGCAGAGACATTACTTGGTCAACAAAGATCCATCTAGTCAAGGCTATGGTTTTTCCAGTAGTCATGGATGTGAAAGTTGGAATATAAAGAAAGCTGAGTGCCAAAGAATTGATGCTTTTGAACTGTGGTGTTGGAGAAGACTCTTGAGAGTCCCTTGGACTGCAAGGAGATCCAACCAGTCCATCCTAAAGGAGATCAGGCCTGGGTGTTCATTGGAAGGACTGATGTTGAAGCTGAAACTCCAATACTTTGGCCACCTGATGTGAAGAGCTGACTCATTTGAAAAGACCCTGATGCTGGGAGAGATTGAAGGCAGGAGGATAAGGGGATGACAGAGGATGAGATGGCTGGATGGCATCACTGACTCAATGGACCTGAGTTTGGGTAAACTCCGGGAGTTGGTGATAACAGGGAGGCCTGGCGTGCTGCAGTTCATGGGGTCGCAAAGGTTGGACACAACTAAGCAACTGAATGAAACTGAACTGAACTGAAGGAGTGAAAACCATCAATGAATAATTAGACAAAATAATTATATTTGTTATGAAAAGAATGCCATTCTCTTGGATTTAGAGAAAGAAAACCTCAAGGAAATCACCACAAGGCAAACATGTACAATCAAAGGCAAACCTGTCTGCACCACCACACGTGTAGAGCAGTGTTGTCCCATCAAAAGATCACCTTTGCCACGTGTGAAATTCAAATTTGTTTTCTAGCAGCCACATTAAACAAGAAGTAACAGAAATAATTTCATCATATATTTTATTTAATTGTATATATCCAGATGTCATTTCAACATATCTTCAATAGAAAATTTGAGATATTTTAAATTCCTTATTTTGTACTGTATTTGAAACTCAGTGTTTTTTTTTTTTTTTACTCACAGCATATTTTAATTCACACTAGCTATATTGCCAGTGTCCAATTATTGCCAGTTCCTTCTGAGAGGAAACATGTGAGCATGAATAAAACTGCAAATGTAGAGTATTAGCAAGATTATTAGTGTTTTTCCTGCATCCTATCTATACATTCATGTGTCTATTCATCTATCCCAGGCTCCTCTGAAGTTAGACTGAGATCATGTGTCTAATTTTTAGCCAATATGATGTGGGGAAAATTATGTACACCACTTACAAGCCTGATCCTTCACAGCATCTCATTGATCATCTGGCCATCTCTTCTGCCACAGTGATCAAGAAGTTTTGTGGTCCAGATGGCACTGCTATAACTGAAGATGGTCACTCATCCAAACTCTATCATGTGACCAATCAATGAACATTTAGTTATCATGGTAAGTCATTGAGGTTTCAGGGCTTGTCTGTTGCACCAGCTAGAATTAATTGCCCTGTTGTGAAAGAGAATTACTGCCTAAGCTTTGGAAAGGGTAAGTCTAGAACATAAGTAGTGATATTAGCTCAGTGACCAGTCAAACAGAGAACCATGAAAGTTTGTTTTGCAGTAAAAATAGGAATTATGGGAAAAACAGAGAAGAGAATACTCTGATCTAGTGAGTATTTAACCTGACAAATGAGAAGAGAAATCAGATCTAATTTAAGAAACAGGTTGAACTTTAAAAAAACTCAGCTAAGATTTGCTTGAAAGGAGATGGTAATAACAGAAGGAAATAGAAATGGAAACCTGGAGGAAATAGAGACATATCCATCTGCTACAGGAAAAATACCATAGGAAAGAATGGTTTTGCTATCATTTTAAAAAGTCATGATTTATCCAAGTCTCAAAAAAATGAAATTTTGATTTGGGGAGAGCAAAATATGACTGAGGACATACTGACTGTGAACTTTGTATGGAGAGTTTCCTCTCGCAAACTTAAGGCAGCCATGTCAGATAACGGTAAATTCAGGGTCCAAAGGAGAATGGACAATGAATTTAATATTATACAGGTTGATGCCAAGGACAAGGAAAGTCAAAGAAAACTTGAGGATTTGGGGTATCCCAACAGCAAATGTTTGTAGTTTGCAAGACTATAGGAGTATTTCTAAGTCAGAGGCAAGAAGATTCCCCATTCCACCTCTCTGCCAGTATCTGGGAAGCAAAAGCTAAAACATTCCCAGTGGAAGACACCTGGAGTATTAGCTTTCAGGAAGGAACATTTGAATGAGACTCCCCTTGATGCAGGTAGGACAAAGGAGATGGTTTTGACCTCTTTTCCATCTTCAGAGTGTGATCACTTCTTATTTGTGCAACTCAATCATTTTTGAATGCAGAAATTTTCTCTCTCTGATCCCACATAATTCCAGCAGATCTGACAATCTCAGTATACATAACGTGTCTGGCCAGTCATTGAATGCCATGCGTTATTAGCAAGAATAGGTCCAAGAGATGAGCACAGAAGCAAGCCATGCCTATCAGATTGCCTCCATGGGATTTTATCTAAGGACAATGAAAAAGAGAACAGAGAGAGAGAGACTGGTTTTCGTACTGTTTTGAGACCTCATGTCGTGCTTCACTGAAGTTAGATGCACTTTCAGATTTTTCACTTATCTCTCATTGCATGTTAAGTCATTTCAGTCATTTCAGACTTAACATTGCATGTTAAATCATTTCCACCCTATGGACTGTAGCCTGCCAGGCTCTTCTGTCCATGGGGTTCTGCAGGTAAGAATACTGGAGTGGGTTGCCATGCCCTCCTCCAGAAGATCTTCCTGGCCCAGGAATTGAATCCATGTCTCCTGTGGCTCCTGCATCACAAGAGGATTCTTTACCGCTGAGCCACTGGGGAAGCCCATTTATCGATCATTAATCTACTCCAAATTATTCAAGTTGAGTATTTGGTGTTGCTGGATTCATAGAATTTTAGTTAAAATGCTAAGCAGTCTGCTGTATATAATCCATCTGGTATTTTAATGTACAGAATATAGCTGGATCAGAAATAGATAAAAACTAGAAGTGAGTAGGAATTACTGAATGCCCTAACCTCTCACAAGGCATAAATAACTGGAGACATTCATGAGGGGTTGAACTGGCTTTTAATAGGACTCAGCGGGTATATAGGAGCAGGAGTCTGTATTAGGACGTCATCATGTGAGTGTAAAATGGAATATCTTGATAAATCACTAATCTTGCTTATAACTAAGGAAGACTCATAGAAGAGGAAAGAGGACAGCATGGGACAGTGGTAATGGACAAAGGTGATTCCCCTTTGACCAGGAAATAGCATACACAAACAGAAAAAGTGCTATATAACTCTGATATGTTAGGTGAATCTTAAGGGAGAATGCATATACATTTCTATTTCCTTAATTGTTGTATGTCCTAAATTTACCTTTTCATTTTGCAAACCCTGTATTTTCCCCAAATCAATGATTTTCAAGTCTAGCTGGACATTTGGGGGTGCTTGGGTCTTATACCCAAAGACCCAGATTTAATGGATTGAGAAATGAAACTCAACACATTTTATAAAAGCTGATTTGGAGACAAGGGTGAGAACCCTGCCCCACCTCCTGGAGCCCCTCTACTCAATGGGGCTGAAGCACCAGTGCTGATGTTTAAGAGGCTGATTAGGGAGAGATGGTAAGATACTAAATTTTAGGCAAGCTGAAATGGAACATCCACACTTTCCTTGGAATTCTCATATTCCCTCAAATGCCCTACTCAAATGGAATGGCATTCTCCCATGTTCCTTAATAAAATTTTTACTATACTTTATGTTTTCAAGTCCCCTTTCTTCTCTTCTTAATGTTTTCTTATTTGACCAAATGTTGGTGTATTCACTAGAACAAATAGTTCATTTGTGAGCAAAGAAAGACTCTAAGATTTGCCCAAGACTTTGGCAGAATGCCTGAGGATAGGTACTATTTAGAAAATTCCTTTATAGGAAAATAAATTGTTTTTCCTTATTTGGTCCCCAAGAGATGATAACAAGGATAGTCCTTTGCCCTTTGGTAAATAAACCGGGTAGGTTTATTGACACTATGTGAATTATCTTTTTCTCTCAATTCACAGAGCTTAAGTGGTATCCCCCTAAACCCACCCAAGGTTTTTAGAGGAACAGATCCCACAGATGATTCTTCATGTTCATTGGCTGTTGCTAATAAAATAAAATAAAATGCATCCTTTTTGGACAAAACTTGCCAATTGCCTTATCCTTAGACTGTTTTTTGGATAAGACTATTAATAAACTGATCGACAAAATTTTCAAAATGGAATTTGTAAAGCACGGTGTGAGCCCTTCTTTAGGCATGAAATAAGTAGTACAGCTTTTCTGGATCAAATGTCCTTGTCATTTGAATAAAAGAACATCTTTTGTGTCCACTTGAGCAAATTGAATTGAATTGAAAATACCCCCCTTTTGATCTTGGCATTTTTGAAGTCATGAATAAAGCATTTGCTAGGGCAAAGTGAGGTTTCTGCTTTCCAGACTTGACCTCTGAAAGGTCAGAAGACAACATGCCAGAATTAACATTGTATTAAAAAAATAAATCTACTTATTGCTATTTGCATTTCCTGTGACTGTGGCTTTTGCAATTGCTGTGAAAGGAAGTGAACCTGAATTTACAGAAGTCATGAAAATGTGATGATTTAGGATATTCAAAACTTCTTAAAAGATCTTATCTTACTTACTGAATACCTGTATGATTGAAACAGAAACATAAGGAATATATTTATATTAAAATATAAATTTCATGTAAGAATTCAATATGATCATTCATGTTATATTTGAATTTATAAAATAATGTCACAGTTAAATTATAAGTATATGGACTTTAGCCAAATTATTGTACTTTATTTTCATTATAACCCAGAAAGAATTCAGGGCATGTTATTTTTACTGAGGTACTCATCATGCTTAGGAGATTTTAGTTATAAATATAGTGTAAGATTACTCTGAGAAGTAGTAGGCATATAGGGCCAAAAAATGTTATTTTGCTCCTAGTCCTGAAATAATTTTTAATGTATGATTTTAGAGATAACTCATTCTTCCCTGATGGTTTCAAATATAATTTGTTTAATGAAAACACACCATCTTTTCTTGTAATATTGAAAAGAAGTAGGTATTATTTTCTTATCCATAGAAAATACTAAAGTTCGGTTCAGTTCAGTTCAGTTGCTCAGTTGTGTCCGACTCTTTGGGACCTCATGGACTGCAGCACGTCAGGTCTCCCTGTCCATCACCAACACCTGGAGTTTACCCAAACTCATGTCCATCGAGTTGCTGATGCCATCCAACCATCTTAACCTCTGTCATCCCCTTCTACTCCTGCCTTCAATCTTTGCCGGCATCAGGGTCTTTTCAAATGAGTCAGCTCTTTGTATCATTTGGCCAAAGTATTGGAGTTTCAGCTTCAACATCAGTCCTTCCAATGAATATTCAGGACTGATTTCCTTTAGGATGGACTGGTTGGATCTCCTTGAAGCCCAAGGGACTCTCAAGAGTCTTCTCCAACACCACAGTTCAAAAGCATCAATTCTTAGGTGCTCAGCCTTCTTTATAGTCCAACTCTCACATCCACATATGACTATTGGAAAAACAATAGCCTTGACTAGACGGACCTTTGTTGGCTAAGTAATGTCTCTGCTTTTTAATATGCTGTCTAGGTTTGTCATAGCTTTCCTTCCAAGGAGTAAGTGTCTTAATTTCATGTCAGTAGTCACCATCTGCAGTGATTTTGGAGCCCAAAAAAATAAAGTCTACCACTATTTCCCCATCTATTTGCTCTGAAGTGATGGGACCAGGTGCCATGATCTTAATTTTCTGAATGTTGAACTTTAAACCAACTTTTCACTCTTCTCTTTCTCTTTCATCAAGAGGCTCTTTACTTCTTCTTCACTTTCTGCCATAAGGGTGGTGTCATCTGCATATCTGAGGTTATTGATATTTCTCCTGGCAATCTTGATTCCAGCTTGTGCTTCATCCAGCCCCGCATTTCTCATGATGTGCTCTGTATGTAAGTTAAATAAGCAGGGTGATAATATACTAAAATTCATCACATCTAAATGCCTTTTTTGTTCTTTTAAAAATTTATCTTTTATTTTTAATTGTGGGATAATTACCATAAAATATTGTGATGGTTTTTGCCATACATCAACATGAATTTGCCATAAATATACATATATCCCCTCTGTTTTGTACCTCCTTTCCCACCTCTCTTCCCGTCCCACCTCTCTAGGTTGTCACAAAGCACTGCCTTTTTGTTCCCTGTATTGTACAGCAAACTCCCACTGGCTATCTATTTTATATACAGTAATGTGTGTGCTTCAATGCTATACTCTCAAATTATCCCACCCTTCCCTTCCCCCACTGTGTCCAAAAGTCCAGTGCCTAAAGCATGTTAGAGAAAAGTTCAAATGAATGAAGAAATGTCCAAATGAGGTGAGTGACCTGAAACCACAGAGTGAGCTAGTGGAAGCAGTGCAGGCTCCTGGCATTCACCCTAGTACCGAGTTCATAGATTTAGGACTTTCTGTACCCAAGGCGTACTGGAGTAACCCTCCTTCTATCTCTTGTAGTATTTCTCCACATAGATCACTGTTGCCTGTAAAAGTTCCCCTCATGGTTAAGAATCTTTAATTGGCAGCAAGCTTGCATAATTTATAATTAGAGTGTGATAAACCAAGCTTTGTTTTTAAGATCATTTTATAATGCAATGAAAAGTCCACATTATCTAATTAGTGTCTCATCAAAAATAGGGATTTCTTTCTCTTGTCCTCTCTCTGACTCTTTTATTGGTCGTTAATAAGGAGGAGTTGTTGAGTCTGATTTATCCATAGAGTCTTTTGACCAATCCAAGTGGTCCAAAATTAGAGATCATTGGTGTACACTCATCAGAATGCAGAGGATTAATCTGCCTTTCAGAAATACTGTATGCAATTACTGGTCATTTGGGAAATACCGAATTTTATGCTGGTTAAACACCAGTTTTCCAGAAGGTTTTCGTTTTACTTCTATTTACATAATCGCATGTCAGAAACTTGGCATAAGGGTACAAATCTGTATTAAATCTTTCCAGTTCTCCAATAGCTGGAGAAACGTATGGCAAAGCTCTCGACTTTGCTTTGAAGCCTGATTCTGCCATGCAGGTTTCTCTTTTCATGTGAGTAGGAGGACCTAATTCAGTTGTTTCTTGGAATAAAGCAATGGCAGGAAAGAAAAGTCAGATACTGACCAGAAAACAGGCAATTCAATGTGTTTAATAAATTTTCACAGATAAAGTGATATTCAAATATTTTAGGATGAAAGTATTTTAATATTTTATACATGTAAAGAAAGATGTGAGATTTTGCCTATTTATGAGGAAGATTATTTTGAATTGCGGGATATTGTTATAAAAAGTCACTGAAGTACGTTTGGTGTATACCAGGATCTCAGATTAAAAATAGATATTTTAAATACGTAAAGAATTACCTGTCCTATCTTTAAAGACTTTGCAATATTTTACTTCCTTTAGTAAATAAAACATTGATATTTTGAACTATTTCACAATAAATACACTCAGTAAATCATTTTCTGAAGTGAAAAGAAACATAAAGGTAAATGCCAATGTAATCTTTTGCTGCCTAAATTATTAAGAGTTTTAAATTACTGAGCTCTAACTTCCTCGCTTTATTGTATTGGTATTTTTAAATGTAGGGTGATACCAAAAGGAAAAATAAAGGACTCTGTGAAAGGAAGACATGTTTAAACATTCCTAAAATTTCAGTTATGAATTGCATATGAAATAAAATAAATACCATTTTTAAGATGCTAGAATGAGATACCATCATATAATGGATCAGAAATTCAATATGGTAGTTCAGTGGGTTTTGAGATTGCCTGTGGAAAAAGAGTGGGATGGGAACAACTGATGATTTAGTGTTCCCAGTTCCAGAATTATAACGTTGGACAGAACACCCAGAGAACCAACTTAAATTACATTGAGAGTAGAAGAGAGAAAAATTTTTAGATTTTTGTAGATAACATTTTATGTAAGTAGTTCTGTCAAGAAATGAGAATTTCTATTTAAGTAAATATTCGGACTAACTAAGCCTAAAGTAAAAATATTTAAACACTGTCAATTAAAAACTAATTTAAGGGACTTTGTTGGTGGTTTAGTGGTTGAGACTCTTTGTTTCCAATGCTGGAGGCATGGGTTTGATCCCTGGTCAGGGAAAATAAGAATACACATGCCATGTGACCAAAAAATAAATTTTTTTTAAACTAAAAAGCAAATTAAAAAATACTCTATGCACTTCCTTACCTTTTCCAGTAGTGAACAGTCTAATCTGATTGCCTTTGGTTTAATAACTCAAACTAATGTCATTAATATGATTTTCCAGGATTTACTGAGGATTTCCTGTACAGTCTCCAATAAGCTTTGCCACCCGGTCCTGCCATATTCCAAAATCACATTAATTCTCCTCATAGTGTGTTTTCCTCTTTCATTACTGTTACATTTCTTTGCCATAATAATAATAGAGTTAAAAGATAATTTTTGAAAATGCTAAAATCACAATGCTTGTATAAATATAAAATGAACAGCCATTACAGATTTTATAATTTATTAATGATTGAAGGATCCAGAAAGGCATTTCAATCTGCTCAAAGGAAAGTTCAAAGAATAGGTACTTATATAGGTAGTCAGGAATGCTGAAATTAATTTACACAGAGTTGTAAAATCAGTCAATATCCACAGGGCAATAATTTTTTTTCTCCCCCACAAGAATCTTTTGAATTACCATTAGCTTTCTATGATTTCTAACATTGTAAAATAAGCTCAAAGACTGGCATAACCTAAAGGGTGGACTGACAAGACAGGTGGTAAACTTCTTTTTGCCCATTTCAAAGTCTTTCACAATTAAAAAAAATGAAATTAAAACATTTATTATTTACTATTCCAGGCACTGTTCTGAGAACCTTACAAATATTCTTACAAATATACTTCATTTTGTCTTTCAAAGTTTTTTTTATTATAATAGTTATTGCAATTAATATGAGGAAGTATTGGGTTGGCCAAAAAGTTCATTCGGATTTTTCTGTGCGCTCTTACAGGCAAACTCGAATGAACTTTTTGGCCAACCCAATTGTATTAGTATCCCCACTTCACAGATGCTCAGAGTTTCATGTGGCAATTGGTGGGACTTAACCCAGCTTATTTGGCTCCATCTTTGAGCTTTACGCTATATCTCAGACTATATTTGAAGCTGGCAGCAGGCACATTTAATTGGAGTTGATTCTAAAGGTTTCTTTATTTTCCTATTTGTAACAAACAAAATGAAATAATTTCCACATTGGCATGGAAAATCACATGTGTATGACTCCTAAGCCAATTATCTTAGTTACATACAATTCACTCTGCAGGCTTTGGAATGCTGCTTCATTGGGCAGCTCTAAGCATTTCTTCTAAATGAACCGGTTTGATGTGTCAGGGCTTCCCTGGTAGCTCAGCTGGTAAAGAAACTGCCTGCAAGGCAGGAGACACTGATTGGATTCCTGGGTCAGGAAAATCCCCTGGAGAAGGGATAGGCTACCCACTCCAGTATTCATGGGCTTCCCTGGTGGCTCAGATGGTAAACAATCTGCCTGCAATGTGGGAGACGTGGGTTTGATCCCTGGTTGGGAAGATCCCTTGGAGGAGGCCATGGCAACCCCACTCTACTGTTCTTTCCTGGAGAATCCCCATGGACAGCGGAGCCTGGTGGGCTACAGTCCATGGGGTCACAAAGAATAGGATACAGCTGAAAGAATAAACAACACTCACACACAGATGTGTTAACTGTTATTTTGAATTTTAATAGCATCACTGTGTTCCAAGTAGGATGAAATCCAACTTTTGTGTAAATGGTACCTGTAACTAAGTGTATATTTCACACAATGTAACTACATTTAGTAACTAACATAGCCTAAATAAAGTGTGCTGTTTAAAGTTTAAACCGGATGAGTATGTGCTCAGTCTTGTCTGATTCTTTGTGGCCAGGTTCCTCTATCCATGGAGTTTTCCAGGCAAGAATACTAGAGTGGGTAGCTATTTCCTTCTCCAGGGGATCTTTCCTATCCAGGGATGGAACCTTTGTCTCCTGCAATGACAGGCAGATTCTTTACCACTGTACCACCTGGGAAACTTAAAATCTTAGATATATGTTTAATGGATAATAAAAAGATTAGAATGAATAATATACCAACCTTAACATAAATTCAATATTCTCAGATTGTTCTTATGAAATTAACAGAATAATTATCTGCACTAATAGTTATCAAAATGTGGTCTGTGAAACCCTGGGGGCATTTGAAATTCCTTTAGGAGATCGAACCCGGGTCTCCCGCATTGCAGGCAGATGCTTTACCGTCTGAGCCACCAGGGAAGCCTTCATAATAATAGTAAGATATTTGTCTTTTTCTCTGTGATGACATTTGTAGATGGTGTAAAATGAATGGTGAGAAAAATTGACTAACTTAGCATGAAGCAAGGTAATACTAGCAAAGAAGAAGAAAAGGCAGTTTTTCACTTAAGAATGTCCTTAATGAAGCAATACAAATTTTATTAAATCTCAGCTCTTAATCACACATCCTTTTAATGTTTAGTGTGTGAAATAAGAAATAGGCATAAGGTGTTTCTGCTCCATGCTAAAATTGTGATGTTTGTTTCAAGGGAAAGCACTTGTGCAATTGAATTGTTAGCCCAGTTGAACCTTTCTTTCTTTTTTTTTTTTCATGGAACACCATTTTTACTTGAAAGAATGACTAGCAGACAAACTATGCATACTTAGATTGGAATATTTGGTAGCTTTTTTTTTCTGAAGTGAAAAAATGAGCAGACACTAAGGAAAACAATTGACCACATAGTGTTATGATATAGTTCAGGCTTTCATGTAAGAAATAAAATTTGGAAAACTTGTATCTGTTATCACAAACTTTGTCAGTGAGTCTGATGATAGTATTAGGTAATGTGCTTCTAAACATAGTACTATATAATAAAATGTGTCAACATTTGGAAGATCCATTTAGTTCATGCATATCTCACCAGAAACTATAATGTGGAATAACTTAAAATCTTTAGAAATCAAATCTATGAAAATTGAAATTTTATTGTACTCTGACAAAGAATGCTAAGGAAAATTTAGATACTTTGAATGAGTAGGAAAAGCATATTAATCCTTCTTTTAGTTAATATTTGTGTTAGGGATGCTGTTTGGGTATATGCATGGAATTAAGTTCTACTTCAAAGAAAGTGAATTAGGGCTCAGAGAGAGCTGTGTGGGAGGTAAATCCCAAAGGGTTCTTTATCCTCCCTTTGAATCATAGGGTTTAAATATGTTATTAAAAATAAATTAAGAAAGGCTGTGAAGTTTGGGGGAAGATAGGTCTGTGTACTTTTTTTTTCCTATATAAAATAAAGAAATGTAAAAAGTTGTAGTTTCCTTAATTGTCAACAGTGAAGATCAATCACCAAAAAATAAATACATATTACTACACATATGCATGCATTTAAGTATTTATAACTGGTTATTTTTAAAAATCTTTAAATCGTTCACTTCAAATAACTTGTACTACATATCTAATTTTTAAAAGACATAAAAGAATTAGAAATGACTTAAAAAATAATAAGTTAAAGCTAGATATATCCATGGAAACATAATACCTTAGAAAGAATAAAATAGTAAAATTACATTCTTTAAATAAGTTTCTTAAAATTATACTATTAACCTGAAAATTGGTTTTAAGAGAAAACATTATACAGATTTGTACATAGAAAGACTGGTTACTAGTCACAATTCTATATATTAAAGGAAGAAATTAACATTGACTGGATCTAGTTGTAGTTTTACTTTAGGTGAGTATGAATGGCAAGACATTTGTTTTGTAGTACCTTACTCTGTATTACTATTAATAAGACTTACAAAATGATAGCCAATAGACTACTTATGGCCTTTAGACATGTTTATTTGACTTGTGTTTTTAAAATTGAATTATAGTAACATTTAAAGTTCATAAAAGTTTATTGAAAGGTTTAAGATTTCTGAAAATTAAAAAATCTGTTTCTGGAAGCCTGACATGTTCACTTAGAAACTTTCAGATGGAACTGATGTCTGTGGGTTACTACTTTTGATGTGCATGCATTCCCTAGTTCCCTTGGGTCAACTAGGGTAATCCACTCATTTCTATCCCTCGCCTGGATTCTGAAGGCATTTGGTTTTGTAAGCACTGTCAGGATATTGGTGTTCATTGGCTGCAGTTCCTTCTTTGGTTTATAATGACACACATAATGAATATGCTCAAAGTTGGAACATCATTTCATAGCATAAGGACCAAGGCAGTGCTCTGCTACTTCCTTCGAGAGGACCTGCTTTAGGGAGCATCTCTGACAGCATCTAATGGCCAATTCTCTGAATTCACCATATTTCTTTGGACCAGCATATTTATGCTAGTCCACCCTTCTGCTATGGTTTTTCCAGTAGTCATGTATGGATGTGAGAGTTGGACTATAAAGAAAGCTGAGCAGCAAAGAATTGATGCTTTTGAACTGTGATGTTGGAGAAGACTCTTGAGAGTCCCTTGGACTGCAATAAAATCCAACCAGTCCATCCTAAAGGAGATCAGGTCTAGGTGTTCATTGGAAGGACTGATGTTGAAACTCCAATACTTTGGTCAAGTGATGCGAAGAGCGGACTCATTGGAAAAGACCCTGACTCTGGGAAAGATTAAGGGCAGGAGGAGAAGGGGATGACAGAGGATGAGAGGGTTGGATGGCATCATTGACTCAATGGACAGGGGTTTGGGTAGACTCCAGGAGTTGGTGATGGACAGGGAGGACTGGCATGCAGTTCACGGGGTCACAAAGAGTAGGACACAACTGAGCAAATGAACTGAACTGAACTGAACTGAACCCTTCTGCCAAGCTACTTGAAACCAGTAACTGAGCACAACAGGCTATCAGAATCTAGTCATCCTTCTCACCGTAGGAGTTTTCCCAGTGTCAGCTTAGCCCTGAGCTCTCTGCTTCAGTCTGGATAAGATCTTAGCACTGCTCAGTGCTTTGAGACTCTCTTTACTCTCTTCTATTCTTCCTTCTCTCTGTTCTTAAGTGCTAAATCTGTATCACGATCTGAAGATCCTTCGTATCTGCTTCTAGTCCTGATTCTCACCTCCTTTTTCTTTTTTTTTTCTTTAAAAAGTCTTTATAGTCTTTATCGAATTTCTTACAATATTTTTTCTGTTTATGCTTTTTTTTTTGGCCATGAGGCATGTGGAATCTTAGCTCCCTGACCAAGGACTGAACCTGCACCCCCTGAGTTGGAAGGCAAAGA
Source organism: Bubalus bubalis (assembly GCF_019923935.1). Classification (NCBI taxonomy): domain Eukaryota; kingdom Metazoa; phylum Chordata; class Mammalia; order Artiodactyla; family Bovidae; genus Bubalus; species Bubalus bubalis. Next base: position 165,609,490 of record NC_059158.1, read on the forward strand.
AACTCTTAACCACTGGACCACTAGGGAAGTCCCTTTTATGTCCTTTTTCTTCACATATGGTGACAGCCATCTCTTAGATGATGGTTCTCAGTGAGCCCCCTGCACCTGATAGTCACACCTTTGTGTAGTCACATTCAAGATTAGTTTGTAAAAGGGTGTACTTTCTGCTTTGAGTGCACTCTTTTTCTTGCTTTTGCAATTTTTCTGTCTGTCTTTCTCTGCTTGCTCATTCTGAGGAAAACACATACCATCTATGAGCAACCTATGGAGAGGCCAACATAATGGGGATAATGTTTCTCAGCAATATTTAGTAAGACGTTGAGACCACCAACATTACCATGTGAGTGAGGCTGGAAGCAAACTTTCCAGCCCCAGTCAAGCATGACGTGACTGTCTTCAGCCAATAACTGCACTTTCTGAGAGCTCCTGAGCCAGAACCACCCAGTTAAGTCACTTTGGGTTTTATATAATAAGTATTTGATTTATTTATTGATATAATAAATACTTTGATATAATGAATACTTGTTGTGAAAAGCTGTAAGGTAAGGTACGGAGATAATTCGTTACACATCAGTGTATAACTAATATACACATTTTCACCAAAAAATTTCTTGAATGTCAAAATCTGTGTTTGTATCTGCTTCTTGGGGAATCCAAACTGATATGTGTGGGGCTTCCTCAGATTTTGAGAAGACATTCATTTTCTTTCCCAGGAATACCAAGCATTGCAATCATTTTGAGTCACAACAACCATGAATCGTGTATCAGTGAAGACTTCTCATGGTACAACACATAGATGAGATAGGCCGAGAGGCATGTAATTCCTTATGTGCTAACTCTAACAGCGTTTGTTCCTCTCTCACTGTAGAAAGTATATGGGAATGTAAATAACTGAGTGTGTCATGACTGCCTGGTTAATATTAAATAATTCACAGAAGTTAATGCTCATATATTAGCACATGTATGTGGACTCTAGAAAATGGTACCTATTTCCAAGGCAGGAATAGAGAGAGACACAGACATAGAGAATGAATGTGTGGGCACAGGGTAGAAAGGCGAGGGGGGTTGGAATTAAATGGAAGATTAAGTTTGACCTAAATACACTACAAATTGTGAAATAGATAGCTAATGACAAGCTGCTGTATAACATAGGGAATTCAGGTTGGTGTTCTGTGATGACTTAGAGGGGTGTGGTGATGGGGATTGGGAGGGAGGTTTAAGAGGGAAGCGGTATGTGTATACATATAGCTGATACACTTTGCTGTACAGCAGAAACTAATACAACATAGTAAAGCAATTGTACTCCAATTAAAAAGAAAACAACTGGCAGCGACACTGTAGTTGAAAAAAGTAAAGTCAGAGAAGTAGTGTCAGTTTTTGGCCAACCATTATTGTGAGCATTGAGGGAACACTAAAAAAATATGCCTGAATTACAAAAAAAGCATCCCATACAGCTATTGCAAAACAATTTTTGAAAAGAGATTGGTCTGTCAAAACATGTACAGTTTGACTGCAAGAGGAGCCTGAAACTTGGAGGTGAGCTTCTGTAGAGATTCAGTTTTAGTTTAGTTCAGTTACTCAGTCGTGTCTGACTCTTTGCAACCCCATGGACTGCAACATGCTAGGCCTCCCTGTCCATCACCAACTCCTGGAGCTTACTCAAACTCATGTCCATTGAGTCGGTGATGCCATCCAACCATCTTAACCTCTGTCATCTCCTTCCCCTCCTGCCTTCAATCTTTCCCAGCATCAGGGTCTTTTCAAATGAGTCATTCTTTGCATCAGGTGGCCAAAGTATTGGAGCTTCAGCATCAGTCCTTCCAATGAATATTCAGGACCGGTTTCCTTTAGGAAATCTGTAGAGATTGGGAGATGGCTAAGTTTAGGGCAGAGCTTGGGGAACCAACTGGAGTGAAGTGTGATCATAAGTGGTCTAAATTGGGGCAGCACATTGTACTGGAGAATAGTATGGAGGTTCCTTGAAAAACTAAGAATAGAGTTACTATATGATCCTGAAACCCCATTCCTGAACATATATCTAGAGAAAACTCTAATTTGAAAAGATACATGCACCCCAATATTCATAGCACCACTATTTACAATAGCCAAGACATGGAAGCAAACTAACTGTCCATTGACAGACGAAAGGATAAAGAAGATGTGATACATAAATACAAAGGAATATTACTCAGCCATGAGTCAGAATGAAATAATTCCATTTGCAGAAACATGGACGGACCTACAGATTTTCATACTAAGTGAAGCAAATCATACAAAGACAAATATTGTATGATATCACTTATATGTGGAATCTGAAAAGAAAAGATATAAATGAACTTATTCACAGATGGACTCAGACATAGAAAGCAAACTTACGGTTTCCAAAGTGGAGGCTGGTGGGGGTGGGGGAAGGATAAATTAGGAGTTTGGGATTAACATATACAGTTCAGTTCAATTCAGTTCAGTTGCTCAGTCATGTCCGACTCTGCCACCCCATGAATCACAGCACACCAGGCCTTCCTGTCCATCACCAACTCCCAGAGATTTTAGTTATAAATATAATGTAAGGTTACTTTGAGAAGTAATAGGCGTATGGGGCCAAAAAATGTTATTTTGCTCCTAGTCTTGAAATAATTTTTAATGTATGATTTTAGAGACAACTCATTCTTCCCTGATGGTTTCAAATATAATTTGTTTAATGAAAACACACCACCTTTTCTTGTAATATTGAAAAGAAGTAGGTATTATTTTTTCACCCATAGAAAATACCAAAGTTCAGTTCAGTTCAGTTGCTCAGTTGTGTCCTACTCTTTGTGACCCCATGGACTGCAGGATGCCAGGCCTCCCTGTCCATCACCAACTCCCGGAATTTACCCAAACTCATAAGTCGGTGATGCCATCCAATCATCTTATCCTCTGTCGTTCCCTTCTCCTCCTGCCCTCAATCTGACCCAGCATCAGGGTCTTTTCCAATGAGTCAGCTCTTCACATCAGGTGGCCAAAGTATTGGAGTTTCAGCTTCAACATCAGTCCTTCCAATGAACATCCAGGACTGATCTCCTTTAGGATGGACTGGTTGGATCTTCTTGCAGTCCAAGGGACTCTCAAGAGTCTTCTCCAACACCACAGTTCAAAAGCATCAATTCTTCAGCACTCAGCTTTCTTCATAGTCCACCTTTTACATCCATACACGACTACTGGAAAAACCATAGCCTTGACTAGACGGACCCTTGTTGACAAGGTAATGTCTCTGCTTTTTAATATGCTGTCTAGGTTGGTCATAACTTTCCTTCCAAGGAGTAAGCATTTTTTAATTTCATGGATGCAATCACCATCTGCAGTGATTAGCAGTATATACATACAACTATATACAAAATAATCAATAAGGACCTACTATATAGCACAGGGAACTCTACTCAATATTTTGTAATAACCTATAAGAGAAGACAATCTGAAAATGAAATATATATATGTATATTATATATTTATAATTGAATCACTGTGTTGTATACTTGAAACTAATATGACATTGTAAATCAATGACACTTCAATTTTCAAAAAAAGAAGAAAAAAAGGCATGTGAATTCAGATTTGAATCTGGGTCTCAGTGATGACCAAGAGGGCTCTTTCAGTTGAATGTTAATGGTAAAAACAAAATTCAGATTGGCTTATGGAATAAAAAGCTATTTTTAGGTGGAAAGTTCTGTCCTTAGGTATGGTGTGATCAGGAACCACGTATTACCTGAATCCCTTGCTGGGCTCTGCCTTCCATGGGCTGACCCTATTTTCTGAGTCCACGTGGTGGGCCATGGCCACGTGCTCACTACATCATGGTAGGTAGTACAGCTGTGGATTCCTACTCCACTTTCCAACCATTGTGGCTGGGCAGATTGTTTGAGTTACTTCTCTTAGCTCACCAGGTCTCCTCCTGCTCTCAGTGGCAGGAGGTTAATCTGCATGGAAGATGTCAGCAGGGTCCCATCCGTCCAGCTTAGGTTTGAGCTCAGCTGGAAACCATGGGCATGGAGAAGAGTGGGTCAGAAGTGTCCTCTGTAGGGTTCTTTTGGACTTTGTCAAAAGCTCACAGGTCCTAGTTCTCCATGTTCTCTCTGCATCCAAGTTCCTGTCATTTCTTCCTCTCCAAATATAAGACTTTAAGTCTATAGGTGGTAGCAGCACCAATGAACTTACAGTTGCTCTATATCCTGTGTACCCTTTGCAATCAGTCTGTTTGTGTATAAGTCCTTCTTAATTTATCCTGACTGGAGTGAGCCATCTGCTTCTATTGGGTGTCTGACTGTTACAGAGATAGAAAACACTTATTGCCTCTGATCAAGCTTGTCTCCTGCCCTGGGACTTAGAGAGCTCTACTTAGTCATCATGTATAGAGACCGAGAAACTGGAGACAGTCATGTGGAGAAGCAGGAATGAATGCTAAAGAGATAGACAAAATTGGTGAACTACAAAGAGGTTTGCGCTTGTGGCAGGAAAATTTGGTGGGTGTTTCTAAGGCAGTTGTTTCTAGGGTATCTAAGGTGTGTAATGATTTCCAGATGAACTATCTTGCTGAAGAATGTCTACTTACATTTTCAGTTCAGTTCAGTTGCTCAGTCATGTCCGACTCTTTGGGACCCCATGATTCGCAGCATGCCAGGCCTCCCTGTCCATCACCAACTACCGGAGTTTACCCAAACTCATGTCCATCGAGTTGGTGATGCCATTCAGCCATCTCATTTAGGGTATGAATATTGGATCCTACTGCTGAATATGTGACTGGACAAGGCTAGAGATAGCTAGGTAAGAATGTTGAAAACTCTGGTTTATGTAACTCAGTGTTAGTTTGTGAAAATGAACACGTCTTGCACAGCTGTGCATCCATATTACTGGATTTGGAGACTGTCTACTGCATCTTTTATTTCATGTTATTTGGTCACATCTGCAAACCTGTAGTTGACAGACCAGAAGATACTTATATTTTAATTAAGAAATATAGGAGTCCCACCACAAAAGTGTGCATCAGCTTGGAGAAATTATATGTATGCATGCATGCTCCATTGTGTCCAAGTCTTTGAGATCCCATGAACTGAAGCCACCCAGACTCCACTGTCCATGGAATTTTTCAGGCAAGCAAGCATACTGGAGTGAGTTGCTATTTCCTACTTCAGAGGATCTTCCCGACTCAAGGACTGAGCCAGCATCTCTTGTGTATCCTGCATTGGGAGGCAAATTTTTGCCACTGTGCCATCTAGGCAAAATTACACAGAGAAAATTCCAGCCAGAGCTGATTTATGTCTTATCTTTTCTGAAGGTGATAGATGAGGCCCAAAACTGTGTTCTTGTCAGCTGGAAACTTGCAAAAGCATCCCTCCCACATATTTAGCTTTTGTTCACATTTTAATCTTTTACCCTAGTTATTTTCAATGCATTGGATGAAGCTCACTTGGATACTGGAGAACTAACTCTGTTTCTATATTTTTCTAGAGATTGTTTTATAAGTGATTACAGCTAATAGATACCATAGGGAAAATGACTCAGGATGTTGAGGGCAATAAATAATATATTTAATAATAGATATTTTGATTATTATTTTATTAAGTTTTTTTATTATGTTATCAAGTACTTTTTATTATGATGGTGTTATGTTTTACAAAAGGAATGTAAACTGAAGATTTGTTTTTTGTTGAGGTTACCGGAGGGGAAAGAAGCTAAAAATTATGCTCCAGCCAGATTGAAGACAGGTTTAATCTCAGTCAAATTTTCAGGTATTATTTTAGAGAAGAAAATTTTATTCAGTGTCTTACTCCGTGCAACCTAGACACAATTATTTACCCCAGGGCCATGGGCATTCTTGAGAGTTATTTGATTAGGTTGCCAGTAAATATACTTTTGCAAAAATATAAGCGAGATCAGACATTACAACAAACTAATTTATATTTCTCTGTTCCTGGGGTCTGTATCAATAGTTCATACTATCTTTAGGGGAAATTATTCCATATTGCTAGTCTAATAGCTGAAACCAAAACAACCTCTCATGAAGTAGGATAGGATAGTTTATTACAGGGAATGAAACAGTTATTAGATTCCTTTCCACAAGATTTTCTCCTCCTTGTTGTTTTTTTTTTTTAATAAGCTAGAAACAGTGAATAACCATTTACAAAATTTCCGTTAAGTTGGTATGAACTTAAATTTTTGACGTATTAAACTTGTAAAGTGTCAATGAGGAAATCCACCTCCTGCTACCCACCTCCAGTCTTCATAATTGCACAGACCATTGACTTTCTACTAGTGCAGAGTTCTTTGATTTCTTTTTTGTGATAGGATCTGCTTATTGGTAAATGCTAAATGATCCCACAAATCTGGCATTTGAATCAAGTAATATGTTCCTTTTTTTCTAGGGGCTGAGGCAGAAAAAAATAAAGAATGACAGTGGACATACAAAAGTCATCTTCCTGTTTTCCAATCCCCAGAATAATGTACACACACATACACACACACACCCCAATATATATATGGGAGCCAAGAGAACAAAAGCTATGACTGACAGGTGGCAAAAGGGATAAAACTTAAAAGCTATCATCAGGAAAAGTTTGCTCAGCTAAAGAATAACTCGAATTCTGTGAGGATACCATGGGTCTATGCCAACCCCCATGGTAAAATACCATGCCACAAAAGGGGAAATTGTATATCTTCATTTGTATATCAGTCTTGTTGATCTTTCAAATGAAACACTTATGGTTTTGGTGATTTTTTGGTTTTGTATTTTATTAGAATCCTTTCTCGGAGAAGGCAATGGCACCCCACTCCAGTACTCTTGCCTGGAAAATCCCATGGACGGAGGAGCCTGGTAGGCTGTAGTCCATGGGGTCGCTAGGAGTTGGACACGACTGAGCGACTTCACTTTCCCTTTTCACTTTCATGCATTGGAGAAGGAAATGGAAACCCACTCCAGTGTTCTTGCCTGGAGAATCCCAGGGGCGGGGGAGCCTGGTGGGCTGCCGTCTATGGGGTCGCACAGAGTCGGACACGACTGAAGTGACTTAGCAGCAGAATCTTTTCTGATTTTTAATATTTTAGTTATTCCACTTAACTCTGAGTTTCATTTGCTCTTCTCTTTCTAGTTTTTTCTTAAAGTGGAAATTGAGTTTATTGTTTGAGACTGTTCTTTTCTTATATAAACATTCAGAGCTATAAACTTTCTTTTAAGCACTGCTATAGCTACATACCATAAACTTTGACCTATTGTGTTTTTATTTTATTTTCAATCAAAATAATTCAGTAATTTAGTTCAAAACAAGTTGTGATTTCTCTTTTGATTTCTTCCTTAACTCTTTACCTCTAAAGGTTAGCTTATTTGTTTTCTTCATATTTGAGATTATCTTCATATTTTTATGAAATTGATTTGTACTTTAAAACTTTTTGACCATAGACCTTACTGTAATGATTTAAATCCTTTTAAGTTTTTCTGTGAAATTTGTTTTATGGCTCAGAACATGACCTCTTTTGGCAAATGTGCCATGTGGTCTTGAAAAGAATATATCTTTTAATTGTGGAGTATTCCATAAATATGAGTTAGGTCAAGCTATTGATGTTGTTGTTGTTTTTGTTTAGTTGCCAAGGTGTGTCTGACTCTTCACAGTCCCGTGGACTGGAGCACACCAGGATTCCCTGTCCCTCGCCATCTCCTGGACTTTGTGCAGGTGATAAGCTATTGATAGTGCTATTCAATTTTTACAAACTCCATATTGTTTTTTGCCTTCTTGTTCTATTATTTTGTGACAGAATAATATTGAAATCTCTAAGCAAATTTTGGATTTGTGTATTTCTCTTTGCATCTCATTTTTTCATGTATTTTTATAATAGTTCTATTGAGACATTATTAATATGCATAAAATTCACTTTTTTAGGTGTGCAATTCTAATTGTAATTTTTAATTATGTACAGAGAGTGTGATTATCACCACTATTAACTTTAAAACATTTTCATCACCCCCTGGAGCAAACCTGTTCTAATTAGCAGTCACTCCCAATTCCCTCATCCTTCCACCTCTTGGCAATAATTTATATACTCTCTGTCTCTATGGATTTGCCTGTTCTGGACACTTCATGTGAATATTTTCAAACAACATGTGGTTATTTCAAAGTGTGAAGTGTAGATCCATTTCTTGTTATTCCACCTTGGCCTAGAGTGAAAGTATAAAAATCAAATTTATGATTTAATATATTTGAAAAACTGAGCATCTTTTAGATTTATAAAATTCATGTCATATCTAACTATATTTAGTGACATATAATGTCTCTGCACTATATTTTTGGCTGCAGAGATCACGGCTTTAAAAATGTTTCGAAGACTATATATTAGAACACAAACTTCCTTTTTACCATAAGTAATACAAAGAAATGTTCCAGTTATCTGGCAACTGAACTATTGAATTAAAAAGAAAAATTGATTTAATGAAAATTCACCTTCAACAAATTTAAATAGTTCTTCAAAATCTCTCAACTCCACTGTTTTCCAATATTCTTAAAGTAACCCGTTCAGTTCGGTCCAGTCACTCAGTTGTGTCTGACTCTTTGCGACCCCATGGATTGCAGCACGCCAGACTTCCCTGTCCATCACCAACACCCGGGGATTGCTCAAACTCATGTCCATCCCGTCGGTGATGCCGTCCAACCATCTCATCCTCTGTCGTCCGCTTCTCCTCCTGCTTTCAATCTTTCCCAGCATCAGGGTCTTTTCTAATGGGTAAGTTCTTTGCATCAGGTGACCAAAGTACTGAAGTTTCAGCATCAGCATCAGTCCTTCCAGTGAATTTTCAGGACTTTAGGATTGACTGGTGGGATCTCCTTGCAGGCCCAGGGACTGTTAACAGTCTTCTCCAACACCACAGTTCAAAAGCATCTTTCTTTGGCGCTCAGCTTTCTTTATGGTCCACCACTCACAACCATACCTGACTACTGGAAAAACCATAGCTTTTACTAGACAGACCTTTGTCAGCAAAGTAATGTCTCTGCTTTTTAATATACTGTCTAGATTGGTCATAAGTTTTCTCCCAAGGAGCAAGTGTCTTAATTTCATGGCTGCAGTCACCATCTGCAGTGATTTTGAAGTCCAAGGAAATAAAGTCTCTCACTGTTTCCATTGTTTCCCCATCTATTTGCCATGATGTGATGGGACCAGATGCCAGGTTCTTAGTTTTTTGAATGTTGAATTTTAAACCAACTTTTTCACTTTCCTATTTTACTTTCATCAAGAGGCTGATAGTTCCTCTTTACTTTCTGCCCTAAGGGTGGTGTCATTTACATATCTGAGGCTATTGATATTTCTCTGGGCAATCTTTTCTTTCTTTCTTTTTTTTTTTGGTGGTATAGCTAGTTTTATTAGGGAAAACAAAGGATAGTATATCTTCGAGGAGTGAGGGTGGGCCGACCCAAAAAACAAAGAGAAAAGAGGCCTCAATCCTTCTAGTTTCCTCCTTTTATACATTTCTCTCCTCCCCTCTGAGCCTGACCTTTGTAAATTGGCCTAGCCAGGAGGGCTGTTTGTTTTACCTGAGGTCCTCACTCTGGTCCTCTGCCCTCCCTTTGTTCTATTTTTGGGGGCTTTTCCCTTCTTTGTCTTTTAGCCACCACCATTCTGGGCTCCTGTTTCCTATTCTAACTGTCTAACATTCCCCCCTCAAGAGATGGGAGGCCCGATTCCTTGGGAATAGGGGCGCCGAGGTCTCTCTGGTTACTTCCTGCTGAACTGGGATGGTGAGGGGCATTGGGCCGCCCCCTCTTGTAGTCTCAAGCTTCAGAGTCCTTATAGCGGTGTCCATTTAAGGGTGAGTGACATTTTCTGTGGTCAGCTGTAGTTTTATATATCCTTGTTGAACTTGCACTGCATGTTGTAGCTTGTTGACCTGGGCAGAGACAGAACGGGTTAGACAATTGATAATACATGGAGCAGTCATAAGCAGCATCAATATGGTGATTACAGGGACTAGTAGGGGCGTTAGCCAACTCCAAATTTCCCATCGCCATCTCTTGGAAATCCTAATTCCAGCTTGTGCTTCATCCAGCCTGGTATTTCATGTGATGTACTCTGCATGTAAGCTAAATAAGCAGGGTGATGATATATAGTCTTGACATACTTCTTTTCCAATTTGGAACCAGTCCATTGTTCCATGTCCAGTTCTAACTGTTGCTTCTTGACCTGCATATAGATTTCTCAGGAGTCAGGTAAGGTGGTCTGGTATTCCCATCTTTAAGAATTTTTCACAGGTTGTTGTGATCTACACAGTCAAAGGCTTTGGTGTAGTCAATAAAGCAGAAGTAGATGTTTTATTGGAGCTCTCTTACTTTTTCTATGATCAAACGGATGTGACGATTTGATCTCTGCTTCCTCTGCCTTTTCTAAATCCAGCTTGAACATTTGGAAGTTCTCAGTTCATGTACTGTTGAAGCCTCAACATGAAATGATCCTTTGGTATCTCTAATTTTCTTGAAGAGATCTCTAGTTTTTCCCATTCTTTTGTTTTCCTCTATTTCTTTGCATTGATCACTTAAGAAGGCTTTCTTATCTCTCCTTGCTATTCTTTGCAAGTCTGCATTCAGATGGGTATATCTTTCCTTTTCTCCTTTCCCTTTCACTTCTCTTCTTTTCTCAGCTATTAGTAAGGCCTCCTCAGACAACCATTTTGCCTTTTTGCGCTTCTTTTCCTTGGGGATGGTCTTGATCACTGCCTCCTATACAGTGTCACAAACCTCCATCCTTAGTTCTTCAGGCATTCTGCCTGTCAGATCTAATCTCTTGAATCTATTTGTCACTTCCACTGTATAATCATAAGGGATTTGATATAGGTCATGCCTGAATGGCCTAGTGGTTTTTTCTACTTTCTTTAAGTCTAAATTTTCCAATTAAGAGTTCATGATCTGAGCCACAGTCAACTCCCAGCCTTGTTTTTACTGACTGTTTGGAGCTTCTCCATCTTTGGCTGCAAAGAATGTAATCAATCTGATTTCAGTATTGAATATCTGGTGACGTCCATGTGTAGAGTCATCTTTTATCTTGTTGGAAGAGGATGTTTGCTATGACCAGTGCTTTCTCTTGGCAAAACTCTGTTAGCCTTTTCTCTGGTTCATTTTGTACTCCAAGGTCAAACTTGCCTGTTACTCCAGGTATCTCTTGACTTCCTACTTTTGCATTCCAGTCCCCTATAATGAAAAGGACATCTTTTTTGGGAGTTAGTTCTAGAAGGTCTTGTAGCTCATCATAGAACCGTTCAAATTCAGCTTCTTCAGCATTAGTGGTTGGGGTATAGACTTGGATTACTGTGATATTGAATGGTTTGCCTTGGAAACGGACAGAGATCATTCTGTAATTTTTGAGATTGCACCAAAGTACTGCATTTTGGACTCTTTTGTTAACTATGAGGGTTATTCCATTCCTTCTAAGGGATTCTTGCCCGCAGTAGTAGATATAATGGTCATCTGAATTAAATTCACCCATTCCGGTCCATTTTAGTTCGCTGATTCCTAAAATGTCGATGTTCCCTCTTGACATCTCCTGTTTGGCCACTTCCAATTTGCCTTGATTCATGGACCTAACATTCCAGGTTCCTATTCAATATTGCTCTTTACAGCATCGGACCTTGCTTCCATCACCCTCACATCCACAACTGGGTGTTGTTTTCGCTTTGGCTCTGTCTCTTTATTCTTTCTGGAGCTATTTCTCTGCTCCTCTCTAGTAGCTTATGGGGTACGTACTGACCTGGGGAGTTTGTCTTTCATTGTCATATCTTTTTGCCTTTCATACTGTTTATGGGGTTTTCAAGGCAAGAATACTGAAGTGGCTTGCCATTCCCTTCTCCTGTGGACCTTGTTTTGTCAGAACTATCCACCATGACCCATCCATCTTGGGTGGCCCTACACTGCATGGCTCATAGTTCCATTGAATTAGACAAGGCTGTGGTCCATGTGATCAATTTGGTTAGTTTTCTGTGATTGTGGTTTTGTTCTCTCTGCCCTCTGATGGATAAGGATAAGAGGCTTGTGGAAGCTTCCTTATGGGAAGTGGGTAGCCATTATAACAACCCATTAACTTGTTTTAATTTTCACTTTTCAGCCAGATAGTTTGGCATCATGTAGCCAAAACTCTAGGCTGATCATAATTATAGAGGAAGATGTACTCTTCTATAATGCTGAGCACAAGGATTCTTTTGCTTTAGAATATTCTGTCAAAGGGGCTTCCCTGGTGGCTCAGATGGTAAAGAATCTGCTTGCAATTCAGGGGACCTGGGTGTAATCCCTGGCTCAGGAAGTGCCCCTGGAGAAGCAAATGAATACCCACTCCAGTATTCTTGCTTGGAGAATTCCATGGACGAAGGAGCCTGGTGAGCTACAGTCCATTGGGTTGCAAAGAATCAGACATGACTAACACTTTCACTTTTCATTCTGTCAAAGGCAATTGTGATAAAGGATAAAACAGTAAAAATATTTGCCCAAATTACAACAGAAAAAAGATGCACACTTTGCAGAAGAGATTTCACCATTAAATACATCTATGAGAAAAATATTTAACTTCATTACTGAAAAATGTAAACTAAAACTGCTAATAAGGTATTTTTTCTTAATTAGTTGGTATTTAACTTCTTAGTTATAACTTTTACTTTATTTTCACTGTTTCTCTCATAAAATTTCAATATAAGTTTTGCTTAGTTATTCTAAATAATAAAAACCAATTGTTGTTCAGCTTTTCAGTCGCGTCTAACTCTTTGTGATGCCGTGAACTAGAACATGCCAGTCTTCCCTGTTCTTCATCATCACCTGGAGCTTGCTCAAACTCATGTCCATTGAGTCAGTGATGACATCCAAACATCTCATCCTCTGTTGTCCCCTTCTCCTTCTCCTCTTGTTTTCAATCTTTACTAGCATCAGGGTCTTTTCTAATAAAAAACAATACTTTTAATCTATAAAAATTAAACAATGAATCTGAAACTGCATCTCAAATTGATTCTTTTGAAGTCCAGATATTAAATCTAATTTAAAATTTATCAAAGAAAATAAGAATTAGAAAGCATCAAAAGTATTCTTTTAAAATCTATGTTAAAAATATTCCATAATTATCTTTGTTGTGTTTGTAGGTAATTATGTTATATGCTAATGACAATATCTGTTCTTTTCCTAAATTGTTTTCTAATATATGTTTTATTTATAATATACTAAAATGATATTCTGATCTAAATTCTACTCCAAATGGTTTTTAATGGCATGTTTTGTGGTTTTAACCTGCATTTCCCTGATGGTTATGAAGCTGAGCATCTTTTCATGTGCTTATTTACAATCCATTTACTGTTTTTGTGGAAGAAACTGTGCAGATATTTTTCTAGTTTTATTGATTTATTTGTCTTATTATTGAGATGTAAAATTTCTTTATACATTCTATACCCAAGTTTTTGTCATATATGTGTTTTGGAAATATTTTCTTCCAATTCGTGTTTGTCTTCACATTGTCTTAACTGTATCTTTTGAAGGACTGATAATTTTATTTGTTCATGCAATCCAAACTATCTTTTTCTTTTGTTTATGTTTCATGCTTTTTGTATCGCATTTAAGAAGTCTCTGTGTAGCCTAAGGTCACCAAGTTTTTTTTTAATTAATTAATTTATTTTAATTGGAGGATAATTACTTTACAATATTGTGATAGTTTTTGCCATACATCAATATGAACTGGCGATGGGTATACATGTGACCCCTCATCTGAACCCCCCATCCTCTCCCCTCCCCACCTTATCCCTCTGGATTGTCCCAGAGCACTGGCTTGTGGCGCCTTGCTTCATGCATCAGACTTGCACTGGTCATCTATTTTACACATGGTAATGTACGTTTCAATGCTATTCTTTCAAATAACCCTACCCTTGCCTTCTTTTATATTTTCTTTCAGAAGATTTTAATAATCTTAGCTCTTATGTTTAGATCTCTGACCCATATCAAGGTAATCAATATATGGTTTGAGGTAAAAATTGTGTTTTTAAAATAATACTATTTCAGGACCATATAATGAAAGGCTACCCTTTCCTCAATAAAATCCTTTAGCATCTCTATCAATGATTAATTAAACATAGTTTTGAAGTCTGTTTCTTGACAATCTGTTATGTCCCATTGCTCTGTATAGTTGTTCTTATGCCAAAACTGCAAAATACTGATTTCTGTAATCTTGAAATCAGAAAAAATGACTCCTCCAAATTTGTTCTCTTTCAAAACTGTTTTGACATTTCTAGGGTTTTGCACTTCTATAACATTCAGAATAAACTTGCCAATACCTAAGGAAAAAAAAAAAACCTGGGATTTTGATTGGTATCATGCATCTGGTAGAATGGCTAACATTTAAAAACAGCGAGAATATCCAGTGCCGATGAGGGTGTGGGAGTGACTGAAACATTCAGGAATTTCATGTGAGAATACAAAATGGTACAGCTACAGTGGGAAAGAATTTGGCAGTTCCTTGTGTTATATGTACACTTACCATATAATACAGTTATCCTGCCTTTTGGTTTACTATGACCAAAGGCTTGTCTACATATGTTTATGGCAGCTAGTCACCCCAAACTAGAAACTATCCAAATGTCCATCAAGAGGTAAATGAATACACAATTTGTAGTGTGTCTAATTTGGGGAATGGTATGCAGCAATAAAAGTAAGCTACTAATTCATATGACAACATGGATAAATCTTAAAGGCATCATTATAACTGAAGAAGCTCAGTACGAGGGTCTACCTATTGAATGTTCTCATTTATATAACATTCTAGAAGAGGCAGAATGTAGGGGACGTAAGCACAAAGTCAAATGGCTAGAGAGCAGATGGAGCAAAAATTGACTGAAAGGGGGAAAAGCTAACTTTACATGTTGATGAAAATGATATGTTGATCATTGTAGTTATTACACAACCCTATATATCTGTCAAAACCATCCAACTGTATACGTCAAAAGGAAGAATTTTATCCTATGAAAATTGTACCTCCTTACACCCCACAAAACAACAAATAAACCATAGTTTTTAGAAAGCCCAGTAAGTTAGTGTAACCTACACAATTTATTCCAGACTTTATTATTCTAATATAGACATAAACTACAAGTGTTAGAGCTTCTTCATCAGTACAGGAGTTAAGAAAAGATCTGATACTGGAAACATGGTAACAAGACCTTAACTCTTCTCCCTTCCTCTTTTTTCTGCCAGTAGCTGCATATTCTTGTATTTAAATGTCTACTTTTTTATATTATATTTGATATAAGATTTAACCAGTAGCTAGTTTATATATAAGCAATTTTAATAAATCATTTACTAAAGCCTCTACATTTCTTATTAATTCAGGTTAACTTGTTTTAAAAGAGTGTTCTTTACAAACTGTGAGATGGATTTTCAAAGTTCTCGTACTGTATTCCCTATAGATTTCTTGGCTTAGATTTAATTTGAAAGTGGCTATATAATTTATTCTCAATGAAAAGCTTGTATATTTAGTTGGTAAGTCTTTTGAACACATTCACACTTATATGTGGAGCATGACCTTTGCAAAACAAACTATTGTCCTCAAGAGCTTTTGATCAAATGGTATACTGTAGCCATAACAGCTGCCATTTAAACATCTTATGGAAAAAAGGTCAGGCACTTATCGTAATTCATGTGACTGATGGAAAAAACAGCCCAAGAAAATGCATCCTTCCTCCCTGCTTTTCAACTTTTTCTTTTTCCTCTTTTTTGGACTACTTCCAAAATGATTTTAGTTTTATTTGTATTTACGTTGCAACTAATTATTTTCTTTCTTTCTTCTTTTCTTTTCTTTAAAAACCATGACTATAATCATTCACCAAGTATTAGTTCTCTGTGGATGCAGAATCCAGATGGCCTGGCAGATGGAGCCTGAAAGATTGGTTAAAATGTCCCAGACACATCTATTACTTAAATACTCCATAGGAAATTTGAATAAAACTAAAGATCTGAAACTGTATGGACTGGAGAGGGTAGTCAGCTGTAAAGTTCATGTGCAAAAACATGGTTGATTATCATTTCTTAAAGGAAACTTCTTGTACCATTATTTTGCTATTTGTGCATTATTTAATGATTTGACACTAAAGAAAAACTACCAAATCTTACCTTGATGACAAGAAAACGTAAACTCAAATCTCCCACTTCTTATTTTTTTTAACCTCATTTGTAGAAACAGGGCTTGGAAATGTGGGAAGTTATTCTCCCAAATCAATTCAAGGAGTCTGAGGTATTCTTTTCTTGGATAGAAAGGGGGAAATATTTTGTTTTTCATGTGGCGAATGTTAATCAGTCATATCAGTTTATAAATATGCTTTTCTGTAGAGAGAAATTTTCTCAAATAGTAATAAAAAAAAAACAATAACTTAATTAGCCACATCACTTACTGAATGGCAATTATGTACTCATATCAAAAGATGAACTACCGCTACTGTGTTTTCACATAATAGACGCTCCTTCAATGTTTACTCATTCTCCTGCACTTATTATTTTCATACATGTTGAAATCCAGGAGAAGACTGCTGCTGCTGCTAAGTCACTTCAGTCGTGTCCGACTCTGTTCGACCCCATAGACGGCAGCCCACCAGGCTCCCCCGTCCCTGGGATTCTCCAGGCAAGAACACTGGAGTGGGTTGCCATTTCCTTCTCCAATGCATGAAAGTGAAAAGTGAAAGGGAAGTCGCTCAGTCGTGTCCGACTCTTAGCGACCCCATGGACTGCAGCCCACTAGGCTCCTCCGTCCATGGGATTTTCCAGGCAAGCCTACTGGAGTGGGGTGCCATTGCCTTCTCCGACACACACATTGCTGCTGCTGCTGCTAAGTCGCTGTAGTCGTGTCCGACTCTTTGCGACCTCAGAGACGGCAGCCCACCAGGCTCCCCTGTCCCTGGGATTCTCCAGGCAAGAACACTGGAGTGGGTTGCCATTTCCTTCTCCAATGCATGAAAATGAAAAGTGAAAGTGAAGTCGCTCAGTCGTGTCTGACTCTTGGCGACCCCATGGACTAGAGCCTACCAGGCTCCTCCGTCCATGGGATTTTCCAGGCAAGAGTACTGGAGTGGGGTGCCATCGCCTTCTCCAAGGAGAAGACTAGAAAATACCTAAAGATTTCACTGGCTCCATGAGATGTTCGAACATGGATTTAGATTTAAATTTGTAACAAACAAGTGAACAGATAACAAAGTTTTCCTTAAAAATATCACACAGGAATGAGGTATTAGCAATTAAAAAAAAATGCCCAGTACTCATGCCTGTATTCTCAAACAGGGTGAAGAGTAGAAAGAGTGAATAGTGTTAAAGAAATGTGTAATATATATTACATATAAATGAACTGGGCATTAATTTAGGATATTTACAAGCAAACACCTGACGGTTTTTTATTTGTCTCTTACATCATTTTGAGGCTCACTTTTGGAGATTTCTGGTTCTGATTCACATTTCTTATGTTTCAGCTTAATGCATCTGAAATGTGGCACTGCTTGTGAGGCAGAAGATACTTCTGAGCAACTCACTGCATTGTAGGAGAAGATGCGTGAGGGGAGAAGGCTTAGTCTTAAGTAGCGTTACTAGCAAGAAACAGCACTTGACCTGAAATATAATTTCAAATGCTATTGTTCAGTTCTTGTAATACAGAGAAGTAAAGTGAGAGGCAGAAGAAGGTGTGACCTTAACCATCATCAGAGACTAGGAGATGGAACTTCTTGGAAATCATTTCATTACATAAAAATTTTATTGGATTTATTTTTGTAATGGCTTCCAGTTGTCCCCCTCCCACCGTCACTTCCTGAGAATCAAATAGTCTTGCTTCTCTGCTCAGTTAAACTTCTGGTCTATTTTGAAAACTAATTTCAATATCTTTGGAGTCCATTTTGAAGACCTTTGCCTATGGGTTGGTTTGCTAACTTCCTCCTCTCTACTAACATACAGGTCATTTTTCCTTTAAAAATTCTGACACCAATGAACAATTGGTGTTTCCCAGGCACTACCAAGTAACTCCTGGACACTCACTGGGTGTCCTACCATTCAACACAATTCTGACACTATGAACTTGGAGGTAGCATCACACTCATGGGTTGAGGGCTCAATCTCACAGGACTGCCTCTTCTCCACATCAGATGCCAATCACAAGTCTATTGTGATCACCTGTGCTTCTGACCTGCTGCTGCTGCTGCTGCTAAGTCGTCTCAGTTGTGTCCGACTCTGTGCAACCCCATAGACGGCAGCCCACCAGGCTCTCCCATCCTTGGGATTCTCCAGGCAAGAACACTGGAGTGGGTTGCCATTTCCTTCTCCAGTGCATGAAAGTGAAAGTGAAGTTGCTCAGTCGTGTCCGACTCTAGCAACCCCATGGACTGCAGCCCACCAGGCTTCTCCGTCCATGGGATTTTCCAGGCAAAAGTACTGGAGTGGGGTGCCATTGCCTTCTCTGGTGCTTCTGACCAATTAACTATAAATCAGAAGTTCTCAGGACCCCCTCCTTGTGTTTTATTAATCTGCTAGAGTTGCTCACTCTAGAATTTAGAGAAACATTTTACTTACTAGATTGCCAGTTTATAAAAGGTATGACTCAGGAAAAGCCAGATGGAAGAGATACATAGGGCAAGGTGTGAGGAAAGGGCAGAAACTGCCATGCTCTCTTCAGGAACACCCAGTCACCCCAAATTTCCTAGTGTTCAGCAACTGGGAAGTTCTTAGAACTGTATTTATTTGAATTTTTATGGAAGCTTCATTACATAGTCATGTTTCATTAAATGGTTGACCCTTAGCAATTGCTTCAACCTCCAGTCCTTCTCTATGGAGGAGGAAGGTGGGGGGCATTTTAAATTCCAAACCTAGAGTTTATACATACTATTAATTGTGTATGTGTGTCAATTCATTAACTAATGAGGATCTACTGTGTGGCATAGCAAACTCTACTTAATGCTCTATGGTGACCTAACTAGGAAGGAAATCCAGAAAGAGATTTAGAAAAGGCAGCAGAACCAGATATCAAATTGCCAAAATCTGCTGGATCATAGAAAAAGCAAGGAAATTCCTGTAAAACATCTACTTCTGCTTCATTGACTATGTCTGTGTAGATCACAACAAACTGTGGAAAATTCTTAAAGAATGGGAATACCAGACCTCCTTACCTGTCTCCTGAGAGACCTGTATGTAGGACAAGAAGCAACAGTAAGAATCAGACATGGAACAATGGACTGGTTCAAAATCGGGGAAGGAGTATGTCAAGGCTGTATATTGTCACCCTGCTTATTTAACTTATATGCAGAGTACATCATGAGAAATGCTGGGCTAGATGAAGCATAAGCTGGAATCAAGATTGCCGGAAGAAATATCAACAACCTCAGATATGCAAATGATATCACTCTAATGGCAGAAAGTGAGGAGGAACTAAAGGGTATCTTGATGAGGGTGAAAGAGAAGACTGAAAAAGTTGGCTTAAAACTCAACATTCAAAAATCTAAGATCATGGCATCTGGGCCCATCACTTCATGGCAAATATATGGGGAAACAATGGAAACAGTGGCAAATTTTCTTTTTGCTTGGGCTCCAAAATCACTGCAGATGGTGACTGCAACCATGTAATTAAAAGACACTTGCTCCTTGGAAGAACCTAGACAGTGTATTAAAAAGCAGAGACATGACTTTACTGTCAAAGGTCCATCTTATCAAACCTATGGTTTTTCCAGTAGTCAGGTACAGATGTGAGAGTTGGACCATAAAAAAGGCTGTAAGTAAGTAACTGAAGTCACTCAGTTGTGTCTGACTCTTTGCAACCCCATGGACTGTAGCTCACCAGTCTCCTCCATCCATGGGATTCTCCAGGCAAGGATACTGGAGTGGGTTGCCATTTCCTTCTCCAAGAAGGCTGAGCACCGAAGAATTGATGCTTTTGGATTGTGGTGTTTGAGAAGCCTCTGGAGAGTTCCTTGGACAGCAAGGGGATCAAACCAGTCAATCTTAAAGGAAGCTAACCCTGAATGTTCATTGGAAAGATTAATACTGAAGCTCTAATACTTTGGCCACCTTATGGGAAGAGCCAACTCATTGAAAATGACCCTGATGCTGGGAAAGATTGAAGGCAGGAAGAGAAGGAAACAACAGAGGATGAGATAGCTAAATATTATCACTGACTCAATGAACATGAGTTTGGGCAAACTTAGGGAGATAGTGAAGGACATGGGAGCCTGGCTTGCTGCAGTCCATTGGGTCACAAAGAGTTGGACATGACTTAGCAACTAACAACAAAATGTATTCGTATAGCTGATTCACTTTTTTATACAACAGGAAGTAACAAAATTGTAAAGCAACTATATGCCAATAAAAAAATAATTAAAAAAAAAAAAGAAAGTTCCAGATCTCTAATTCAGTGGTTGGTTCTCCAGGCAACCAGCTCTCTTCCTTAAGAAACCAGGGACCTTTCCAAAAGTCACCTCATTAACATAACAAAAGACACCAGAGCTTCCCTGGCCACACAGAGGGTAAAGAATCAGCCTGCGATACAGGAGACCTGGGATTGATCCCTGGGTTGGGGCAGATCCCCTGGAGGAGGGCATGGGAACCCACTCTAGGGTTCTTGCCTGGAGAATCCCATAGACAGAGGAGCCTGCCAGGCTGCAGTTCATGGGATTGCAAAGACAGACACGACTGAGTGACTAGGCACACAGCACAACCCTCTTGTCACTTAGGGGAAATTCCAGTGGATTTAAGAGTTCTGTGCCAGAAACTAGGACAAAGCCCACAAATATGCATTTCTTATAACAAATCACAATATCACATCTTTATAATTATTTTTCTTTAAAAGAAAACTGAGCAGTAGGAGTTTAAAGTACAAGCCCACACACATTCCTACTATCCTGATAAAACTACGTTAATTTTCAGACCCTTTCACACTCCTCCTTGTGTCTGAGTCTGACTTGCATGATACCCAGTAGAAATTTCTGTCCTGTCAGTACTATGAGATTGTGACCTTGTTCGGTGCCTATTATGATCCTCAATACATGACCAGCTCCATATTTCATATTCTGATTTGAATAGAAAGATCTGAGACAAAACCTTTATGTTAGCATCTGTCCTAATTTTTCTTCCTCTCTCTGTATCTAGTCCTTTTAAACCTGTCTCTTTAAAAAGAAAACTATCTACACACTTTTGATCTCAATATCTGGAATCTGATTGAAGGTTGAGATATTATTAGCTTGAGTGGTAAAGAGAGCTTGAATTTTATGCCACATTTTTTTTTCCTCCCAGGAATTTAAATAATGCTTG
Source organism: Bubalus bubalis (assembly GCF_019923935.1). Classification (NCBI taxonomy): domain Eukaryota; kingdom Metazoa; phylum Chordata; class Mammalia; order Artiodactyla; family Bovidae; genus Bubalus; species Bubalus bubalis. Next base: position 165,630,780 of record NC_059158.1, read on the forward strand.
ATTGTACTGAGTATTCATTGTTGAGTGCTGCAAGAAAATCGCTGACTGTTGGTCCATGATTGTAAGAAAAGAATTCACAAATTTGAGTAAAAGGAAAAGGCTGAGAAATGACATGATGATGCCACGGAGGAAGATTAGAAGGCCAGTGGTACCTGCTTTAAGGATAGCGGTGGGATGAGAGAATGGAATTCTTTCTGAATTATCAGTCATGTACATTATTCTGTATTGCTTGAAGTATTTTATGATAAAAAATAAGTTAGACTCTGTGGCAGATCAATATGAGATCATTTTAGTCTTTAGATACTAATCACATGGCAAATGTTACAGGCAGTCATGAACATCTATGAGCTTTGGTTTCCTCTTTTGTAAAGGAGAGAAAAAAAATTGGGGGCTCTTACAATAAAAGTGTAAAACATCAAACAGGCAGATGGCGCAATAAACGACAGATTAAATGGCTAAGAGCTTTAGTTATTTACAGATAAGCATAGGAATTGTGTATCTATGTCATGAAAATGTCACACCGAGTTTTATTGTCTGAATGATTTGCTGTAGCAACAACTCCAGCTTTGTGTGTCAGAGTATTATTGTGGTCAAGACCAGCTGTGGTATGAAAAATATTTTTCTCTTCTAAATCATTCATTCAAATTTATCTGGACTTGAGAATCATGGCATTCATACTTCAAGATGTTCCTCTGGCAATATAGCTGTTTCATCAAGAAATAGAGCTAATTAAGAAGAAAAAGAAAACTAACAGCCCTTCTGGAAACTATTGGAACTCAAATGGTGCCCCTTCAACCCCTGACTCACTCAATAATTGTTGCTGTTGTTCAGGGTGCTAAGTCATGTCCAATTCTTTGCATCCCCATGGACTGAAGCATGCTCGGCTTCCATGTCCTTCACTATCTCCTGGAGCTTGCTCAAACTCATGTCCATTGAGTCAGTGATGCCATCCAATCATCTCATCCTCTGTTGTCCCCTTCTCTTCCTGCCTTCAATCTTTCCCAGCATGAGGGTCTTTTCCAATAAGTCAGCTCTTTGCATTAGGTAGCCAAAATACTGGAGCTTCAGCTTCAGCATGGGTCCTTCCAATGAATATTCATGATCAATATAGAAGTAATTAAAAATACATATGTTTAAGGTTTTAATAAAAGCTCTCAGTTTCTTTTTTTCTCTTTTTCATTAATACAAGGTTGATTTTACACATAAGACATTAGGTTTATTTACAAAAGCACCATGTGTAATGAATTCTCCTCTTGAGGGATCTGAGAGGACCATCTGGAAGACATAGAGTGTGTATGAGTCAGTAGGTCTAACAGCTGACATTAACATGCAAACATTCTGCCACTAGCCTTTGGATTTTCACTGCTAAGTTATTATAATTCTAAATACACTATTGCTGCTTCCCCCCACCACCCAATTTTTAAACTAAACAAAAGAAGTTCACTCATTTCTTTCACCTGCTATCCCCACTCTGGCAGCCACCATCTTGCTCTCTGTATCTATGAGCTTAGTTTTGTTTCTTTAAATATATATATATATATATCAGGTATATATATTCCATGTGTAAGAGAAATGTATTTGTCTTTTTCTGTCTCATATTTCACTTGGCATAATATGACTGACATTCATTCATGTTGTTGTAAATGGCAGGGCTTTATTATTTTTTATGAACAAATAATACTCCATTATATATATATACATATATATGTATATATATGCATTATATATATATATAATGTATATATATATGGTCTGTAATGGTTTTCCAGAATGCTAAAGGCTCTCACGTTCCTGACTTCCCCTCATGTCATCTGCTGCAACCTATTCCAGCCCCTCTTATGCTGTAACCAGGAGGAGGAATAAGAACCTGGATAGCTATATTTGAGAACAGAGATTGGGCTACACTTTCTATGACTGAAATTTTTTGAAAAGTAATAGATTAGCTTAATTTGATGTTGCCCATAATCGCCTTCAATGAATGGGGCTGATGACACCATGGCCATTATATTGGAAATGAATTTTTAAAAAGTAGATATGGAGAAGCGGGCAGTAGAGGATGAGATCATTAGATGGCATCACCAACTCAATGAACATGAGTTTGAGAAAACTCCAGGAGATAGTGGAGTACAGAGGAGCCTGGCGTGCCTAGTCCATAGGGTTGTAAGGAGTCAGACACAGTTTAGAAACTGAATAACAACAATATGTATATGCATAACTGATTCACTTTGATGTACCCTTGAAACTAATACAACATTGTTAATCAACAAAACTCCAGCAAAAAATTTAAAAACAAACTATACCATGGCCAGCTCTCTCTTTCTCTCTTTGCTTACACTTTTATTTTCATCTACTTTGCATGAACACTAAGAGATCTAGAATTATTCCTAATCTAAGATTATTTTCTTCATGCCACCTTTCAAGGGCATCTCTTCTCCCATGTGACCGCTATGCTTGGGGTGATGGATTATTCTGTGAATGTCTGGATTCCTGGGCCAGTTGTGATATGGACATTGAGACCAACATGCTCTTCTTCTATAATATAATACACTATTGAACAATCACCACGTGGCAGACATTAGGAATCCAGGCTAAATGTTTTTCTTGCATCTTCTCATTGAATCTTCACGACAGTGACTTGAAAGTTCAGGGTCTAATTATTCTCATGGAGAGACGGATGGTGCTTGGTTTGAAGCTACTTGAGCTTGCTAAGGAGTGGGAAATGTTAACCTGCGTGTGCTTCATCCTGACTCCTTTTTTTTTTCAGTTTACTGTTTCTAGCAAGTGGCACTCTCATGCTGAAAGGAGCTGGGTTTTGAGCTAGAGATATAACTCCATGCCTGCCAGATAAACTAATGGCCTCTCTGTTCTTCCAGTGCTCTGACTCTTCATGCAATGATGATGTTTTACCAAGGAACCTGGGACAGCTTAGTATCTGATACCTATTTAAATACATATCTTTAAACATGCTGTATTTACATGGAAATACTCTGCATCCTTCTGAATGTGCTAGCAATTGTTCTTCACTGGATGGGTGCATGTCTATTTTAAGAATGGATTGACTTTCATTATCACTGTGAAGTTGTTGTAAAACAAATCCCATGATACAATGGTGGAGATGGCTTCTTGTATATGTGCAGACATAACCTCTGACATTATTCATCAGTTTGATAAGAAAATTGTTAAAAACTGAATACTTCACCTCAACTTACTAGTACGCTACCCCTTTCAGCCTAAATTCTCTCCTTAACCTATCTTCTCTCCTATTTGGAAGAGTGGGTTGTTTCAGCAGATTTTCAGGGTGCCATAAGCTCCTCTCCAGAACATCTGTGTGCTTGATAGTCTACCAGCTGTGGGGGAAAAAGAAAGGAAAATATTACTACCTGGGTGGTATGCTAAAGATGGTTCCTACAGATTTAGGAGAGTCAATTATCAAATTTCAGAAACTTTGCAAACTATTTGTTGAGACCGTAATCATTAAAAATTAAATTACATACATTTAAAATTTAATGTTTTATTAAAAGCAAAGATACTCCAAAATAATTAGTTACTAATTATTTAGTGCATGTTACTGATATTCATGCTCTTGAGGTTATCTATATCTATTAACCTACATGAAAATAAACTCTATAATGGTGTACTAATGTACATTTCTTCCCAGTCAAACTAGTCACAACCAGTGGTTTTCAAGCTTTAATGTGCATCAAAAAATACCTGACGGTTTTGTTTTGGTTTTTCACACACAGATTGCTGGGCCTTACAATCACTGATCTGAGAGAGGCTGAGAATTTGCACTTAACAAGTTCACAGGTACTACTGATACTGCTCCTGAGATGACACTCTGAGAATTACTAGTTTACTAAACAAGCCCCATGAGCTAATCCTTGTTGTCTCAATTTAAAGACAAAGAAAGATTTAGATAGTTCAAGTATCACATTCATTTACATCTAATAGATACATGTACTTGTCTCAAATATGTATTTTCTTGAGGTTCTTGAAAAAGTTAAAAATAGAACTACCATATGATCCTGCAATTCCACTGCTGTGCATTTTTTCAAAGAAAAAAGCCACACCAATTAAAAAAGATATCTGTGTGCCCATGTTCATTGCAGCAGTATTTACAGTAGCCATGGTACAGAAAGAGCTTAAGTGTTCATTGATGAATGAATGCATAAAGAAATTGTGGCATATATATAGGGTTGGAATAAGTTGCGGCAGATGACATGAGGGGAAGTCAGGAACGTTAGAGCCTTTAGCATTCTGGAAGACCATTACCTTGATTGGTGACACTCTCTTGAAGAGTTTAATATGAGAGGTAGTTATTTACATCAGAGCCAGTGACTGGGTCATCATTATGGCAGAACGTTCCAATGGGCAGCAGGGATGCCTGCTACTGGGGATGCCTGCTACTGTGTTGAGAACATTAGAGTGCTTATTGGGAGTTCTCTGGCAGTCCAGTGGTTAGGACTTTGTGTTTCCACTGCATGGATTTGATTCTTGGTTGGGGAACTGATAACAGGCATGCCATGGTACAGCAAAATAATAATAATAAATAAAAGTAGAGTGCCTGAGTTATGTTGCATGAGTGTATGTGTGCTAAATTACTTCAGTAGTGTCTGACTCTTTGCGAACCTATGGACTGCAATCTTCCAGGCTCCTCTGTGCATGGGATTCTCCAGGTAAGAATACTGGAATGGGTTCCCGTGCCCTCCTCCAGGGGATCTTCACAACCCAGGGATAGAACCCACGTCTCACATCTACCTGCTTTGACAGGTGCGTTCTTTACCATTAGTGCCACCTGGGGAGCTCCGTGTTGCATACAGAGAGCATTTCCAACTTCCTCTGAGACTGTCCATGTCTGAGTTGCTTCCTGTTCTTTCTTGCTTCTTGCTGTCTTTACATTAAACCCATGTTTACCCAGGCACTCGCTGAAACTCCTGTATACAGATGGAACTTCTTTTGGTGGGAACCTCAGTTCTGCTCCTGGGCTTTCTAGGTGGCGCTAGTGGTAAAGAACTTGTCTGCCAATGCAGCAGACACAGGAGATGTGTGTTTGATCTGTGGGTCGCGAAGATCCCCTGGAGGAGGACATGGCAACCCACTCCAGTATTCTTGCCTGGAGAATCCCACAGACAGAGAAGACTGGCGGGGTATGTTCCATAGGGTTGCAAAGAGTCAGACTCGACTGAAGCAATTTAGCATGCACGCAGAGTTCTGCTCCTAATGCATTTCAAAGGATTGAAGCTGGATTACGTGGGCTAATCTTTTCTATTTAAAATAAACTGGTAATAGCCTTTAATAACATGGACAAAATATCTTCATAGCAACACCTAGATTAATGTTTGACTGAATAACTGGCAATTATATACCAGTTAAATTGACACATGAAACTGACCATCATACCCATCTAGTAGATTTAATGTTTCCTCTTTGGCCTGAGGATATGATAGCAAAATTCTTGGTAGGATTATGAAAAGGCTCTTCTTAACATAACCAGTGTTGCCTCTTGCATGTGTGCTAGGTTGCTTCAGTCGTGCCTGACTCTTTGCGACCCTATGGACTTTAACTCACCAGGCTCCTCTGTCCATAGGATTCTCCAGGCAAGAGTACTTGAGTCAGCTGCTGTGCCCTCCTTTAGGGGATCTTGTCTCTTGACCTTCCATCAAAGCTGCACCCCAGTCATAACTGAACTTCTACTTCCATGTATCTTTTTTCCATTTTTTAAAATTTAAATACAGGCCACTTCATTCTCCTGGAATCTCTTTCCTCTTATCTACTTCCACTGTTTATCTCCTTGATGTACTTCTAGATTTAACTGTCACCTCTCTGAGGATACCTTTGTGGGTCTTGTCCCTTCTGCACCCCCACTACATTCTGTGCTAAACCCTGTAAGAATGTTGAACACATTGCATTGTAATGCCTTGTTTTCTTATTTGTCTCACCATCAGTAGTAAATTTTTAAGAATAGGGACTAGGTCTTAGGTGTATTTCTAGTGACACACACTGATTAGCTATTTATTTATTGATGAAATAAAGGAGTCATGAAAGCAAATATCCAGAATCAGAAGTGTAAACGCTATATCAAATGATTATATTTTCTAGTTTCAGCTGATGTTTTATACTTGTGTCAGGGTAAACTCTCCTGCCTTCCCCTCAATACTATAAGCAAATCTTGAGCATACTTAGCATTGGAGAGTTAATTCTGATCCATTACTAAAGAAAGCTAAAAAACAATTTTCTCACTTATCTGGAGTTAATCTCGTGCTCCATTAGAAGGCAGTGAATAGTAGATACATAAACATTACTGCTGAAATTAAGATGATGTTTGTAAATTATTCTAAATACTCACTCATGCTATAGTTATCTGACAACATGAATTGACAGTTTAAATATCTGAACTATATATAATGCAGATAGAATATATATTCCAATATTACTATGGAGTAATTCTAAAGTTAGAAGAGAAGATCATATGTCAATTTTGAATATTTTGTGAAGAATCGTATTCAAAACTCTTTCAACCAAACTGAATGAAACCTTACTTTGACATAATTTAACAACTGTTTATTTAACCTACAAGTGTGTGCATACTCAGTCCTGTCTGACTCTGTGATCCCACAGATTGTAGCCAGTCAGACTCCTCTGTCCATGGGATTGTCTCAACAAGAATCCTGGAATGGCTTGCTATTTCCTCCTCTAGGGAATCTTTCTGACCCAGGTATTGAACCCACATTTCCTGTTTCTCCTGCATTCCAGGTGGATTCTTTACCACTGAGCCACCAGGGAAGCCCTTATTGAATCTACTACAAGTAAAAATATCATATATTAATAACAAACACTGTTAGGGGCTTTGGGCCTAAGAAGACATAGACTTTTGCTTTCATATGGATCATATTCTATTATTGTCCTTAGATTTCTCTCACATTTTCAAAAATTGAGTTAAAATGTCTTCATCTTTTCTTTCTTGGAAACTGCTACATAAAAAATATGCTCAGGGATTCTTTTTCTTTTTAATTAAAGAATCAAGCTATTTTTCTTTAAAATAGCTGAGGTGTTGAAGTGCTACTTCACTTTATTCTGTAAAATGATATCTTTTTTGAACATAAAATATAAAATGCTTTCTTATCACATGCATACAAAGAGCCATTAAACTGAAAGATAATCAGCAAATTGTATGTTCAGCATACTACTTTATTCTTTAGTAATAAGGAAGAAATCTACCTTTAATTAAAGCTGTCTCTTAACATTTGCATCTCAACCTCATGTCTCTAAAAGGCTGTTAGGCAGGTTGGTGATATAACACAGGAAATTGGTAGAATTTATAAAATTTAGTCCTAAGCACCAGACAGTTTTAGAGCCTCTGAAACTTGCTGGAAACCTCTTGGGAACCTCTCTCTGGGTATGCCCAGGGTATACCAAGAGGAATTGATTGATTCATTGATTGACTGATAGTTTTTGTTGGTTCCTGCAAGAGAAATAGAAAAGAATCAGGGGTTAATAAAGTGAGGCTTGACATATCATAGTTCTAGGTCAAATATCTGTCTCTGTTGTCTACTGTGACCTGGGATATACACTTGTTTTGCTTGTCTCATGATTTTATTATATAATCTGAATTTATCTATCATGCAAAGTTGTAGGGTTTAATTACTACTGGGTAAATGAATGTAGAGAACAATGTGCATAATAAACACCCATTATATTGGAAATGCTCTATTTGTCACTATTCAGAAAAGAGTCACCAGTTATTTAAAAAAAGACAAAAGAAAAAACAAAACAACACTTTTTGAGTGGCTAGTGGGTGCCAAGCTATGCATTTTGTGGTTTACACATATTTCACTTAATCTTAAAAAAAAACACTATAGTCGATACATTATTATTTTAAATTCTTGTCAAAGGAAACTGAAAGACAGATTGTGACTTTTTTAAAGTCAAAGGTAATGAGTAGTGAAGTCAAGATTCAAGTTCATATCTGCTTTTCTCTGAATCCTCTGTTACCTTCTACCCTTTCTAAGTTTCATTGGAAAGAAATCTGAGGTTTTTACTGTCTGCCTTCAATTCATTAATTATCTCTTCAGCTATGTCTAATTAACCTTTTGATCCTCTGTTAATTTTTCAAAATGTTCTACAGTTTTGTTTTGTTTTTTTTTTTTTTATAGGAGGATTTATACTTTTTTAATAGGAGGATTTATACTATTTTTATAGGAGGATTTATACTTTTTATAGGATGATTTATACTCCCCCACCCCAAATCTGATTATAATCTCCTTTTATTTTGTGTTTGGCATTATTTCATCTTGCTGAGCAGTTAACATTTATAAAGATTGTTTCAATTCATCATCTGAGTTTCTAAGTTCAATTAACTTTTTTATTGAGTTTCTAATCAATCTTTCTTGGTATTGTACTTGCTCATTTTTTTTTTTTTATATTTGTCTAGGACCTCAATTTCTTTGAAAATTTATCCTCTGAAAATGACACTTAAAAATGTCCTTTGGGTTGTGGCTATCTCCTTACATGGGTAATTTCAGAGTTACCTCTGTCTGGGTGCATGAGTCATTAGACACAAGGTTTGACATTTATGTCCTCAGCTTTCTTTTCCACTTGAGCATTGAAAATGTGGCATTGTTGCCTGCATCCAAAAAGGGCTGTATCACGCTTGCTTTCACACGTGGCTTGTGCATCACCTAATAGAAATTATCAGGTGATTATCAATTATGGGCAATTATCATTTATGGGCAATTTTTTTCCAGATTTCATTTTAATGAAAGAACCCCATCCTGGCTCTCTGGTACAAAAACCCACCCCATTGCAGGCATCAGTATACTAGTTCTTAGGTTTATATTTGGCTTTGGGCATTGGCAGCCAGTTGTGAATTTTAAATTCTTACCTTTAAGGCTGGCTTTTCTTTTCTCTTTTTGGCCCTGAGACATTTTGCTTTGTTACTTTGAACTCAGATAAGCATTTTAATTCTTTAAATACTTTTTATTGAGTATTTCTCTATATATAGATTGAATAGAGGTGGTTCCCACATTTTTCAAACCATCATCTTGCAGAAATCCCCCCTTAGTATTTTTGAGAATCTTTTGCAGGTAGGATAACGTAATTTATTCTCCAAATTTTTTAGTGACACTGGGCCCTAATAATAATTATCCTGGGGCAATTGAACTGTGTTGGTCAGGGTAAATGGTCACTCTATTTCTATGGAAACGAGTGTATCAGAACACTCTAAGAGAATGGGTTTTTCAGAAGAAGTCTTAATTAGTCTGTTCACTGGAATTGCAGGAAATCATGGAAACAGAGAAACTTGAACAACAGGGTTCCTTTGAGGGCATTTAAGGATTGAGGTTGCCTGGTAATTCTCAGCATCTGTATGCAGTCTGTGGTCCCTGACAACTCTATACTATATATAGTAGCTTCTGTTCATTAAACTCCTTAATACAAATCTGTGCTAGGGTAATTGGGAAGAATGGTCTACAGAGTAAGACGAGTACTATTTGCTTTAATGGAGTCACTATTCCCCAGTCTGCCATTTAGCAAATAAAGTGTGAACTTCATAAAAAAAAAAATCAAATGGATTCTTTATCACAGCTTCAGGCTTCTTGCAAGATACCAGCTCACATAAAAGTCAAAGAGATAGAAAAACAGTAAGATTTTAGAATTTTTATACTGGTGCTCTTAATCAGTTGTTCTAATAATTTCCCTTTTCTTTAGAAGAAATAGATACAATGAATTTTAAAAAACCCAATCTACTTATAAGCTTGCCTATCTATCTATTTCTATGTACTAATGTTATTTCTCAGAAGAGTTTGAGGTGGAAGTAATTATACTAGCCAGAATTATAGTGGGGAAACCATTAGATGATATTATTACCACACAGAATTTTAGAGTTGGTGAGACCTTAGAAATTATATCATTTTCTGTGACCTCAATTAGACAATCTGATTCATCATTATTTGAGGTCGTGGAAAAAATTCTTCCCTTCTATCATAAACAGTACTCTTTTATGTATCTGTATTACTGCAACTGGTCTTATAGGTCATTTTTAGCAGCTTCAATTACTAATAGCTATCAGTAATTACAGTGGTATTGTCTCTACAAAATGCAGATGTTCCCAAAACTTGTAATGTGATCTTAAACACCTGTAATGAGTGAAACAACTTTTGATGTTGAAAGAGGTCTCATTCTGAGAGCGTTAGTCAAAGATGGAGCTGTACACTAGCCCAATCAGTCTTCTTTGGAAGATAGAGATCAGCACCTCTATCATTTAGGCATGCTCTTTCCTTTCCCTGGAATGCATATGTTCCTCTTCTCATCCCTATATCCCGATTCAATCATTGTTCTATTTATCCTTCATGAGCTAGTTTCCCTGTGGCCCAGAATTTCTACACTTTAGAATATATTCTTGAGAAATTATCCAAAATGTGAAAAATGATTCTGAACAAAAATGTTCCCTCTGAATTATTTGAAATGGCCAGCTATCTGGAAAAGATGAAACTCTAATTTGAAAAGATATATGCACCTCAGTATTCATAGAGGCAATATTTACAATAGTCAGTAGTCAATTTACAATAAATAGTTTACCATAGTCAAGACATGCAAGCAACCTGGGTATTCATTATCAGATGAATGGATAAACAAGATATATAAAAATATAAATGTATACATATACATACACCCACAAAATGAACAATTACTCAGCAATAAAAAAGAATGAAATTATGCCATTTATACAATAGGGATAGACTTAGAGATTATTATACTAAGTGAAGTCAGATAGAGAAGGACAAACATTGTACAGTATCACTTATATGTAGCATCTAAAAAATAGTACAAATTAACTTAGTAGCAAAACAGAGACAGACTCACAATCATAGAGAACAAACTTATGGTTACCAACCAGGAAGGGGATGAGGAGTGATAAATTGGGAATAGGGGGATAACAGATGAACACTAACATAATAAAATAAACAACAAGGGTTTACTGTATAGCCCAGGGAAATATGTTCAATATCTTATAATAAACCATAGTAGAAAATAATATAGATGTGCATATCTATCTATATCTATATGTATAACCAAATCATCTGAAACTAGCATAGTATTGTAAATCAACTATACCTCAATTAAAAAGTTAAAAAAATAAAATAGTCAAACATTGGAAACTTGGTAATTAGGAGGGGATTTATCTAAATTACAGTGTAACATGCCACATTCAAGGTAAAAAACAAAAACAAGAAAGTAAAGATTGTTGTAACATTGGAAAGACCTCAGATTTTAATTTTACCAGTATGCTTTTTGGTATTTTTACATCAAGGCTGTATACTGTCACCCTGCTTATTTAGCTTATATGCAGAGTACATCATGTGAAATGCCCAGATGGATGAAGCACAAGCTGGAATCAAAATTGCTGGGAGAAATATCAATAACTTCAGATATGCAGATGACACCAGCCTTATGGCAGAAAGTGAAGAAAAACTAAAGAGCGTCTTGATGAAAGTGAAAGAGGAGAGTGAGAAAGTTAGCTTAAAACTCAACATTCAGAAAAGATTATGGCATCCAGTCCTATCACTTCATGGCAAATAGACGGGGAAACAAGGGAAACAGTGAGAGACTTTAATTTATTGGGCTCCAAAATCACTGCAGATGGTGATTGCAGCCATGAAATTAAAAGACGCTTACTCCTTGGAAGGAAAATTATGCCTAACCTAGGCAGCATATTAAAAAGCAGAGACATTACTTTGTCAACAAAGGTCCTCTGTCCATGGGCTTCTCCAGGCAGGAATACTGGAGTGGGTTGCCATGCCCTCCTCCAGGGAATATTCCTGACCCAGGGGTTGAACTTTCATCCCTTAAGTCTCCTGCATTGGCAGTTGGATTCTTTACCACTGAGCTACCTTGGAAGCCTGGAAGACATTTTAGTATAAAATAAATGAATGAATGTGTGAATGTTGAATATCATCTAACAAAAATCTTGTTGTCCAGCCTTTCCATTCTCCAATGATTGGCCTTATGCAGAAATCTTAATCAAGTATGTTTTATTGCTCTATAATTATCCTTTTTTTACTCAGAGAATAACATGAAAAATGAAGAATTTATAGCTCAAGAGGCACAGATATCCTAGATCCTGAAACAGTTATTAGTCAAAGGCTGTAATATTTAAAATGTATTTTTAAATATGTGAACACTAAATCATTCTGGAAAATATAAATTTTAATGGCTTAGGTAAAAGCAAAAGCAGAAATCATTTAGATTTTTTTTTGCAAAAATTTAAAAATTAGACATTAATTTTTCAATATTGCTCAATGTCAGCATTTATTTCAAAATTGTTCAAATGTATCTCTGCCTTAATAGAAAATAGATGTGAATTCTTAGGCATATATTTTTGATTTTTAAGGCCTACAATAGTGAACAATTTTAATTTAAAAATAATTTATTTGTTTTGTGAAAAGAATTTATAATTAATGAGGGTATTTCTTAATCAACTTCTTTTTGTTTCCATTGTCTTTTTTTTGTGTGTTTGAAAATATAAAAGTTTTCAAGCATAAAAGTTACTGACATATAGTCCTTAATCTCATTTGCTTCTCTACTTGTCATTGATGTTGGATACTGGACACCAGGTAAGCTATCACAAAACAAAGAGCATTATTGACTGCTATGCAGAAACTAGTGTCATCTCCCTTAAAGACAAGTATATGCATCACTTAGATATAGGAGGTAGGTTTTAAGAGAAATGCTCTTGGCAGAAAAAATCATCAGACCAATAACAACAACAACAAAAAAAAAGAGGAAGAGAAATCTGGACCACTATAATTCAAATTCTTGAAAATCTTTAAAAGTAACTAAGACTGTTCCAGGACCAATACCTAGTTTTCTTTTGTGTAGGGGACTTGTCTTCCAATATATTATTTATTTTAGGGTACAGGATTATGGAAGGAGCTTATCCAAGAGTTTTAGAAAGGAAGCTTATGTTTCTTGTTTATTAGGTAGCACTGATAATTACTTATTCAATAAGACCTAATCCCTAATTCCCTGCTACCTTTTAGAAACTACAGGCACCAGGAATCATACTAACCATCTTGGATTAATTCAAAACAGTATTTGATGTTTCATACAAATAATTGTGCAATTTCTTTTTGTTGTTTAATCACTAAGTTGTGTCCGGCTCTTTGCGACCCCACAGACTGTAGCCCATCAGGCTTCTCTGTCCATGGAATTCCCAGGCAAGAATACTGAAGTGGGGTGCCATTTCCTCTTCCAAGGGATCTTCCCCACCCAGGGATTGAACCCACGTCTCCTGTATTGGCAAGTGAATTCTTTACTACAGCCACCAGGGAAACACTCGTGTAATTTTTAGACAGCTTAAATAGAAGACTAAAATACCACTGTAGTATTTCAGTTTCCTGAAGGATGATAGAAAAGGAAACATCGATGTGAAATATGCCTCTGAAAATAATTGACTGCATTGAACAACAAGCAATATTCATATTGAGATGGAGTACCTTAAGCCAGCAATCATTATCAATGAACACACAGATGTTCTCTAAACAGGATAACTTGGTTTCTCTGTATCACTCTACAATTTCAAACCTAGTGATACAATTAGGACTATAAACTGTGTATTATATAGATTAATCTGCACATGTAATGACATAGAATAAATCAGATCATTCAGATACTGCTGCTGCTGCTGCTGCTAAGTCGCTTCAGTAGTGTCTGACTCCGTGCGACCCCATAGACGGCAGCCCACCAGGCTCCCCCGTCCCTGGGATTCTCCAGGCAAGAACACTGGAGTGGGTTGCCATTTCCTTCTCCAATGCATGAAAGTGAAAAGTGAAAGTCGCTCAGTCGTGTCTGACTCGTAGCAACCCCATGAACTGCAGCCTACCAGGCTCCTCCATCCACGGGATTTTCCAGGCAAGAGTACTGGAGTGGGGTGCAATTGCCTTCTCTGCATTCAGATACTACTGTAGGCCAATAAGAAGGTTTGAGTCTCAAAGGCACCTGATTGTCTGACCTTTTTTTTTTTTTTAAGATTAATTAATTAATGTATTTTGGCTGTGCAGGGTGTTCATTGCTGTGTGGGCTTTTCTTTTTTTTTTTTTTTAATTTTATTTTATTTTTAAACTTTACATAACTGTATTAGTTTTGCCAAATATCAAAATGAATCCACCACAGGTATACATGTGTTCCCCATCCTGAACCCTCCTCCCTCCTCCCTCCCCATTCCATCCCTCTGGGTCGTCCCAGGGCTTTTCTATAGTTGCAGTGAGTGGGGGTGGGGAGCACCTACTCTCTAATTGTGGTGTGCTGGCTTCCCATTGCTGTGGCTTCTTTTATTGTGGAGCACAATCTCTAGGACGCATGGGCTTCAGCAGTTGCTGCTCCTGGGCTCTAGAGCACAGACTCAATAGTTGTGGCACACTGGCTTATTTGCTCTGCAGCATGTGGGAACTTCCAGGACTTGGGGATCGAACCCACATATCCTACATTGGTAGGTGGGTTCTTTACCATTGTGCCACCAGGGAAGACATTTTCTTGTTGTCATAATATTCATTGCATTCCTTCTCTAGAAGATTGATGAAATTTACTGTGATTGTGGGAATGTGATTAACCTAGGTGAAGAGACCATGGTCACATAAGAAACTTGATATAAACATATCAAAAATTGAATGAAAAACCAGCATATTTAAAGCAGTTCTGAGGTGGAAATATTAAATCCCTTCATCTTTTATAATTGTTAATTTGAAAATGACATTTCTTACAAGACAAAGTCATCTGAACACTCATAATGAAAACATGTCAGAGATAAATCTTGCCTTTCTGAATAATTTAAAATGAAAACAAACGTTATTTCAAAGTAAATATGATGTTTCATTTGGTGAAGAATCAAATTCATTTTTTAAAGTCAAATAAAATGGTTTTTCAAATCTTAATATATTGTGCAGAGATTTTAACGTAATAGACAATTTCACCTTTTTAGTCACAATGTCAGTCATTGTTTGCAAAATACATTATTTACCTTTTTCTAAGTTTTGATCAGGCTTTTGCTTCAACTGTAGCTTTGAAACTTTATTTATATTTATCTAATTGACCCACTGGGGCTTCCCAGGTGGCAGGTGGTAAAAGAATCTACCTGTCAATGCAGGAGATGCAGGTTTGATCCCTGGGGCAGGAAGATCCCCTGGAGGAGGAAATAGCAACCCGCTTCAGTATTCTTGCCTGGGAAATCCCATGGACAGAGGAGCCTGACAGGCTACAATCCATGCAGTCGCAAAGAGTTGGACATGATTGAACCACTGAGCAGGGCACAGCACAGGAACTGACCCAATATTTGGTGTAAAATGGGGAATCTCAGAAATAAACAAGTTGTCTTGATGTTTTCTTTATACCTCTTAGAAAATGAGACACACAACAAATGGTGAGATTTTCAGGTAGGTATAATTTTATTTCTCCTTCTCTTAAACACTACTTATCTTTCTTACTCAACTTTTTTTGTTGTTGTTGTTGCCATTGTTTATTCAGTAAACAAACTATTGACTATCTTTGAGCAGAGCAATTTAATAAAGAGTACTGAAGAAACCATAAAAATCAGAAAAGGTGCCTTCTGAGTTGAAGCAGCTTTGCCTCCTAGAAGCAAAGTACAGAAAATCAGATGAACTGAATAACCACTGCTGCTGCTGCTGCTAAGTCGCTTCAGTCGTGTCTGACTCTGTGCGACCCCATAGACGGCAGCCCACCAGGTCCCCCCATCCCTGGGATTCTCCAGGCAAGAACACTGGAGTGGGTTGCCATTTCCTTCTCCAATAACCACTACATGTTAGCTATAATGCCTAGCATTTTATATCCATGACCAATTTTCAGCCCGAGTTGTGGTAGAACAGATCTATGCTCAGGTGGGGTTGAGATTCAGATTCATCTTCATTTAGTTTATGGAGACGAGTGATCTTCTGTCCCAGCCCCTCCCCAAGCACCTGGTTGTATCTGTTCATTTACATGAATAGATATATCACTGAAGGAAGAAGACAACTAAAAAAACTCTGAAGGGGTGTTGTTAATCAGAATTCTGGCATATACATATATGTTTGGTAAAGTTGAATGATTGTGGTAGTGATGGTGGGGGGCAAGGTACACAGAGAAACTGTATTAAAATGTGGAATCCCAGAGTTCCCTGCTTGAAAGTTTGCTTTAACTCAATGAAGAACTGGTTCATGACAAACTTGATTCAACATGAAGACTTGCATATATGTGGGAGGAATTCATTTCTTAGCAATGATGGGGTCAAATGACTCCACACTGAGACCCCCACAGATTCATGTTCGTAGGCATTAAGAGCCATTCAGCTTCTTACTTTTTAGGACCTCAGAGCTCTCAGGTACCATGAGGACTGAACTTAGACTCTTGGGTGGCAGAGGACCATGGTGATAGAGGGGCAGAGCTGAAGGCAACATTTATCCATGAATTGGGAAAGATTGCCTTGCAGAATTCATGGAGTTGTTGGAGAAAATATGAGATCTTGGGAGCTAGAGGTCTAGAAGTTACCAATGGACCAGAACTTGATGAAATTTGCTTTTAACTCTTCACCTGAGACCATATATCCAAAAGCTCCTGAGGCAAAGGGAAATTCAGGCTACTTGCTGCTGCTAATTCACTTCAGTCATGTCCGACTCTGTGCGACCCCATAGACGGCAGCCCACCAGGCTTCCCCGTCCCTGGGATTCTCCAGGCAAGAACACTGGAGTGGGTTGCCATTTCCTTCTCCAATGCATGAAAGTGAAAAGTGAAAGTGAAGTCGCTCAGTCGTGTCTGACTCTTAGTGACGCCATGGACTGCAGCCTACTAGGCTCCTCCATCCATGGGATTTTCCAGGCAAGAGTACTGGAGTGGGGTGCCATTTGACTTAAATGCATGTAAATGTGTATTTTTTCACTCTTCATCTTGTCTCAAAATGGTAGACTAGAAAATTACTAATGGTAATGTTTACTTTTTTAAGTACTAAAAGTGAGGAAAGAGAAAAGTTGAGGCAGGGATGGGATTTAAAAAGACAAAGTACATTAAAAAATTATGAAAAAATAAAACAAAATAAAGGCAGAGCTAGGATTTAAACTAAAAGTTTTCTTTACTGTGAGTGTTTTATACTATGAGTTCCCTTAACATGGTACTTCGTAATTCAAACCAGAATATTGTGTCATTAAAATGCTGGGGTGTTAGACCACTTTAATATATGTGTGCAATACCTTAATATGTTGTTCTCTTGCTGATATAATCAAAGTAGATACAAGACAATTAAGGGAAAGAGCTCTGGACAATTTATGATTTATACTGTAAACAGACAGCAGATCTTTTAATAACAAAAATATTTTTAGACTGAACAAAAAATATTAGGCCATTTAGTATAGAGGAAAATAGTATAGAACAGAATTTTAAAAATTATAACTTATCAGGTTTTACAATAATTATAGTAGGAAAAAAGCAGTTTCTATATGGTGATTACAGATTGGAGACAGTGCTATGTGGTTTTAAAAATAAGAAATACTTCAAGAGTTGCTTCAAGTTATACTCTAAACTGAAGTCAGATTGGACTTATAGTATCATAAGAAGTGCATAAAACTTGCATTTGAACAGTCCTGGATCTGAATTGTACCAAGCAAACTACTAAAATGATCTGATCCTCAGTTCTGTCGTAAAATGAGCATAATTTTATTGTGCTCATTGGTGGATTGTAGTAAGAGTGAAATGAGATGATAAATGGCAAACATACAGCTTTCCATAGTCATAGGGATTCGATACTAAGTGAAATAAATGTATCAAATTTAATCTTTATATTATACATCTAATTCACTCTTTTTCTAACTAATCCTCATTGTCCACATACATGAATTTCATCTCAGGTGGCACTCGTGGTAAAGAACCTACCTGCCAATGCAGAAGATCTAAGAGACAAGGATTCAATCAGTGGGCTGGGAAGATCTCCTGGAGTAGGAAATGGCAACCCACTCCAGTATTCTTGTCTGGAGAATCCCATGGACAGAGGAGCCTGGTGGGCTATGCTCAATAGGGTAGCACAGAGTCGAACATGACTGAAAAGACTTAGCATGCACATAAAAGAGGTCAGACAGAAAGGTTACATATCATGTGATTCCATTTACACAACATTCTAGACAAGCCAAAACCACACAGACAGAGAAAGAGAAATAAATGGTTACCAGGAACTGACAGTGGGGGAAGGTTTAACAACAGTTTCACAATGCGATTTTGCAGGGGTGTGAAACTGTTCTTTATCTTGACTATGGTGGAATTTACATGCCCTTCTTTGTGTGTCAAAACTTACAGAGCTGTACTTTTAAAAGACTGATTTATTGTATATCATTATACTTTAATACAATTTTTGAAATTAAAGAATATAAAAATACCCAATTACTGTATATTCGACAGTTGATAAAATCACCCATTAGAAGAGACTCACAGGTGTATTCAGCAAAAGAACATAATTGGTGCAGGTTTTGTTTGCAGACTTGGCACTTGAAACTACTCTTTGTAGTTGAAAAGCTCAGAGAAAGCAGCATAAAGCATATTCATATATGAACCTTCCGAATGGGATCAAGATGACATGAAAGGGATGAAAGTAACAGCAATCATGAATTATACAAGATGAGAGATTAAAATCATATTTGAAAAGGATGACAGTAAAGTACTGTTACGGACTGGAGGAGGAATGTATCTACTGGTTGAGCACAAGACTTCGAGAAATTAGATCGACTTAAAACAACAGTGAGTCAGCATTGTGAGTGTGCCTGAGATGGAGAGGTGCTGCTGAATTCATCACTAAATGGCGATAATGGAAGCTGGGGTCACAAGTTCTGTGCAAACCTATTACAGGCGCTTGTGCTGCTCATCAGAGAGAACAGATGGCCAAAGTATACTTTTTAAGCATTTGAAGGGTTAGACTGAACTGTTCTCTCCCTTTCCATCACAATGAAAAGCAAGCAGAAATAGCTCTAAATTATAGCCTAGATTATTCACTTTGGATATTTTTAAAGTGTAATCAGGGCGGTGAGGCATAAAGAGAGGTAGTTGGGTGTATGTGGTGGTGAAGGGGGGTGGGGTGGGTCAAGAGCTTAGGCTGATGAGTCAGAGAGGTGGATTGACATCCACTCTGCCATTTCATCGCTGTTGTTATTGGACAAGTTTTGTAAAGATCCAACAAGATCTTAGAGTACTTAACACAGTATGGGGCACAAGATAGGACATGAGAAGCTCTAGCTTTGGTGGACATGGGAATGTGGCTCCCAGATCTTAGACCACAGGCAGGGAAACAATTTAGGGCCTTAGCTGGTGGCTATGAAATCTCTTGCCATGTGAATGCCAATAACTGATTGTGAAGCATTTCTGGGAGATGGAGCAGAGCCGGGTTGGGGGAGGGGTGGCACCCTTGGACAAGGTATTTAGGCTTAAGCACTCCTTACCAAAGAGCCTGTTGATGAAAGTGAAAGAGGAGAGTGGAAAACTTAGCTTAAAACTCAACATTCATAAAACTAAGATCATGGCATCTGGTTCCATCACTTCATGGCAAATAGATGGGGAAACAATGGAAACAGTGAAAGACTTTATTTCTTGGGCTCCAAAATCACTGTAGATGGTGACTGTAGCCATGAAATTAAAAGAAGCTTGCTCCTTGGAAGAAAAGTAATGACCAACCTAGACAGCATATTAAAAAGCAGAGACATTACTTTGCCAACAAAGGTCTGTCTAGTCAAGGCTATGGTTTTTCTAGTAGTCATGTATGGATGTGAAAGTTGGATTATGAAGAAAGCTGAGCACCGAAGAATTGATGCTTTTGAACTGTGGTGTTGGAGAAGACTCTTGAGAGTCCCTTGGATAGCAAGGAGATCCAACCACTTCATCCTAGAGTAAATTAGTCCTGAATACTCATTAGAAGAACTGATGCTGAAGCTGAAACTCCAATACTTTGGCCACCTGATGTGAAGAACTGACTCATTTAAAAAGATCCTGATTCTATGAAAGATTGAAGGCAGGAGGATAAGGGGACAACAGAGGATGAGATGGTTGGATGGCATGACCGACTCGATGGACATGAGATTGAGTAAGCTCCGGGAATTTGTGATGGACAGAGAAGCCTGGTGTGCTGCAGCCCATGGGGTTGCAAAGAGTCGGACACAACTGAGCAACTGAACTGAACTGAACTGAACTCCTTACAGACTTGCTGAATTTTCCTTAAAACTTCACTGCATTCTAAGATGCTTACACCCAAGCCTCCTTTCTTCCTTAACTTGGAATCAGAAATTCATTGTGATTTAATACTGTCTCAGCCTTTTTTTCCTTTCACAGGCATTAATATTTCCCCTAAGATTTTTTTGTACATTAGATTCAATCTTGACCTCTGCTTTGCTGAAGACCTTGACTAACACAGAAGCTATTTGCTACTATCATTGATATTAATATGTTATTTCTGCTGGCAGTAATTGTTGAACACAGGAATGTATGCCATGTTAATTCTGTAGAGAGCTTTAATGATAGTTTTTTTAGAAATAAACAAACAAACAAAAAACAGTGAATGGATTAAACCAGGGTGTCTTTGAATAAGGTGGTCCCAAGAATGGGTCGACATACCCCCAAAAGTGATTAGTGGGAAAAAAAAGAGTTCAATTTGTTATCTGTCTTCCATTTTCTTTTCTTGGCTATATTCCTTCTTTTTAGGCTAATCTTGAGCAACAATTTTTATCACATTTCTGATGCTTTTTATTTTCTTCTCAGTTCTTTTTAGCTTTAGTAAGTAAGATTTGATTTGAGATAGAGAGAGAGAATAGGAGAGAAGAACATGGATACTTATAGAATCACCAAAGTGGAAAGACCTGAGAACTTCCTGGATAATTGCTCCTTGAAGATTCTTTCCAGTCTTGTGATCTTAAGTCAAGTGTAGTTGTTGAACCAGGAATTAAAGATTAGTAGAAGTGGAAGGGGTCACAGTGGGAGTTGTCTAAATCCCATGTGGTCTGATTCCAAAAGCTGAAGTCATTTCTAAGTCATCATTTTCTCTTCTTCTGTTTGTCACAAATGTCCACCCCTTACTTGACCATCTATTTCACTATCATGCCTTTTAGATGGTAAAGAAATTATGCTTAAAATCTTAAGAGGCCTTTTTCTAGGGCCTCTTAAAATCTCAACAGATGCAAAGAACAACTTCATTTGATCTCTAAAGATTGTAATCAGGTCACATTTTAGTATTTGTGTTGCAGTGTAAAGAGCCAGTTTCATTCATTAATTTGTGTATTCATTTAGCAAGTAATTTTAGCACCTTATTATACTAGATTTCTTTCCCATTTCATTACTCTGTTTGTATTTCTTGGCTCTGCTCCAGTTTTTTTAGAATCTTTTAAAGTCGGATGATGACCAATATTAGACAGGCTATTATAATAAGGATCTGACTTGCCAAAAGGATTAGATACTTAGTCTTATTTTAATATTTTATTAACACCTAAAATATTATATCACTTTCATTCCTCATATGCTACCCACTGACACTGACTATCCCAATCACTGAAAAAGTAGGTTCTCAGGTAACTTATCCAAACTGTTTTGCAATTTGTAGTACCAGCAGCTGACTAATTTATTCACATTATTTATTTCCTTTAATTTCTCATTTTAAGTTCATTAAAATCATAAAATGATATAAAGTTAAAGTAAAAATACAGACTCTAGCACTTGTTAGCTGTGTGCCTTGACAAATTATTTAACTCCTCTATTTCTTCATCTGGTACTGCTGCTGCTACTGCTGCTAAGTTGCTTCAGTCGTATCCAACTCTGTGTGATCCCATAGACAGCAGTCCACCAGGCTCCCCCGTCCCTGGGATTCTCCAGGCAAGAACACTGGAGTGGGTTGCCATTTCCTTCTTCAATGCATGAAAGTGAAAAGAGAAAGGGAAGTCGCTCAGTCGTGTCTGACTCTTAGCAACCCCATGGACTGCAGCCCACCAGGCTCCTCCGTCCATGGGATTTTCCAGGCAAGAGTACTGGTGTGGGGTGCCATTGCCTTCTCTGTCATCTGGTACAATTTTACTTAAATGATAAGTATAACAGGAGGGAGTCAAAGACATACTAACACACAGGTGATATAAAGTAAGTCCTGAAAATGTTACTATTTTTTGTATATGTGGCCAGTTATGTACTTTATATACACTAAATTGCAAAAAAGAAAGCTTAATTTGAGAGAGAATTTAGCTAAAGAAAATCTTCAGTAAAACTCAGAAAGGGAACACAGTGTTAGCTCTCTAGGAGAAAGTACATTTGAGGGACTTAGAAAGATCAGATATCATATTCTTTTCATATTTGCCTTAATTTAGAGCAGGGCCACAAAGAAAACATTTTCCTCCCATTTAGACAACTGATAAAATATTCCAATACAGAAAAAACATGCATCTAATTTTCTCAAAAAGAGATATGTTTTTCATTAGATCAAGGGAGAAAAGACCAGTAGAGAAAAACTCAAGAGAAGCTCTTAAATATATAAGAACTGAAAAACTTGTCGCAAGGAAGAACTCATTTGTTCTGAGTGGGTCAAGAACTATGATTTGCATAAGGAAGGGAAACAAAGAAAGAAACTTTCTCACCCTGAAATCCATTCAAAGTTGGAATCGATTATCTCAGGATGGGTTAGTTTCACATTTCAGAGGCTGAAAAATCACTTTGCTTTATACAGAATTTAAACATTAAATAATGGCCTTCAGTTCAGTTCAATTCCGTTCAGTCGCTCAGTCATGTCCGACTCTTTGTGACCCATGAATCGCAGCACGCCAGGCCTCCCTGTTCATCACCATCTCCCAGAGTTCACTCAAACTCACGTCCATCCAGTTGGCGATGCCATCCAGCCATCTCATCCTCTGTCGTCCCCTTCTCCTCCTGCCCCCAATCCCTCCCAGCATCAGAGTCTTTTCCAATGAGTCAACTCTTCGCATGAGGTGACCAAAGTATTGGAGTTTCAGCTTTAGCATTGTTCCTTCCAAAGAACACCCAGGCTTGATCTCCTTTAGAATGGACTGCTTGGACCTCCTTGCAGTCCAAGGGACTCTCAAGAGTCTTCTCCAACACCACAGTTCAAAAGCATCAATTCTTTGGCACTCAGCTTTCTTCACAGTCCAACTCTCACATCCATACATGACCACTGGAAAAACCATAGCCTTGACTAGATGGACCTTTGTTGGCAAAGTAATGTCTCTGCTTTTGAATATGCTATCTAGGTTGGTCATAACTTTTCTTCCAAGGAGTAAGTGTCTTTTAATTTCGTGGCTGCAATCACCATCTGCAGTGATTTTGGAGCCCCCCAAAATAAAATCTGACACTGTTTTCCCATTGATTTGCCATGAAGTGATGGGACCAGATGCCATGATCTTCGTTTTCTGAATGTTGAGCTTTAAGCCAACTTTTCCACTCTCCTCTTTCACTTTCATCAAGAGGCTTTTGAGTTCCTCTTCACTTTCTGGCATAAGGGTGGTGTCATCTGAATATCTGAGATTTTTTATATTTCTCCCGGAAATCTTGATTCCAGCTTGTGCTTCTTCCATCCCAGCGTTTCTCATGATGTACTCTGCATACAAGTTAAATAAGCAGGGTGACAATATACAGCCTTGACATACTCCTTTTTCTATTTGGAACCAGTCTGTTGTTCCATGTCCAGTTCTAACTGTTGCTTCTTGACCTGCATATAGGTTTCTCAAGAGGCAGGTCAGGTGGTCTGGTATTCCCATCTCTTTCAGAATTTTCCACAGTTTATTGTGATCCACACAGTCAAAGGCTTTGGCATTGTCAATAAAGCAGAAATAGATATTTTTCTGGAACTCTCTTGCTTTTTCTATGATCCAGCGAATGTTGGCAATTGATCTCTGGTCCCTCTGCCTTTTCTAAAACCAGCTTGAATATCTGGAAGCTTACAGTTCACGTATTGCTGAAGCCTGGCTTGGAGAATTTTGAGCATTACTTTACTAGCGTGTGAGATGAGTGCAATTGTGTGGTAGTTTGAGCATTCTTTGGCATTGCCTTTCTTTGAGATTGGAATGAAAACTGACCTTTCCAGTCCTGTGGCCACTGCTGAGTTTTCCAAATTTGCTGACATATTGAGTGCAGCCCTTTCACAGCATCATCTTTCAGGATTTGAAATAGCTCAACTGGAATTCCATCACCTCCATTAGTTTTGTTCATAGTGATGCTTCCTAAGGCCCACTTGACTTCACATTCCAGGATGTCTGGCTCTAGGTGGAGACAGGGATCAAGACCATCCCCATGGAAAAGAAATGCAAAAAAGCAAAATGGCTGTCTGGGGTGGCCTTACAAATAGCTGTGAAAAAAAGAGAAGTGAAAAGCAAAGGAGAAAAGGAAAGACATAAGCATCTGAATTCAGAGTTCCAAAGAATAGCAAGAAGAGATAAGAAAGCCTTCCTCAGTGCTCAATGCAAAGAAATAGAGGTAAATAACAGAATGGGAAAGACTAGAGATCTCTTCAAGAAAATTAGAGAAACCAAGGGAACATTTCATGCAAAGATGGGCTCAATAAAGGACAGAAATGGTATGGACCTAACAGAAGCAGAAGATATTAAGAAGAAGTGGCAAGAATACACAGAAAAACTGTACAAAAAAAAATGATGGCCTTATTAACCTGTATTTCTCAAGGAAACCTATAAGGCAAAGCAGGAAACTCCCTGAATGACCTTCTGGAGACCATTAAAACAAGGGCATGGAGGACTGGAGGAAGAGAGAATTCCCCTTTATTAACTACTGAGCTTTCAAAGAGATGAGATAGAAAGGAATAGATAGTAAGTCATGTATTTCTGTCTTGCCAGTTTCTTTCCCCAGTTATCTGAATGCATCATTCTTTCTGGTGGTTGAACTCTATTGAAGAAGCTGGGATAGGAAAAGGGACTAGAACAAGGTGATCATGGTTTCTGACATTTTGAACCAACAAAGTAAATTCAAATGGACATGACTGACACACCAGTAATGAGATGAATAAACAGAGTAACTGTCAGTTTTGATAGTGCTTTGAATAGATTAGAATTTCTGATAGAGAAAACAGGATGAGCCCAGAGGAGTCAGAGGGAACTTCTCTAAGGAGTGACATTTATTAACCTGGCAGCTTTATAAAGTAGACAAAGGAAAGCAAAACAGATATAGAGGTAGGTGATAGATAGATAGACAAACAGATAGAAACCGGTAATACAAGTAGAATAAGAGCATCTGTGAGGCATGAAAGACCTTAATGTTTTCTTGAAAATGAAAGAAAACCAATGCGATCACAAGATTTGTTCTAGGCAAGGCTGGAATGGTGGTCAGGGTCTTTTAGGAAATTAATTTTATTCTAACAGAAATGGAAACTATTGTAGGGGGTTAAGAGAAACAATCATAAAAACCATATTATAACGAGATCCATTTAAAATTTTTCACTTTTTATTTTAAAAAAATCAAACAAGCAAATTACCAGAATAGTACACTGAATTTATTTATGCTTTTGACCTCGATTTGTGATTTATCATATTTGTTCTCTCTTTATATAGATTATTATTATTGTATTACTAAAAATCATCTAGACATAAGGTATAAATTGCATGAGGCTCGATTCCTGGTTTGGGAAGATCCCCTGGAGAAGAAAATGGCAATCCACTCCAGTACTACTGCCTGGAAAATCCCATGGACAGAGGAGCTTGGTAGGCTACAGTCCATGGGGTTGCCAAAGAGTTGGACATGACTGAGCGACTTCACTTTCACTTTACCTCTAAATAGTTCAGTATCTCCAAAGAAAAAAATAGTTTTTCTTACATAATCCAAAATGCAATTAAACCAAATTCAATAAATATAACCTTGGCACGCTACTATTATCTAAGACATACAGCATATTTAAATTTCTCCAGCAGTTTCTTTAATGTTCTTTATAGCAATTAATCATATTTTTGGATTCAGGAGGAGCTATTTCAGAAGCATAGACTTCCTTGAGTTGTTGTGTATCCTTCATTTCTTTTGTTCGGGAACAGGTCACTCAGCCTTTATTCTCATGACATTGATGTTTTGAAAAGTACAGGCCAGTTGAGGTGAAATCCTAGAGCCCTTCAATTTCAGATAGTCTGATACTTTGTCATGATTAGATCCAGGTGATGCCTTTTCAGCAGGAATACCACAGAAGTGGTGTCCTTTAACAGGAAGGATGCAGAAATTATGACCTTCTCACTGCAGCACAGCAGGAGAGCTATGACATCACTTTGACTTATTCATTGCTGATGCTAACTTTGACTATTTGGTTGTGGTAATCTTAGTTGTGTTTCTCCACTGCAAAGTTATTATTTTTCCTTTTCCTGGGACATACTTTGAGAATCTGTATATATCCTCAGTTCAGTTCAGTTGCTGTCATGTCCGACCCTTTGCAACCCCATGAATCACAGCACGCCAGGCCTCCCTGTCCATCACCAACTCCTAGAGTTCACTCAAACTCATGTCCATCAAGTCGGTGTTGCCATCCAACCATCTCATCCTATGTCATCCCCTTCTCCTGCCCCCAATCCCTCCCAGCATCAGAGTCTTTTCCAATGAGCCAACTCTTTGCATGAGGTGGCCAAAGTATTGGAGTTTCAGCTTCAACATCAGTTCTTCCAATGAACACCCAGGATTGGTCTCCTTTAGGATGGACTGGTTGGATCACCTTGCAGTCCAAGGGACTCTCAAGAGTCTTCTCCAACACCACAATTCAAAAGCATGAATTCTTTGGTACTCAGCTTTCTTCACAGTCCAACTCTCACATCCATACATGACCACTGGAAAAACCATAGCCTTGACTAGACGAACCTTTGTTGGCAAAGTAATGTCTCTGCTTTTCAATATGCTATCTAGGTTGGTCACAACTTTCCTTCTAAGTAGTAAG
Source organism: Bubalus bubalis (assembly GCF_019923935.1). NCBI lineage: Eukaryota > Metazoa > Chordata > Mammalia > Artiodactyla > Bovidae > Bubalus > Bubalus bubalis. The sequence continues at coordinate 165,657,688 of NC_059158.1, forward strand.
CGTCTTTTAATTTCGTGGCTGCAGTCACCATCTGCAGTGATTTTGGAGCCCCCCAAAATAAAGTATGACATTGTTTCCACTGTTTCCCCATCTATTTGCCATGAAGTGATGGGACCAGATGCCATGATCTTCGTTTTCTGAATGTTGAGCTTTAAGCCAACTTTTTCACTCTCCTCTTTCACTTTCATCAAGAGGCTTTTGAGTTCCTCTTCACTTTCTGCCATAAGGGTGGCGTCATCTGCATATCTGAGGTTATTGATATTTCTCCTGGCAGTCTTGATTCCAGCTTGTGCTTCTTCCAGCCCGGTGTTTCTCATGATGTACTCTGCATAGAAGTTAAATAAGCAGGGTGACAATATACAGCCTTGATGTACTCCTTCTCTATTTGGAACCAGTCTGTTGTTCCATGTCCAGTTCTAACTGTTGCTTCCTGACCTGCATATAGGTTTCTCAAGAGGTAGGTCAGGTGGTCTGGTATTCCCATCTCTTTCAGAATTTTCCACAGTTTATTGTGGTCCACATAGTCAAAGGCTTTGACATTGTCAATAAAGCAGAAATAGATGTTTTTCTGGAACTCTCCTGCTTTTTCCATGATCCAGCGGATGTTGGCAATTTGATCTCTGGTTCCTCTGCCTTTTCTAAAACCAGCTTGAACATCTGGAAGCTCATGGTTCACATATTGCTGAAGCCTGGCTTGGAGAATTTAGAGCATTACTTTACTAGCGTGTGAGATGAGTGCAATTGTGCAGTAGTTTGAGCATTCTTTGGCATTGCCTTTCTTTGAGACTGGAATGAAAACTGAACTTTTCCAGTCCTGTGGCCACTGCTGAATTTTCCAGATGTGCTGGCACACTGAGTGCAGCCCTTTCACAGCATCATCTTTCAGGATTTGAAATAGCTCAGCTGGAATTCCATCACCTCTGCTAGCTTTGTTCGTAGTGATGCTTTCTAAGGCCCACTTGACTTCACATTCCAGGATGTCTGGCTCTAGGTGAACTTCCTATTAAATTTCAATTCAATAATATTTAACATTAATGAGAATTCTTATTTGAATCAATTATCATGATATTTGATTTTTCTAATTCTTCCATATATTAGGTGTCATTCTCCTTTACTTGTTATTGTTCAGTTGCTAAGTTATGTCTGACTCTTTGCAACCCCATGGACTGCAACATGCCAGCCTTCTTATCTTTAAAAAATGTTTACTTATTTGTGTATTTTCTCACTTATTCTCAGCATGACCTTATGGATTCTGGTTTTATCAATGGTTTCTAGTCTACGCTGTTATTCATTTTGAAACACAAACTATCCTATATTTGGCCAACTTGGTCTGTTTGTTCTTTTAACCTGTCTCCATCAGTTTTTTTTAGCACTTTCTTAATGTTTGGCACAAATGGTTGAGATTTGTCTTGGTTTTCCTGCCCAAATACTTGGTTCTTTTAGTGGAGTGTGGTGTTTTGAAACCAAAATCTGGAGGAAGAAGGTCTTCTTAGAGCTGTGTGAGGAGCACAGAATTCTGCAGAATAGAAGGCTACTGACCGGAGACTGCTGTGATTATCTGGGTGAAAGATCACAATGGCCTGGATCCAATGTGATGGGAATATAGAGATAGAGATGAAGGAAATATATTTTGTACATAATTGGATATATGAGTAGATATGAAAATTGCTGATATTTGGACATTTGGATATTGAGATAATTAGATATTGAGGTGAGAATAAAGGGATTCAAGATAACCTCAGGCTACTGAAACCCACAGTTGGTGAGACTGTGTATATTGTTCACCTTTGACATTGCCCATTGACTCACATATTGATGTTTCTACACACTGGCAGCTGGGTGTTGTGTGCTGCCTTTTTGTTGACTGTGTAGGTGTGACCAAACTTACACCTGCGTCTGTTGGGTGTTGCTTACAGGTTGCCATGGCAACCTCCCAGGGGACAGCTGCCTGATGGCTTTTATGAATAGAAGCCTCTAGAATCAACTGCCTGAAGGTACTTGGCAGTGAGTCAGCTCGTGCCGAATAATACTGGGAGCTTTAGTCTTTCCTTTAGAAATAGAGAAGGCAATGGCACCCCACTCCAGTACTCTTATCTGGAAAATCCCATGGACGGAGGAGCCAGGTGGGCTGCAGTCCATGAGGTCGCGAAGGTCGGACACGACTGAGCGAACTTCACTTTCACTTTTCACTTTCATGCATTGGAGAAGGAAATGGCAACCCACTCCAGTGTTCTTGCCTGGAGAATTCCAGGGACGGGGGAGCCTGATGGGCTGCCGTCTCTGGGGTCACACAGAGTTGGACACGACTGAAGCGACAGCAGCAGCAGCAGAAATAGAGAATTAATAAAGGGAGTATTCTTAGAGCTTCATGAATAGTGTAAAAGTGATAAAAGTTTGAAATTTGATGAATAAATTTTTTTGTTTAAATTTTAAGTAGGAACTGGTCTTCCTACTGTAAATATATAATTCAGAATGGGAACACGAGGATTAGGGAAAGCAGCAAGTAGATATTTATATGATTTATAGACATTTATCTTCATTTCATACTTTTAAGAATTAAAATTTGATTGGTATCTTTTAAGAACATTTATTTTGTCTCATCTTTTTTAGCTTGCAGATAAATAAAAAATAATCTTTGAAATCTATAATCAAAACACCATAATACTCCAAAACTTCTCTTTTGATGTTTTATGTCTAGATCCATTATCTGTTATTTTGACTTTTATAAAAACAAGATCATCCGTGTGTAGAAGTTCAGAGGGAGTTTCCTTGAGGGGAGAAATCATCCGGTATGTTTGGGAAAATGAATGATGGTTCACCGAAGTGAGCCTGCAGCTCTTCAGACAATTGATGTATTTTTGAATCCAGGTTTCTTTGTTTGGGGGGGCACTGAAGCCTTGTCTTTCCCTTTCTGGATGTCTGGTTTCTTGATTCTGTATCTCAAAGCAGTCTTTCCTTCATCCTCAGTCTCTGCAAAGTCCTGAAGTCCTAGAGGCAAGTTTGAACGTGTCATTTAGATGTTCTGTCTCTGGGTTACTGATCTTCACTTAGCATGCGGTTTTAGGGTCTGAAATTGTCCTCTTATGAAGGTGCTTGGGAGCAGATAGTACGCTCGGTTATAGTCTATGAGAATCTTTCTGTAAACTTAGGTGTTTAGTACACTAAGTTCTGCTGCCAGATCTTATGGGTTGAGTCCTAGCTTCATCATCTTCTTAACTAACTCTGACTTCAGACAAGTCACTATAGACTTCTGTTTTCTCAACAATAACTTGAGGAGAATGATGGCTTTAATTCATCAAAGTATTTTGAGACTTTAAGGAAATCTCCTGCAAAAGAACTTGGCATAGTATCTGGTCCTTTAGCCAAAACTGAGTAAATGTTCGTCTTATAATATTTGAATAATGATACAACCACCATTCTGTAAATAATTGCTTCTTATGTACAAGGTCCATATGAAATGCTTTACTACCTTCCTATTTTTTAATATTCACAGCGACCCTGTGAGGTGGTTGCCATTCATAATTCCATTTAATGTATGAAGATACTGGTACTTACAAAAATGTAAGGAATTAGTCCAAGACAGAACCAGTCAAGCTATATTCAATTAGTGCTATCTGATTCTAGAGCTTATGCTTTTATTTAGAATGCTTTGCAGTCTCTGTCACTATCAATGTCTGGCCAAACACTTTATGTTTGTTAATGGAGTAGCTGATATTCACAGAGCACTTACTAAATATTACCAATAACTAGTATTCATAGAACATTCACAATCTTCAGAATTAGTCTTTATTTGGATTATCTCCTTTAATCCCCTTAGACAAAGTATGACTTATGAATGAATGGCTCCATTTCACAGATGAAGAGATCAAGGCTTAGGGCAATGCCCTGCTTAGTGTCCCTGAGATGGGTCTGTTTGACTCCATGCGCCAGAACATCTCCTCGCCAGAACTGCAAGAGAATACCTTTCTACTGTTTTAAACCACCAAGTTTGTAGTAATTTGTTATAAAAGTAATGAACACCAAGTACCCCCCATCTCTACCTGGCAGGTCTTGTAAGAAGAAAAGGCAAAGATGGGCTATGTATATTTTGAAATCTAATTTTAAAGGAATCAGCCAATAATATTTGTATTTTTTATTATGCTAAAAGAGACAATGTTATAGAATAGAAGTCATTATTCTATCATCTTGGCCTTGACAGATACTAGGGTCAATCATCTCTCAGCTACTGGGATAATGACTGTCTGATCATATATGACTGTGAAAAAACAAACAAACAAACAAAAAACCCTACTTGGAATTAAGAGAGAACCTGAAAACAGGGAGCATATTGCAGTTGTGCAGTTTCTGGCCAGAGATAACTAATCTCTAATCCTAGAAACCCCATGAACAGTATGAAACTCCATGAGAGCCTCATGAACAGTATGAAAACACAAAAAGATATGACACTGAAAGATGAACTCCCTAGGTTGGTAGGTGCACAATATGCTACTGGAAAAGAGTGGAGAGATAACACCAGAAATAATGAAACCAAAGTGAAAACAACACCCAGTTGTGGATGTGACTGGTGATAGAAGTAAAGTCTGCTACTGTAAAGAACAATATTGCATAGGAGCCTGGAGTGTTAGTTCTATGAATCAAGGTAAATTGGAAGTGGTCAAAAAAGAGATGACAAGAGTGAAGAATGACATTTTAGGAATCAGTAAACTAAAATGGACTGGAATGGGAGAATTTAATTCAGATGACCATTATATCTACTACTGTGGGCAAGAATCCCTTAGAAGAAATGGAGTAGCCCTCATAGTCAACAAACGAGTCTGAAATGCACTACTTGGGTGCAATCTCAAAAATGACAGAAAGATCTCTGTTCGTTTCCAAGGCAAACCATTCAGTATCACAGTAATCCAAGCCTGTGCCCCAACCACTAATGCTGAAGAAGCTGAAGCTGAACAATTCTATGAAGACCTACAAGACCTTTTAGACTAACACCCCAAAAAGATGTCCTTTTTATCATAGGGAACTGGAATGCAAAAGTAGGAAGTTAAGAGATACCTGGAGTAACAGGAAAATTTGGCCTCAGAGTACAGAATGAAGCAGGGCAAAGGCTAACAGAATTTTGCCAAGAGAACGCACAGGTCATAGCAAACACCCTCTTCCAACAATACAAGAGAAGAATCTACATATGGACATCACCAGATGGTCAATACTGAAATCAGATTGATTATATTCTTTGCAGCCAAAGATAGAGAAGCTCTATACAATCAGCAAAAAATGACCAGGGATTGACTGTGGCTCAGATCATGAACTCCTTATTGGAAAATTCAGACTTAAATTGCAGAAAGTAGGGAAAACCACTAGGTCATTCAGGTATGACCTATATCAAATACCTTACAATTATACAGTGGAAGTGACAAATAGATTCAAGGGATTAGGTCTGACATAGAGTGCCTGAAGAACTCTGGATGGAGGTTTGTGACACTGTATAGGAGGCAGTGATCAAGATCATCCCCGAGAAAAAGAAATGCAAAAAGGCAAAATGGCTGTTTGCTGAGGCCTTATAAATAGCTGAGAAAAGAAGAGGAGCAAAAGGCAAAGGAGAAAAGGAAAGATATACCCATTTGAATGCAGAGTTACAAAGAATAGCATGGAGAGATAAGAAAGCCTTCCTCAGTGATCAATACAAGGAAATAGAGGAAACAATAGAAGGTGAAAGACTAGAGATCCCTTCAAGAAAATTAGAGATACCAAGGGAATATTTCATGCAAAAATGGGAACAAAAATGGACAGGAATATTATGGACCTAACAGAAGCAGAAGATTTTAAGAAGAGGTGGCAAGAATACCCAGAATAACTATACAAAAAAGATCTTCATAACCAGATAACTACATTGGTGTGATCATTCACCTAGAGCCAGACATCCTGGAATGCAAAGTCAAGTGGGCTTTAAGAAGCATCGCTATGAACAAAGCTAGTAGAGGTGATGGAATTTCAGTTGAGCTATTTCAAATCCTAAAAGGTGATGCTGAGAAGGTGCTGAATTCAATATGCCAACAAATTTGGAAAACTCAGCAGTGACCACAGGACTGGAAAAGATCAGTTTTCCTTCCAATCCCCCAAAAAGGTAATGCCAAAGAACATTCAACTACCACACAATTGCACTCATTTTACATGCTAGCAAAGTAATGCTCAAAATTCTCCAAGCCAGTCTTCAACAGTATGTGAGCCGTGAACTTCCAGATGTTCGAGCTAGATTTAGAAAAGGCGGAGCAACATTTACCAATGTTGTAAATTGCCAACATTCATTGGGTCATCAAAAAAGCAAGAGGGTTCCAGAAAAACATCTACTTCTGCTTTATTGATTTCACCAAGCCTTTGACTATGTAGATCACAACAAACTGTGGAAATTATTAGAGATGGGAATACCAAACCACCTGACTTGCCTCCTGAGAAATCTGTATGCAGGTCAGGAAGCAACAGTTAGAACTGGACATAGAATAACAGACTGGTTCCAAATTGGGAGTGAAGGCTGTATATTGTCACCCTCCTTATTTAACTTATATGCAGAGTATATCATGCACAATGCTGGGCCAGTTGAAGCACAAGCTGGAATCAAGATTGCTGGGAAAAGTATCAATAACCTCAGATATGCAGATGACACCACCCTCATGGCAAAAAATGAAGAAGAACTAAAAAGCCTCTTGATAAAAGTGAAAGAGGAGAGTGAAAAAGTTGGCTTAAAACTGAATATTCAGAAAACTAAGATCATGGTATCTGGTCCCATCATATCATGGCAAATAGATGGGGAAACAGTGGAAACAGTGACAGACTATTTTTTGGGACTCCAAAATCACTGCAGATGGTGACTGCAGCCTTGTCCTTGGAAGAACAGCTATGACCAACCTAATATGCTATTAATATGCATTTAATATGTGAATAGATAGCATATTAAAAAGCAGAGACACTACTTTGCCAACAAAGGTCCATCTAGTCAAAGCTATGGTTTTTCCAATAGTCATGTATGGATGTGAGAGTTGGACTGTGAAGAAAGGTGAGTACTGAAGAATTGATGCTTTTGAACTGTGGTGGTGGAGAAGACTCTTGAGAGTCCCTTGGACTGTAAGGAGATCCAACCAGTCCATTCTAAAGGAGATCAAGCCTGGGTGTTCTTTGGAAGGAACGATGCTAAAGCTGAAACTCCAATACTTTGGTCACCTCATGCGAAGAGTTGACTCATTGGAAAAGACCCCGATGCTGTGAAAGATTAAAAGCAGGAGGAGAAGGGGAAAGCAGAGAATGAGATTGTTGGATGGCATCACCAACTTGATGGACATGAGTTTGAGCAAGTTTTGGCAGTTGGTGATGGACAGAGAAGCTTGGTGTGCTGCCATCCATGGGGTTGCAAAAAGTTGGACACGACTGAGTGAGTAAACTCAACTGAACTAAAGCCTACAAAAAGGAGGGATGGTGGCAGTGAAGGTATAAATTCAAAAGATTTCATAATAAAGTTTATAGAAAATGATGCCTAATTATTTTTAGTAGGTGCTGAAGGAAACAATTTTTAAAAATAATTTCAGCAGTCTAGTTTGCCCAAAGTTTGAAATTTAGAGTGTATCAGAATATTAGTTTACTGGGGATGATGTAGTACCATTTATATAACTTCTCATCCACTTGTATTCTATCACCAATCCAATACTCTTTATTTATCCTTTAATAGCATCACAATTTTAGCAATCTTATTCATTATTTTTATTGTATGTTTGATGTTTTCTTCCACTAGACTGTGAAAGGTTGTTGTTGAGCTGTGAAAGATGCCAGGATTCTTGGCCTCTGGAAGAGAGGAATACAACCCAGGGCCCGTGACGAGGCTTGATCACTCAGAGCTTTTGTGTAATAAAGTTTCATTAAAGTATAAAAGAGATAGAGAAAGCTTCTGACATAGACATCAGGAGGGGTCAGAAAGAGTGCCCCCTCTGCTAGTTTTTAGCTGGATGTTTTATGTCTGTTAGAAAACTATTAATTAGATAAGAGAGACACCTCAAAGTTGACAGAGTTTTACCAGGACCCTCTCCCACAATATGCATTTTTGAGATAGGAAGGCATGAGGTTGTCATCCCCCAGACATAAAACACTTGGTATGAATACTGGTTTATTGAGCTATTATCAGCCCAATGTTTGAGAAGAGAAAAAAAGTTAGTCTTAGGTGGAACCATTTTGAAGAAAGGCAAATTCCAAAGCAAATACATAGTTTTATTAAAAAGTTAAGATCAGGTCGAACCAGGGGTCATCATGGCAACATAGAATTTTAAGAGAAAAAGAAAAAAAATCTGACACTTGTAGCCTATTTCTTCCATTTGGAGACCCCTGTCCTTCCTGCCCGTTACTCTCCCATTCCCCCCTTTTCTTTTAGGAGAATTATGTTGCTTGGGAAAAGGGCATTGAGTTCATTCCATAACTACTTCCTGCTGTTGAGGGGTGTCGTCCCTAAATTGTTGAGGTGATATATTCTCCTAACCCTCATGTTTAGGGTCCCTGATCCAGGGGCCCCAAGTAATAGTTGGAGGAGTTTGTGGCACTCATAGGAGCCTGGACAACCATTTGTAGCTTAAAAGCTTTCAGATGGATAGAAACAAACCCAATTATACAGTTATAGATGTAAGGCAAAATAGTCATTAAACCAAGTTAAAACATAATCAAAATTAAAGGTCACAATATATCCATAGTTATATCAGTTCATCTTAGAACTGTTAGATATCATCAGATCAAGAAGAGGCATCATATACTATTGTAGTTGGTGAAGGTTGCCGGAGTCCAACTCCAGCAACCAGGGATTCAACCTGGAGAGATGATGGTGTCAGCCAATGAGACAGCCTCATTTTTCTATGGACTGCCTGTTTGTTTATTCCAAGTTTAAGATTCTCTTTTATACTTTTACAAAAACATTAGGCCAGAGGTTTAACATTTTCAGTCCCCCCCCACCCAGATTTTTTTATCTCCATAAATCATTGTTGCTCTTCAAACAGAGTTCCTGCTTCAGCGATCCTCTCGGAATCAGCCTTATCTTCTATTATCTACCTCCTCTAGTGTGTCCTATAGTTAACTTGTGATTATATTGTAACTCATGCTACATTCCTCAGTTTACTACTTATCTTCCTAAGTCCTGTTTGCCCCTAACATCCTGAGGTCACTATCTCTTAAAAAAGGCTTCTAGCTATAGTGTCTCTAAAAATTCCTAACTTCTATAAGCTATAGTAAAATATGCTAACTCTACAACATTCCTTAAATCTTTAACTTCTAACTATTTTAATTATTTCTAAGCCCTAAATTCAGTAAACTCCTTTGCCATAAACATTCTCCTCACAAATAGGCTTCAGATATCAATCCCTCCCATGGCCTCAAGCTACGGCCTATGTGCTCATCCTGGAACACTCTTTTGTAAAAGTCCTTGAACAAACGTCAATGATTAACTTTATGAATTATTTCCTGAGCACAACTGCAGAAGGCTTTGTGCCTTCTCATGTTCCTCTCAAGAACAATAAGCACCTTAATATTCCTTTTCAGTCAACTCAGCCGAGGAGAGGAAAAGACAAGTCAGAATTACAAGGCCTAACTCCTTCATCCCGGGATCCGTGCCTGCAGAATGAGAAGAAGGGGCTGGGGACCGTGCCTCCATTTTGTCAGTAATGCCTAACACGGCTCCCGACAGAAGGTATTCTCAGAGTTGAAGAAAGTCCTTTCCTTGAATTGGAGAAACCCACCATGCAAAGCCTTCAATTGATGTGGAGGTTGAAAAGCTGAAAGCTGAGCCACATAGTTAATTCTAAGATCTAGGGATCTATGACAATATCTGTGCACAAAAACAGTCTGTCATAGAGACAGTGCCTTCTTTTGGGGGTGGGGGAATGTTCGCGCCCTCATTAAAGCAATGGGTAGAACTGTAAACCAACTGTCTTGTGTTTCCTGAGTCAGCTTACATGGATGTCTTTTAATAACATCATTAGCCTTTTCAACTTTTTCTGAAGACTGGGGTCTCCAGGAACAATGGAAGTGATATTCTATTCCTAGAGTCCCTTGAGTTACAGTAGCTTTAAAGGTGGAGCATTGTTGCTCTGAACTTTAGAGTTTAAGATCCCACTTATATCATGAGAAGTCAGTACAGTAAGATTTTGCCCATTAGTAAACTTATGTGCTTTAGGCATTAGCAAAACAATAGTAGCAATTACCTTTAAGGAATGTGGCCATAGCCTTTTTTCTGTAAGGCACTAAATTGAGTCTGTGGGCAAGCTCAAATTTGGAGCCTGCAAAAGAGCAGTTTGAAGAGCCTTAAAAACCTTTTTGAGAATCTGGAGACCAAAGTAGCTTGTCGGTTTGGGCCTGCTGAGTCAGTTTTAAGTTTATAAAGGCCAGGCAAGTGCCTCATAACCCAGAATCCAAATGTGGCAATAGCCTATTATGCCCCCAAATCCTCTCAATTGTCTTAAAGTCATATTTGGCTCATTTAGGAATTTTAGACAATGAAGTATTGTCTAAAGGTGCCTAAGGATTAGGCACTTCTATGTCAGCTAACTTAGCATAAAATCTTAGTGTGTGCTCGCTTGAGTCCTTCAGGAGTACATCTGGCAAAGTGGTTCTGATCCCACCTTCTTCTAGCCATATTATAGTTCCAGTCTGGCTCTGTCGTGGGGACTGCTTGGCTCCTGATAGGAGGAGGGCTATTTCATGTTCCATTTTCCCCCTTATCTCATGTTCAAGCCATTCATCTCCAAAAGTAGTAGCTTCTCTCAGAACTCGAGCTCTCAAGTCAGGAGTCAGGGTCTGTCTCATGACATACATTACATCTCTCCAAGTAAGGTTATAAAGTAAAGTTAGTCCTGTAAAGTCTTCTGTGTACTTTTCTGTATCCTCTTGGTAGTCTCAACCACAACTGGGACTGTTTGAATTTCTACTGAGACTGAGGCACTCCCTTCTGGAAGGAATGTGGCCCTTCGGGAAGGGTGCCCTGACTCTCAGCCTGTTCAGTTGGGAGCCCCTGATACAGGGGCAAAGTAAGAGGACAGGAGGCAGCTGAAGGTTTCATACTCAAATCTGTACCCTTAGGACACAAGTCTGGCATATCTCAAAGAGAGATAAAGAGCAACACATATGGCACTTCTACGCATTTTCTCTTGTTTTCTACAGAACTGGTCTATTTGTAAAACAGTATCATAATTAAGAGACCCTCCAACCAGCCACTGTTTGCCATCCTCCAGTGGATACCGTGGCCATGCAGCATCACATAGGAAGATCACACGTGTCTTCTTTAAGCTCTGGGGATCAAATCTATCCCAGTTTTTCAGGATACAGTTCAAAGGAGAGAGGCTAGAATTGTTAGCTCCCATATAGAAGAGAGAAAAAAAGCAACCAGCATCATCTTTCTACCAGAGGAGACCCTCCCTGCTCTAGATGGGGATATAAACAGACTTCACACCAAAGCTTTCCTTCCCTGGTTGGAGTTAGTCTGTCCCTTACTGATACAATGCCTTATTTGTCCCTCCCAGCTCTACCACTGAGTCAGGGTGGAGATGCACTAGGGGTAGACCTGATGGCAACCCAGACTAATGTCCAGCTCCTCACTATTAAAACCTTGTTTGCTTCTGATGCCACTCAGGGGCAATCAGAGTAACCTTGTGGAATGCCTCCCAAGATAAGACCACTGGGGGAAACATTTGCCTCCTGAGTGCCTGTGCACAACCCTAAGTATATTCCTGACCACAATAAGACTGGTACAAACATAAAACCAATATGTACCTTCTGAGCATCACCACACCAGTATTCCCACAGATTCCACAGAAAGAATATCTAAGGAGTTGGGACAAAAGCCACTGGAGAGCCTCCTCTGGTCCACTAAGAGCTCGCATTACCAAAGGAGGAAGCCTGCTGTACTTCCTGAGTAACCTTTAACCTGAGAGATGCTGTTGAAGCTAGAGCTCCATCTAGCTTCCAAACTTTCAACTCCTAGCACTGCTGGGTGCTACTGGAACACCAATTTAAGTTTGGGACCTAAGTAACAGTACATGGTAACAGCATAGATCACAAGTCCCTTGAAAGTCTATGATCTGACAGTTTAGGTACAATTCAGTCGCTCAGTTGTGTCCAACTCTTTGCGACCCCATGAATTGCAGCACGCCAGGCCTCCCTGTCCATCACCAACTCCTGGAGTTCACTCAAACTCATGTCCATCGAGTCGGTGATGCCATCCAACCATCTCATCCTCTGTCATCCCCTTCTCCTCCAACCCACAATCCCTCCCAGCATCAGAGTCTTTTCAAATAAGTTAACTCTTCATATGAGGTGGCCAAAGTATTGGAGTTTCAGCTTTAGCATTATTCCTTCCAAAGAACACCCAGGACTGATCTCCTTTAGAATGGACTGGTTGGATCTCCTTGCAGTCCAAGGGCTGTGTCTCTCAAGAGTCTTCTCCAACACCACAGTTCAAAAGCATCAATTCTTCGGTGCTCAGCTTTCTTCACAGTCCAACTCTCGCATCCATACATGACCACTGGAAAAACCATAGCCTTGACTAGATGGACCTTTGTTGGCAAAGTAATGTCTCTGCTTTTGAATATGCTATCTAGGTTGGTCATAACTTTCCTTCCAAGGAGCAAATGTCTTTTAATTTCATGGCTGCAGTCACCATCTGCAGTGATTTTGGAGCCCAAAAAATAAAGTCTGACAGTGTTTCCACTGTGTCCCCATCTATTTCCCATGAAGTGATGGGACCAGATGCCATGATCTTCGTTTTCTGAATGTTGAGCTTTAAGCCAACTTTTTCACTCTCCACTTTCACTTTCATCAAGAGGCTTTTGAGTTCCTCTTCACTTTCTGCCATAAGTAGTTCTAATTCCCAAGAAGTTACTAAATGGTCGAAGAGATCAGAAAGTTTGACCAAGAAAGGAGAGTTTGGTCCACACACTTTGTCCATCTCTGGCCATTCCCTAAAGGAGACATTGGGTGCCTCTTGACATTAGCAGGTCAGTATAATCCCTCAACAGGGTTTCTGCCATAAGCCACATGAAGTCACCTCAGAATTGCAGATTAGGACACAGCCCTTGGTTCGCACATGTGTCTCTTTTAATTGATCACACACACAAGCACACCATAGAGTTAGTAAAGTACAGCAGAAAAAGTGTTTGGTAGGAGAACAAAGAACTAGAACTCCAAGTGTCCTTACCTTGTCCTGAATAAACCTGGATGAGCCCCAAGATGAAAGGTTGTTGCTGAACTGTGAAAGACGCTGGGATTCTTGGTCTCTGGAGGCGAGGAATTCAATCCGGGGCCAGTGATGAGGTTTGATCTCTCAGAGTTTTTGTGTAATAAAGTTTTATTAAAGTGTAAAAGAGATAGAGAAATCTTCTGACATAGACATCAGAAGGGGGCAGAAAGAGTGCCTCCCTGCTAGTCTTTAGCTGGATATTTTATGTCTGTTAGAAAACTATTAATCAGATAAGAGAGACACCTCAAGGTTGATGGAGTTTCACCGGGCCCCTCTCCCACACTATGCATTTTTGAGATAGGATGGCATAAGATGTGTCATCCCCCAGCCACAAAACAATTGATATGAATACTGATTTATTGAGCTATTATCAGCTCAATGTTTGAAAAAAGAAAAAAAAAAAGTTAGTCTTAGGTGGAACCATTTTGAAGAAAGGCAAATTTCAAAGCAAATACATGGTTTCATTAAAAAGTTAAGTTCAGGTAGAACCAGGTATTGTCATGGCAACACAAAATTTTAAGAGAAAAAAAAAATCTGAAACTTGAAGCCTATTTCTTCCATTTGGAGACCTCTGGCCTTCCTGTCTGTCACCCTCTCAACTGTAAGTTTCAGGAGGACAATGACCTATGTTTCATTCTCCATTGTATCTTTTGTGTTTAAGACAGTGATTGACATGGAGAAAACATTTAGGTAAATATTGAACAAGTGAATGAATAAATAAATGAATTCAGGATGAATAAATTAGAATCTACAGGGTTGCACAGGAACATCTGAGGGCAACAACAATCCAGGCTATAATGGTGAGGATCTGGTTTGAGGAAGATAATGTCTGAACTGAAATTTTAGGAATGATAAGTTTATCAATCACTATAGGGGAAAGAATATGTAAGTAGGTGGAATAGCTTGTACAAAGAGAGAACATGTCTATTCCAAAAATCTACCTGCAATGCAGGAAATGCAGGACACAGGGTTCAATCTCTGGGTTGGGAAGATCCCCTGGAAAAAGAAATGGTGACCCACTCCAGTATTCTTGACTGAAAAATCCCATTTCCAGAGGAGCCTGGCAGGCTACAATCCAAAGGGTCTCAAAGGGTAGTGCATGCCTGAGCTATTGAGCACACACATTCAGTGGAATCTAGGGTAACACCACCAATCCTGCTGCTGCTGAAACATCTGAGAACATGTTCAGACATTACAGAGACCTCAAGAGCACAGTGAATGAGGAACTTATGTATTGGTCATCATCAGGGTCTATACTTAGATGCTTATAATTTATAATGAGGACAGTATCTTTGCCATCTGTGACTTATTTTAAGATTATTAAACTCTGAGCCTTCCTGTCATCTCAATGTTATGAACAATTTCCTCTCATGAAAGAGTAAATCAAGTGAAACATCTTGAGTTGTAGATATTTTTAGCTCCTGGAGTTTACCAGTGCTTTCAGAATAATCATAATCAGAAGTCATAATAAAAATTATAATAATTTTTGAATCCTAGGTCTGAATTTGTATTTAAAGAATTTCTTGGTTAGGAGTAAATTGAGATTAGCTTGAGGAAAACTTGGGGGAGCTGTAAAACAATGGTGTCTCAACATTTAATAGGTGTTCCACTGAAAGAGAGCAGAACTTCATGGTCCTTGCCTCTCACCCCTGTGTCCTCAGCCTGCCTTTTGTCTGTGGAAAAACTTTAGCCATAGAATAAGTTTAATCAGAGAAGTGAGAAAATGTGGAAATGAAAATCAAAGGATATCAAATAATAATGATGGTTTAGTCATTAAGCAAAGTCAAAACCCTTTAATTCCTCTTCAAGGGCTACAGATAATATTCTGAGCCATATCCTATGAGCTGTTTTATAGATACTGACAAAGAGAGAACATGTCTGTTTTATAGATACTTGTACAAAGAGAGAACATGTCTATTACATGTCAGTTAACTGGGTGAAGTTAACTGGGTGATGACCAGACTGTAGCCATGAAATAAGCTGTCATGCTTCTGAGAATTGGCCTCAAAGAATTGGGAACAGACTGACCCTGGAACTAAAGATTCAGATCTGTCGTTCAGTCCTGTCCGATTCTTTGCGATCCCATGAATCGCAGCACGCCAGGCCTCCCTGTCCATCACCAACTCCCAGAGTTGACTGAGACTCACGTCCATCGAGTCAGTGATGCCATCCAGCCATCTCATCCTCTATCGTCCCCTTCTCCTCTTGCCCCCAATCCCTCCCAGCATCAGAGCCTTTTCCAATGAGTCAACACTTCTCACGAGGTGGCCAAAGTACTGGAGTTTCAGCTTTAACATCGTTCCTTCCAAAGAAATCCCAGGGCTGATCTCCTTCAGAATGGAGTGGTTGGATCTCCTTGCAGTCCAAGGGACTCTCAAGAGTCTTCTCCAACACCACAGTTCAAAAGCATCAATTCTTCGGTGCTCAGCCTTCTTCACAGTCCAACTCTCACATCCATACATGACCACAGGAAAAACCATAGCTTTGACTAGACGAGCCTTTGTTGGCAAAGTAATGTCTCTGCTTTTGAATATGCTATCTAGGTTGGTCATAACTTTGCTTCCAAGGACTAAGTGTCTTTTAATTTCATGGCTGAAGTCACCATCTGCAGTGATTTTGGAGCCCAGAAAAATAAAGTCTGACACTGTTTCCACTGTTTCCCCATCTATTTCCCATGAAGTGATGGGACCAGATGCCACGATCTTCGTTTTCTGAATGTTGAGCTTTAAGCCAACTTTTTCACTCTCCTCTTTCACTTTCATCAAGAGGCTTTTGAGTTCCTCTTCACTTTCTGCCATAAGGGTGGTGTCATCTGCATATCTGAGGTTATTGATATTTCTCCCGGCAATCTTGATTCCAGCTTGTGTTTCTTCCAGTCCAGCGTTTCTCATGATGTACTCTGCATATAAGTTAAATAAACAGGGTGACAATATACAGCCTTGACGAACTCCTTTTCCTATTTGTAACCAGTCTGTTGTTCCATGTCCAGTTCTAACTGTTGCTTCCTGACCTGCATACAAATTTCTCAAGAGGCAGGTCAGGTGGTCTGGTATTCCCATCTCTTTCAGAATTTTCCACAGTTTATTGTGATCCACACAGTCAAAGGCTTTAGCATTTGACTATTAACTTGACTATTAACTTGACTATTAACTTCAAATTTGGCATGTGAAGATTAACTGTACCTAAAACAATCCAGATTGTTGGTCAGACCACCTATGACCAATTTCAAGATATCTGTCAGAGCTGACTATTCTGTTTTTCTGCTTGTAGCTCCTTCCCTCAGCCTATAAAATCTCTGCTCACTCATTGTCAGTCCGGGGGGACAAGTAAGCCTTTGGACAGGTGTCTTCCCTGCACCCCCTGTTGTTGGCCTCTGAAGTAAAGCAAACTTTGCTTTCCACCAACCTGGCCGCTTTAATGGTTTTTGAGTGGCGAGCTGCTGGACCTGGGTTTGGTTATACCATTATAATCTGTGCATCAGAACATGCTTAGGGTAATTGGGGGACTTTTTTAATTTAAAAGGTTAAAATTTTAGTTATGCCATTAAATTCAGCCCTTTAGTTTTTTGCCCAGTGATCATGACAAGATTTCTAAAAATTGGCTTTTTTCTCAATCTGTGAGCTTGAGTGAATCTGGTAACATCTCAGAGTCACATCTTGTAAACTGAGGAGTAATAGAATATTATCCATCCACACAGCCTCTGTGTGCATCAAATGAGTTAACGGGCAGAAGTGCATCATGCATTCTAAGTTCCTAAACAAATCATGCTATATTATTGCAAGTTTGGAGAGCATTGCCAAATGAAAAAGCCTGCCCAGATTATGTACTGCCAACTCCAATAAAAGATTTCATGTGAAAAATTTATTCTGGCTCATCTTTTTGGGTTGAGAGAATTGAACCTATGTACCCAAAATTAATCTACTAAAGTGGGTGCTGAAATAGTGTTATAAATGAGAAATTGTCCAAGTAAGCTGCCATTTACTGGCTTTCAATGTAATTACTTAGATTGTATATTTTATAGAAAAATAGTGTTCTAGTTCTTGAAGAGAAATGGAACAGCATAATAATCATATAATGCAAAACACACAGGAGAATAATGTAATGACAAACGTTTCATCTGGCATCATGGAATTAATTAATCTAGTATTGAAAGTGAAAGTGTTAGTCGCTCAGTGGTGTCTGACTCTTTGGACCCCATGGACAATAGCTCACCAGGCTCCTCTGTCCATAGAATTCTCTAGGCAAGAATACTGGAGTGGGTAGCCATTCCTTCTCCAGGGGACCTTCCCAACCGAGGGATGGAATCTGGGTGTCCCACATTGCAGGCTGTTTCTTTATTGGATGGATTACAAAATTATTTTATGTAAATTCTCAAATTCATTTTAGGGAAAATGACTATGCACTTATTGCTTCTCATTGCTAGGTCTGTTTTTCAATACTTTAACCCTAATTTTCCAAGTTGACTTCAGGTTTCCGATACTGGAATCTAGGTTGTTTACTTCTTTGAATTCCTTACAGGGTCTGAAACAATCCCTTGCAGTGTGGCATGAATTGAGAAAATCAATCCTTGCATTTGCTCAAAGGGTTAATATGTATTTGTTGAATTTAGATTCATTTTGTCTCTTGGGCTCTCTAATAAAAGTTTGGTATAGAAAATGCCTTGGATATGATTTCATTTTGGTTTGGCATGTTCTTCAAAAGTGAGCTAAAGATGCTATCAGCCCCACTTTTTTCATTTGAGTTTATTACAGTTATTCTTGGAATATCTGTAGTTGTTGAGATATTAATCTTGCAGGCATGAAATAATAGAACTTTCTTCATCTTTGCATTACCTGAAGGGAAATGAGTTTAATAAAGAGTGTATATTTATTTTAAAAATTAATTTTAGAAAGAAAACTTTTATTTGGGAAATGCATATTATTTTATTCCACAATATACCTGATAATGTGGAAAATGCCACTTCACATATTATCAAATATGTTAGGAAAATAAAATCAGGCAAATAAGGGGGTAGGTGATTTGAAGAAACTTATAAAACTGCTCCATGTTTAGGAATATTCTTTTCTTCCATTCTTTAAAAATTTTTTTAATTTTATTTTTTTATTGAAGGAAAATTGCTTTACAGTGTTATGTTGGTTTCTGCAGTACAACAATGCAAATCAGCAACATCCAGGTTGCTTCCATGTCCTAGCTATTGTAAAGAGTGCAGTTACGAATAACCTTTCTGACCTCAGACTATGCTGCAAAGTTATAGTCATCAAGACATATGGTGGTTTGTTTATTGGTATGATGGTTGTTTATTGGCTAAGCTGTGTCTGACTTTTGTGACACCATGGACTGTAGCCCATCAGGCTATTCTGTCCATGGGATTTCCCAGGCAGGAATACAGGAGTGAGTTGCCATTTCCTTCTCCAGGGGATCTTCCCCACCCAGGAATCAAACCTGTGTCTCCTGCATTGCAGGCAGATCCTTTACTGATTGAGCTATAAGGGAAGCCAGACAGTATGAGACAGGTACAAAAATAGAAATATAGACCAATTGAACAAGATAGAAAGCCCAGAGATAAACCCATGCACCTCTGGGCACCTTATACAAAGAAGGCAAGAATATACAATGGAGAAAAGATAGCCTCTTCGGTAAGTGGTGCTGGGAAAACTGGAAAACTACATGTAAAAGAATGAAATTAGAACACTTCCTAACACCATACACAAAAATAGACACAAAATAAATTAAAGACTTAAATGTAAGGCCAGAAATTATAAAGCTTTTAGAAGAAAACTTAGGCAGTACATTCTTTGACATAAAAGACAACAAGCTGCTCTTTCATCTGCCTCTTTGAGTAATGGAAATAAAATGAAAGTTTTTAAAAGATAAGTTTATTTCCAGATTCAAGGAAAAAAGAAACTACTGCTAACTTTATTTCATTTTGTCAATTTTTTTCATTTTTAATTAGTAAGAGTTCATGTTTATTTTATAAAATTTGGAAAATGCTAAAAACATGAAAAGAAAGTGACTGTAACTTGTTCTCTGTCCCCACATCCATATCCAGTGAATACTAGTATTAACATATTGGGGCATACACTTTTTGTATCAGTGTGTATGTAAATAAAATTATGTTCATATGGAAGATGATGTGATAACCTATTCACTTTATGCAATGTCCTCATGACACAAATTCTAACTTAGTGTCTACTATATGCTGGTCATTGTCCTAAGCACTTTCCTTATTTATTTGCTTTGTTATTTAATGACTGTGACAACATTATGCATCTGGCACTATGATTATTCCCATGTCACAGATCAACAAACAGAGGAACAGATAGGATTATACAGCTAGAATCTAGTTCTTTCTGAGAAAACACAGTTAGGTCTAGTATCTACCTCTTTAGACATTTGAGAGATTTGGAGAGGCAAGGAAAGGACATGGCAAAGTACTTGACAATTATGAAGCATTCAATATATGGCACTATTTGTTATTATTATTATGCTGTTTGTTATTCATAATTTTATTTCTAGTATTTCATACAATTCCTAGACACTATAATTGTGATCTACAATGCTTTAGTTTCAATCTCTTAAAAATATGAATAGAAGATTACTGAAATTGCTCAATTGTGTCTGACTCTTTGTGACCCCTGGACTATACAGTCCATGGAATTCTACAGGCCAAAATACTGGAGTGGGTTCAGTTCAATTCAGTTCAGTTGCTCAGTCATGTCCGACTCTTTGCGACCCCACGAACCACAGCACGCCAGGCCTCCCGGTCCATCACCAACTGCCAGAGTCTACCTGAACCCATGTGCATTGAGTTGGTGATGCTATCCAAACATCTGATCCTTTGTCATCCCCTTCTCCTCCTGCCCTCAATCTTTCCCACCATCAGGGTCTTTTCAAATGAGTCAGCCCTTCGCATCAGGTGGCCAAAGGATTGGAGTTTCAGCTTCAACATCAGTCCTTCCAATGAACATCCAGGACTGATCTCCTTTAGAATGGACTGGTTGGATCTCCTTGCAGTCCAAGGGACTCTCAAGAGTCTTCTCCAACACCACAATTCAAAAGCATCAATTCTTCAGCGCTCAGCTTTCTTTATATTCCAACTCTCACATCCATACATGACTACTGGAAAAACCATAGCCTTGGCTAGATGGACCTTTGTTGACAAAGTAATGTCTCTGCTTTTTAATATGCTGTCTAGGTTGGTCATAACTTTCCTTCCAAGGAGCAAGCGTCTTTTAATTTCGTGGCTGCAATCACCATCTGCAGTGATTTTGGAGCCCCCCAAAATAAAGTTCACCACTGTTTCCACTGTTTCCCCATCTATTTGCCATTAAGTAATGGGACCAGATGCCATGATCTTCGTTTTCTGAATGTTGAGCTTTAAGCCAACTTTTCCACTCTCCTCTTTTACTTTCATCAAGAGGCTCTTTAGTTCTTCTTCAGTTTCTTCCATAAGTGTGGCTCATCTGCATATCTGAGGTTTTTGATATTTCTCCTGGCAATCTTGATTCCAGCTTGTGCTTCTTCCAGCCCAGCGTTTCTCATGATGTACTCTACATAGAAGTTAAATAAGTAGGGTGACAGTATGCAGCCTTGACGTACTCCTTTTCCTATTTGGAACCAGTCTGTTGTTCCATGTCCAGTTCTAACTGTTGCTTCCTGACCTGCTACAGGTTTCTCAAGAGGCAGATCAGGTGGTCTGGTATTCCCATCTCTTTCAGAATTTTCCACAGTTTATTGTGGTCCACACAGTCTAAGGCTTTGGCATAGTCAATAAAGCAGAAATAGATGTTTTTCTGGAACTCTCTTGCTTTTTCCATGACCCAGTGGATGTTGGCAATTTGATCTCTGGTTCCTCTGCCTTTTCTAAAATCAGCTTGAGCATCTGGAAGTTGAAGCCTGGCTTGGAGAATTTTGAGCATTACTTTCCTAGCATGTGAGATCTCCCTTCTCCAGGAGATCTTCCCAATCCAGGGATCAAACATAGGTTTCCAGCATTACAGGTAGATTCTTTACCAGCTAAGTCACCAGGAAAGCCCAAAGGTTAGTAGTTGATTGCTAAGTACAGTTGAATTTAATGTCGATTTTTTTTTTCTCCAGTGAAATTTTCCCTGTATTTTCCTTGTTTTTCACATTCCCTCTGACAAACCTCCAGCCTTGTAGAAAATAAATGAGATGTTTCTCAAATCACTCCTACCCATGTTGTGATTGATACTGGGGGTAGTTAAATCACAAATAAATGATAAGAACTTCTTATGTGCTTTTTCTATGACTTTTTCTCTCTTCTTTTGTGTTCATCTCTCCAATCGCATTCTATAAGTAGGTAATTCATTTTAGACAATTTATTTGTTGTTATTGAAACATACTTTGACAGTGGATCACTACTTTTTAAAACAGATAATGATTTCTTAATATTTCAGGTGATTTTCTTACAAGTAAAATATGCCATACTGAGAGATGACAAATAAGATAGTAAGTTAAGGTACATGACAGTAAAAATGCCTAGATTTGTGAGCAGACACGTGGAAGCAATTCTCATTTTTTGTGCTGAGTCGTGTCTGACTCTTTGTGACCCCTGCCAGGCTCCTTTGTCTATGGAATTTTCCAGGCAAAAACCTCTGCAGTGGGTTGCCACTTCCTACTCCAGGGGATCTTCCAGATCCAGGGATCGAACCCATGTCTCTTGCATCTTCTGCATTGGCAGGTGGATTCTTTACCACTAGGGCCACCTGGGAAGCCCAATGCTCATTAATGAGTGTATTTATTGAGAGACTTGAAAATGTGTTTGCATTTGCTTGATGATGTAACCATGCATAATAGAAAGAATCCATAGCAAAACAAGCAGAATAGAGCCATCAAAGGGTATAATTCATAGGGAATGAATTTGATCATCCCTTAAAAAAATATTGCCAAGCTTACTGTGGTATAAATACCAAAATTAGCCAATAGATTACTTGAATAGGCTGAATAGGATCTTAAAATGGAAATCTTGAATGCCAGAAAAAAAGACCATGAATGATGATGATGCTGCCTTGGTATAAATATAACAGAAGCACCACATTTTAATCAAGAAGTTTCCTCCAGTGGGATAGTTATTCCCACTGCTTATTAGATTGATCGGTTATACAAGTGCTCAGAAAAACAAGATTTCTCATAATAACTTATTTTTTGCACAATGTAAAAATCCCCAGATTTAGGCCAGATATTCCTGCTGAGGCTACTTGAATAAAATGATTTATTCCCTGATTGTAAGTGGAAGATACCAATTACTGCACAATAATATTCAATCATAAAATTATGTATTTTTAATTTTGCTATGCTCTTTGATTGTAGCTTCTTTGGCTATCTCTACTACTACTAGTAACTGAAGCTTTAATCTAATCCTCTATATAGCCATTTTGTGAATAAAAGTCAAATTCAATTTGAATAAGACAAGTAAATTGACATGAATACCAGAAATCATTTTGAAAACATGAACCAAGTTAATTACCCAGTTCTGTAAATGGGTTATTATAGTTTGATGACTTTGCTTTGGAAAGCATATAAGGGATTTAAAAATAAAAGAAAATCTGCAAACTATAGCCCATAGAGGAAAAGAAATCATTTTAATTAAAGGAAAATGAGGTAAAATATAAAGTGAGAGAAATTATGTTTCTGATATATTAAATATTTCCAGTTATGAAAAAAGGAAAAGAACTAATATTTACTGTGGGCCTGTTAAGTACTTTATTATGTATTTCCATTTAATATCTCATGTATAGAATTCATATACAGTACCTTATCTCATTTTCAGAAAATATGAATTTTCTACTATTTGATAGAATATTTATTAATACTGGTCTTACCTTAAAAAATTTGAAGTTGGGTGTTCATGTGTGTGTTGTTGTGTCCAACTCTTTGTTGTTGAGGTCCTTTAATGGACCGGAACCTGGTGGTCTGGAGTTGACCGATAAGAAAGTAAAGGAGAAAGAGGCTGATATTCCTTGGTTTATGCAGAAAGCCAATAAAGCCCCTACACGGGGCTTGCTCTGTTCACGGAGGCCTCAGGTGCCCTCTCCATGGGGTGAAGGCGCAGAGTGCCTTCAAGCCCCGGAAGGAAAGTGAACTCAGAGAGCCTCTGCACTCCAGGGGATCAGCCTGAGAAAGAGAGAGAGGGAGAGAGAGAGAGCAAGACACGGGGACCAAAGCTCTGATGGAGCAAAGGTGTTTTAATCAACATGGTGTGGGCATATATAGTGTAGTAATTCTCAGCAAAGATAAAGATTGAAATTTCAGACTTACAAAACATAGGTAATCCAATAATCACTTTTACCATATGTTCAAGCTGGTTTTAGAAAAGGCAGAGGAACCAGAGATCAAATTGCCAACATCTGCTAGATCATAGAAAAAGAAAGAGAGTTCCAGAAAAACATCTATTTCTGCTTTATTGACTATGCCAAAGCCTTTGACTGTGTGGATCACAATAAACTGTGGAAAATTGTGAAAGAGATGGGAATACCAGACTACCTGATCTGCCTCTTGAGAAATTTGTATGCAGGTCAGGAAGCAACAGTTAGAACTGGACATGGAACAACAGACTGGTTACAAATAGGAAAAGGAGTACGTCAAGGCTGTATATTGTCACCCTGCTTATTTAACTCATATGCAGAGTACATCATGAGAAACCCTGGACTGGAGGAAACACAAGCTGGAATCAAGATTGCCGGGAGAAATATCAATAACCTCAGATATGCAGATGACACCACCCTTATGGCAGAAAGTGAAGAGGAACTCAAAAGCCTCTTGATGAAAGTGAAAGTGGAGAGTGAAAAAGTTGGCTTAAAGCTCAACATTCAGAAAACAAAGATCATGGCAACCAGTCCCATCACTTCATGGGAAATAGATGGGGAAACAGTGGAAACAGTGTCAGACTTCATTTTTCTGGGTTCCAAAATCACTGCAGATGGTGACTGCAGCCATGAAATTAAAAGACGTTTACTCCTTGGAAGGAAAGTTGTGACCAACCTAGATAGCATATTCAAAAGCCGAGACATTACTTTGCCAACAAAGGTCCGTCTAGTCAAGGCTATGGTTTTTCCTGTGGTCATGTATGGATGTGAGAGTTGGACTGTGAAGAAGGCTGAGAGCCGAAGAATTGATGCTTTTGAACTGTGGTGTTGGAGAAGACTCTTGAGAGTCCCATGGACTGCAAGGAGATCCAACCAGTCCATTCTGAAGGAGATCAGCCCTGGGATTTCTTTGGAAGGAATGATGCTAAAGCTGAAACTCCAGTACTTTGGCCACCTTATGCGAAGAGCTGACTCATTGGAAAAGACTCTGATGCTGGGAGGGATTGGGGGCAAGAGGAGAAGGGGATGACAGAGGATAAGATGGCTGGATGGCATCACTGACTCGATGGACATGAGTCTGAGTGAACTCTGGGAGTTGGTGATGGACAGGGAGGTCTGGTGTGCTGCGATTCATGGGGTCGCAGACAGTCGGACACGACTGAGCGACTGATCTGATCTGATCTGATATGGTTCATAAAAAGGAAGAGGGTACTTATCACAGTATAGAAAAACTAACAAACGAAATGCCTGGATTCCTCAGCCCTGGGAGAGGCTTGCCTCTCCTCTTAATTTCTGAATATTCAGGAATTAATAAGGAACAGAGAATTCCTGACAGATCCAAAACAGCACACAGGAAGCCTCCTGTTAAATGCTTCCTGACACTTTGTGACCCCATGGACTGTAATCTACTAGGCTCCTCTGTCCTTGAAATTTTCTAGGCAAAGATACTGAAGTGGATTGCCATTTCCTCCTTCACGGGATCTTCCCAACCCAGGGATCAAACACTCATCTCTTGCATCTCCTGCATTGATAGGCAGATTCTTTACCACTGTGCCACATGGGAAGCCTAATATAATGTACATCTGTTTATGTAAATCCATGCTTTACACAAAGAAAAAAATAAGATTTTTGCCGTCAAGAACAAATTTACACAAAGAACACAGTCTAAGCAATGAAAGGTTTACAGTATTAAAACTTAAAAAAAAAAAAAAAGAATGAGTGCAGAGAAGAAATTATCTAAGCACTTAGTTATGGAGATTATTTCCAAAAGAGTTCAACTACTCAGTTTTATCAAAATTAATTTTTCCCGAAGTAGGTACTATTCTCACCTATAGGCAGTCCTTGCCTTACATGGTTGGTAGTGTCAATCAAAGTAATGTTAATAATTCATGGAGAAAATTATTATTTTTCTGTGACAAAAAATTGTCAAATTATTAAATAGTGTCAGTTATAAATGCAAAAGGAAATGAAAATAAACTTAGTACACTGCAGTTTAAAATATTAGAAATTGGTTAACCCGTTACAAATATAGTGTTGCTATATTTATTAATTAACCCAATCAGTTTATTAAGAGCCTACATTATGTCAGTCACCCACCTAGGTAGTCAAGAGTAGTAGGAAGAAATTTAATTTTAACAAATGAGTGTGCAGCTGTATTGTAGGAGGACATGGCAACCCACTCCAGTATTCCTACCTGGAGAAACCCCATGGACAGAGGTGCCCAGGAAGCTATATTCATGGTATCACAAAGAGCTGGACATGACTGAACAGCTAAGCACAGCACACAGCACAGTGGAGCTATGTATCATATTTCAAAATGATATAAAATGATGCTAAACTTTCATGGTGCTTGATGTCTTTCTAATAACCGAGTGAGGCAAATGAAATACAAACTAATTCAGATTTTTCTAGCTAAAGCGGTTGTCTCTAAATTACTGTTTTTCACTTAACTGATAGCCTTTAAAGACATTGTAAATCAACTATATTTCAGTTTAAAAAATATATTGATATAAAAAGAAAAAGAAAGATCAATGCTAAAGTTTGGTTTCCTTTTCATTGAAAAAGCATGTGTTAGTGAGACGGTTATTCTTTTAATTCAACTGAAAAAATGGCAGTATAGCTAATGATATGTAGGCAGAATAAGTTAGAGGTGTAGCCTTAGGGAGCTGTAAGCAATACAAGTGTCTAACTTATTGAGCGTCTGATATGTGGCAAGCAACAAGGGGCATCAAATCATTCAGGAAATTTCAGACCACGTGTAGTAGCTCAGACTCAAAGCATGTGTTACAGGAAGGCTGAAACCAAAGGAAAAAGAAGTAACAAATGAGACTGGAGGAGAATGCCTCCTGAATCCAGCTCTCCCACTGATGTGACCAGGGTTTTGTGAACATCTACACACTACAATTGAGATTATCTGCTTAATGCCAACATTCCCTTCAAAACTCTAGGCTCTGAGAGGGCAGAGTCCTTCTATAACTCAGTTCAGTTCAGTTCAGTTCAGTCGCTCAGTTGTGGCTGACTCTTTGCAATCCCAGGGACAGCAGCATGCCAGGCCTCCCTGTCCATCGTCAATTCCTGGAGTTTGTTCAAACTCATGTCCATTGGGTCAGTGATGCCATCCAACCATCTCATCCTCTGTCTTCCCCTTCTCTTCCCACCTTCAATCTTTCCCAGCATCAGGGTCTTTTAAACGAGTCAGTTCTTTGCCTCAGGTGCCCAAAATATTGGAGTTTCAGCTTCAGCATCAGTCCTTCAAATGAATATTCAGGACTGATTTCCTTTAGGATGGACTGGTTGGATCTCCTTGCAGTCCAAGGGACTCTCAAGAGTCTTCTCCAACACCACACTTCAAAAGCATCAATTCTTCAGTGCTCAGCTTTCTTTATAGTTCCACTCTCACATCCTGTTTTGATTTTATCATAGACTATTCCTATCTAACATGCAATATGTATTTGTTACATGCTTAACTTATGCTCCATAATCCCGATGGCACTAGTGGTAAAGAATCTGCTTGCCAATGCAGGAGACATAAGAGATGCAGATTTGATCCCAATTCCAGAGAAAGGAATTGCCACCCACTCCAGTATTCTTGCCGGGAGAATTCCATGGACAGAACAACCTAGTGGGCTACAATCCATGGGGTCTCAAAGAGTTGGACATGACTGAGTGACTAATACTACATAAATAAATTGACAGAAAAATAGTGAAAAACTAAGTGCAGTATTCAGTCCATAGAAAAATGGCAGGTAGTTTTTTAGACAGTAAGGATTCAATACCATTCCTTGAATATATTAAGGCAGTGGTGGGTACTGAGACTAGGCAGGCTCAGAAGAATTTTGCCAGAACCTTGATAAGGGGATGAGGTTCTCTAGAGACAGAATCTCCTGCCATCACTGGAGTCACTAGTGGGGAGGTGACAACAAACCCAGGAGGAAGCTGGACGAGGTTTATCCAAAAGGGAATAGCAAACAGCCTTTACTTATTCAGATGGCTAAATGAAGAGGAAATAAAATAAAAGCATATCAGTGGAAGGGTTTGCTGAAAATGCATCCACCCAAGCATGGGATAATCAGGTCACAACGTAACTGGGCTTCACATGACTTACCCCTCCTGAGTTAGTCTGGCAGCTTCCTTTAATCCATATCCTCTTAAACTTGCTTTATCCACTTCCACTTGCTCTTCATAATTTATCCATGTAGAACTTCTCATTTATTTCAGTTGCAATGTAGGGTGCTATTGGATGTTTGTAGTATATTAATTATGAACACATGTTGGAGGAAATCATCAAGAAGAGGCTGACTTGCAAGTTAGACCTGTGAAATCAGAGCCTCCTTACCCTCTCCTACATCTGTGGAATATATGTTCTGCCCAACACTTTTTCAGGGGTTTCATTTTTAAGGACGAAAGCTTGAAAGAACAATGTGTTGTTGAGACCATCAGGATGAGTTATGCGGTTGGATGCAGTTTAGGACTATAACTTGTTATTTAGTCCATCAGTTATATATGACTCTTTTGTGATTCCATGGACTGTAGCCCACCAGGCTCCTATGTCCATGGGATTTTCCAGGCAAGAATACTGGAGTGGGTTGCCATTTCCTCCTCAAGGGGCTCTTCCTGACCCACGGATTGAACCCAGGTCTCCTGAGTCTCCTGCATTGGCAGGCAGAGTTTTTACCACTGTGCCACCAGGGAATCCCCTAAGAACTATATACAAACCAAAAATTCTTGTAACAGGTGCAGAGATCTATTTGTCTTGCATTTG
This sequence comes from Bubalus bubalis, assembly GCF_019923935.1. Taxonomy (NCBI): domain Eukaryota; kingdom Metazoa; phylum Chordata; class Mammalia; order Artiodactyla; family Bovidae; genus Bubalus; species Bubalus bubalis. Next base: position 165,686,021 of record NC_059158.1, read on the forward strand.
CCCAAGACAAGCCTATATGTAAGTTCTTTGCTTATTAAAACTGCCACTTATTAATCTGGAGTGGTCTGCCTCATTCTTTGGGCTCTTCTGGCCCTCCTCCATGTTTCCAATTTAGATTTCACTTGGGAAGCTCTCAAGGTTGTGACCCAACAAGAAATGGCTGAAGCAGTATGGTAGGTAGAATTCTAATATGGTTTACAAGGTCACTAACCCCATCAGTGTCTTGCAAAATTGCCAGGACTATGCATATGATGAATTTTATGCCCAGTGATTAGATAAGTTTAAATGGCCTGGATTGACTTTTAAAAAAGGATTATCCGTGTGGGCCTGACCTAATCACAGGAGTCCTTTAAATCTGGTTCCTGAGGTCAGAGATAGAGTAAGTCAGAGATTGAAAGCATGAGAAAGGGTCTGGGCCATTCCTGGCTTGGAGAGGAAGGTTCTACATAGCAAGGAATGCTGACACCCTCCAGGAGCTGAGAGCAGCCCCTGACTAATGGCCAGCCGAGAAACAAGGATCTCAGTCCTGTTACCAAAAGGAACTAAGTCTTCAAACAACAAGAATGGGCTTGGAAACAGATTTTTATTTCACTCTGAGTCTCCAGATGAGGAGACAGTCCAGCTCACACCATAATTTAGCCTGGAGATACCTGAGCAGAGAACCTAGCCATACTGAACCAGACTTCTAACCTAAAGAAATTGTGAGATAATGAATCTGTTATTTTATGACTCTGGGCTTATGGGAACTTGTTACATAGAAATAGAAGATGAATACAAGCAGTAATGAAAAAAAGTTAGAATTTGATAATCTGCAAAGTGGAACCGAGTTTTTTCCTATAATATTCTATGTCTTGGAAGTTTTAAATATCTTAAAGAATTTGCAAATAGATCAGGAAACAATGAAAACAGTGAGAGACTTTATTTTTGGGGGGCTCCAAAAATCACTGCAGATGGTGACTGCAGCCATGAAATTAAAAGACGCTTGCTCCTTGGAAGAAAAGTTATGACCAACCTAGTAGCATATTAAAAAAGCAGAGACATTACTTTGCCGACACAGGTCCGTATAGATAAAGCTGTGGTTTTTCCAGTAGCCATGTATGGATGGGAGAGTTGGACCAGAAAGAGACCTGAGTGACAAAAAATGGATGCTTTTGAACTGTGGTGTTGGAGAAGACTCTTGAGAGTCCCTTAGACTGCAAGAAGATCCAAGCAATCCATCCTAAAGGAGATCAGTCCTGAATATTCTTTGCAAGGACTGATGCTGAAACTGAAACTCCAATACTTTGGCCCCCTGATGCAAAGAACTGACTCATTGGAAAAGACTGATGCTGGGAAAGATTGAAGGAGACAGGGACAACAGAGGATGAAATGGTTGGATGGCATCACCAACTTGATGAACATGAGTTTGAGCAAACTCTGGGAGATGGTGATGGACAGGGAAGCCTGGCGTGCTGCAGTCCATGGGGTTTCAAAGAGTTGGACATGAATGAGTGCTGAACTGAACTGAAAGAAGTTGAAGTTGTCACACTGAGGGGAAATACCTATTTAGCTACATTCAAAGAGAACCAAGAGGATCAAAAGATTTGGGTAAAGAGAGTGTGTGTATTATGGAAAGTGACAATGGACTCTCTTCTCCCCCATCTATTTGTTTTGTCTTCCTATAATATTAGCATCCTGCCCACCCAAGATTGTCTTATTTGATAATTTTTCCAACTTAAGGTCCAGGTTTCAATTTAGATTTTCTTCTATCACACTTAATATACTATATATTCTACATGAAAAAAAAAAAAAAAAGCAACTCTCTCTTTGGAGAAGCTAGAGTGAAGTGTTAGAAAATTAGACTTATTAGTATGTGGCAAGGATCTCATTTGGGAAATAATCAGGAAGTGTGAACAACAACAGTGGATTCCAGGTGAAGACTAGACTGGGAGAAATAGGTACATAATGATAATGACAAAGGCTGACTTAGGAAGAAATAGGGCGACTGGGAAATAAGAGCCATTCAAAAATAATTTTAGAGATCTGCAATGGAGGAGTCCTGAAAGGGTAAAAATGTAGTGGCAATAAAATAAATAAATAAATAAAATAAAATAAGTAAATAAATAAAAGTATAAAAGTTAATGAAGTGAAATGATCATAAACAAATTGTGAGAATAGTTTCAGGAGAAAAACCAGGTCAACAAGAGGCTAATAATTCTTGAGTTCACCCTAAATTTAATTTTAAAAGGCAATGCTATGCTTTCCCTTTCTACAAGCACTGTAAACTCAATTAAAGTTAATGAGAGTTATGGGCAGTGTTTCTAAATCGCAGCTTCTTGGAGGCTAATTATTTTGAACTGAATAGTTAAACATCAACCTTTTCCTGGTTTGGTAATAAGCATAATACCCCTGTCCACATGGCATTAGATTTTAAGAAAATATTGATCAAGATTTTTCTTGTACAACAGAATTTTTTTCCAACTAAGTTGAAGACATGTGAATTATTCTGTATGCCTGACCACTGTTTTCATTCTGACAGAATTGAAGACCTAACTTTTGTAAAGTTGTCAAATATCTATTCTGGCATATTTTGCCTTTAATGGGTTTTGCATCTAAAAAGTCAGGATGGCAGAGTGTATGATCTCCATATACTCAACTATAGTACTTCTCTCATAAAAGTATGAGACTTCTTAATTCTAACTATTTACCCCTCAAGTTTTTGAGAGCTCTACAAGGTAAAGTATAAAGTTCAGGTTAATGTCTAAATGTGATCTAAGATATGCTTATGGAAAGTTGCTCATTCAAATTTACTAAATATTTAGTAAGAATAGTTGGTGTCCTCAGCATCTAGGACAGGGTTATGCCAGATCAGAGTTCCTGCAAACACTGGCTGAGTCCAGAGTACGTGGCTGGCTCGAAACACACACAGTGACATGCATTTGATATAATACTCAGTTGATACACATACATGAACACATGAACTACATATTTATGGAATCTTGTTCAGGTGTTGAAGAAGAGGCACATGCTTATCTTTGCTCGTGGCTTTTTAGTGCACAGATTTATTAGGAAATGAGTTAGTAAGGATGTTTTTCTCCCCAGTCAAGGAGTCACTTTTGGTCCCAGTTTTTCTAAGATTAGGATTTGCAATTTGTCCCAGAGGAAGCCAAAGTCCAGCAGTTTTAAGGATAAAATTGAAGTTCTAGAAATCCACCTTTTCTTGGCTCACTTACTTATATTTCCCAAAGAAGACAGATATCTTACTAGACTGATTTATCTATCCAAGAGAGATGACAAGTATTGAGCATATTTGGAGTTAAGGACTCTCCTAGGGACTTGGGAATCTCATGTCCTGCTTTTAGGGAGTCATCCTATTTATCAAGCCACAGAAATACACACCCAGACCATGCATATTCCAAGAATCATGTGTTCTGCCATGAACGTACTCATTCCACTCTGACAAGATGGTACCCACATAACACACCACCAACTGCAGCTAAAGGAGACATCTCCACAAGGTCCTAAGTTAGTCTCAGTGTTTACAACCTCTGAGTTCGACAAGGCTTGAAATAAACTGTACGTATAAATCCACTAATGATTGAACAAAAACAACAAGAAAAGATAATTTTAAGCTGATGACAAGTGGATCAACTGCTATAGTGAAATGGGGAGACCAAAAAAAAGGGAAAAAAAGGCAAGGAAGTATTTCAAAGAAGTGGTGGTAAATTCAGTTTTGTATAGAGGTTGCTGCTACTGCTGCTGCTAAGTCACTTCAGTCGTGTCCAACTCTGTGTGACCCCATAGATGGCAGCCCACCAGGCTCCCCTGTCCCTGGGATTCTCCAGGCAAGAACACTGGAGTGGGTTGCCATTTCCTTCTCCAATACATGAAAGTGAAAAGTGAAAGTGAAGTCGCTCAGTCATTAAGGAGGTAATATAAATGTGTAAATCTGGACAGGTGTAAGACAGATATGAGAAATGCAGTCTGTTTGAACAAGACAGTGTTTTAAGTGGAAGACATTTTAAATTAAAATTTTAAAATGAAACTGGACACTGTATGAGCCATCTTCTGCTGGATTCAGCCCATTGGCTGTCATTGTAAACCACTGTAGCAAATGTCCAGAGGAAAGCTGGCAAAGAAAGCTAACATACAGGGGATATTCATGTCTGCGGCTTCCTCCCTCCTCTATTCTTTCCTTCTTTCTGCCTTGGTCAGTGTTCTAAGCCCAGGGTTCACCCACACTTTCAATTCTGAGGGTTTTGTTCACTGGTAGGCTTTCTTGCCTATTTAAGATTGTTGTAGCTTTTCTGTTACCTCTCACCCTTGGACACAAAATGTGTTATAGGGAGTCCCCAAGGGCGCCACTCTAGAATAGTAACTGTATCCCAATGATGGAAGGATTGGTCTTGTGCACATCACTCACTTTTTCACTTGCTCCCTGAAAGTACTGGGTGATAGTCTCAGCTTTAGGTTAATGGAAATATCACCATGGCTTCTAGTGGAGTGCAATCATCAGGACTCTTAACTTCTCCAAATAAGAACTCTGAGAATTAGAGGATGATTAAAACATTTAAGTGGCTCATAATTAGGTGAAAGAGCTACTGCCCCTCTGCTGTATTTTGATGTCTGGCTTTGTTTCAAGCTTTACAGGCCGAAGATATAAATTTACCACATCCTGCAAATAAGAACCTTCTTATAAGAATACTCACCGCTGGTGGCATATGCTTTTACTTTTTTTCCCAAAATTTTATCATGAAAAATTTCAAATACATAGATAAAGAAATTGGAAAAAAGATTACAGGAAATATTGATATACCCAACTCCTAGATTTTCTGCATTGCACTTTACTTTTGTTGCTTCTCTATCCATTTGTCTGTTTTATTTTTGATGCATTTCATAATGAACAGATATGCATATGCATGCATGCATGCTAAGTTGCTACAGTTGTGTCCAACTCTGCGACCTCATGAGCTGTGGCCCTCCAGGCTCCTCTGTCTGTGGGATTTTCCAGGCAAAGATACTACAGAGGGTTGTCATTTCCTTCTCCAGGGATATTGATGGCAACTGGGGTGTTTATGGTTTCAGAAATGGTGGTTTGTAATAATCCCATAATTTCATGTCCCTTCCAGGAATGTATAAGGATTCTGGTTGTTTTACATTCTTGGTAGAGATTGGTGTTGTAAGTAATTCTTACATTTTAGCCATTTAGATGAGTGCATAGTACTATTTTATGTGTTTGTCTTAATTTCATGTGTCTGATGACTAATGATGTGGAAAATTTTTTCTTGTGTTTACTTTTTATTTGTATTTTTTTTTTTTTTGGTGATACGTATGTTCAACCTCTTGTCCATGTAAATTCAGTATATGTTTTCTTATTATTCAGTTCTAGGAGTGTTTTATTTATCCTGGAGACCACTTCTTTGTCAAGTATATGTGTTTGTTGTTGAATTGTTTCATTATTTATTTATTAAATTTTTTGGCTACACTGTGTGGCATGTGGGATCTTAGATCCCTAACCAGAGATTGAACGCATACCTGCTGCAGTGGAAGCATAGAATCTTAACCACCAGACCGACAGGGAATTCCCTGGATTGTTTTAAAGGGCCATTTCATTGTACCATAAGGCCATCCAAGCTCTCATGATCTTTAGGACTCTTAGTAGGAAGAGAAAATCCCTTGTCATTAGCCTACAGTCTTCTGAAATGAATTCCTTGATCCTCAGAAGAGCACATATCGAGTTTGCAGTTTCCTTTCTAAGTATTCCTTTTTAGGTATAACATATGTACTTGAGAGATGTCTGTCCTTTCTAAGCTGCTTGATTTTGTTTCACCTGCCCCACTGATCTTAAAAATTAGAAAAAAGAAAGAAAGGAGTAGTAATATAAGCTATACCAATCAACCTCTTATATTTTATAGTTTATAGTTTACAATATAAATTTTCAAATATATTATATCATTTGTTGCTCATTAAGAGCCCCTGAAGAAAGGCTATCAGCTTCATTTTGCAGATACATAAACTGAGCCTTAGTGAGGATAAGGCTCTTGCTCAAGGGCATCCAGCCGGCAAAAGGAAGAGTCGAATTTCATTCTGAACCCTCTCCTCACCTCTGCATGCTTCCATAGTTGAAATGCAGACTGATGGTCAGTGTTGGAATCCGGGCTGGTAGATTAGCATCTTACTACTTTGGCCACCTCATGCGAAGAGTTGACTCATTGGAAAAGACTCTGATGCTGGGAGGGATTGGGGGCAGGAGGAGAAGGGGACAACAGAGGATGAGATGGCTGGATGGCATCACTGACTTGATGGACGTGAGTCTCAGTCAACTCCGGGAGGCCTGGCATGCTGCGATTCATGGGGTAGCAAAGAGTCGGACACGACTTAGTGACTGATCTGATCTGATCTGATCCTCCTGGTAGTGGAGACACTAAATCTGAGCCTGGAGAGTGAGTTATTAATTCTGAGTAGCCAGGCCCTGCTAAATGCATCCATCCGTGTTCTATTTCTCTGAATACTGGGCTGTTTTGAGAAACAATTTGTCAAATTAATGGCAACTCAACTTGGAAAAGAACACAGTGACCAATACTCTGGTCAAATTCTTTTCTTAGTTCTAGAATTTTGAGGATGTATACATGTTGGGGAAAAAAAAAAAAAGAAATTCAGGTTAGTTCCTCAAGGGTTTATTTTTAACAAAAGCTTTCAGATGATATACAGAAGACATTTGCAAAGATAAAGTTCTTCTCATGGAGTGATTCAGCTTATTGCTGCTCATCTCCTTTAAAATAATGGTTTCTTTATGTTTGCTGGATTTATTTTAACACATTAAAGCATTTTCAAAAGTAAATGTCAATTTGAAAAATTACTCTCTCCATGTGTTCAGTAATGGGAGGGTAGCACACAAATACACCATCAGCAAATATCCAAGGGGTTCTCTCATTAAACCCTCCCACGGCATCAGGGCAGGTGAAAGGATTAGATGACTTAATTCCTGCTTCTAATTCCGTTTGCATCAGAGCTTTAAATATTTACTACTGCTTAAGAACCTTGCATTTTGGTAATCTTTGATGAATCAGTTATGGGTTTTGAATTATCATCAAAGTGCCCTATAGAACAGTCTTATCCTTTGCATTTCTCTCCCTCTTCCAACCCCAGGCCCCATGAAAGTAGGTTAGTTAAACTAGATCAAACGTAAGTCTAAATAATTGAAACTGGACTCCCTCTGGGAGCAGTTGAAATTCTGTTGTAAAGCTGGCAGTATGAAAATTGTTCTTTAGTCTAATTGTACTCTAAGTAAAGTGTATTCTTCCCTTTGACCACATATCTAGACAAATGCCCTGCACATAGTGGGTACTCAGAAAACATGTACAAATTGAATTTACATCTGTTATTTCTTGAGAAGGCAGAATGACTTTCTTCTTTATTTCCTCCCCACCTCCTTCAAATATTCAGAATGTTGGATTAGAGTTTTACATAGCAGTTCTGAACCTGGATCAATGGATAGAACTCAAGAAATCTATACATTTGGGTATATGAATTTGGGTAATGAAAACATTATATTAATGGTTTTCTTGTGATTAATCACTTTTTAAATATTTATTTATTTGGCTGGGCTGGGTCTAAGTTGTGGCATGTGAGATCTACTTCAATGATGAGGGATTGAACCTGGGTCCCTATATTAGGAGTGTGGGTCTTAGCCACTGAATCACCAGGGAAGTCCCTCTCATGACCGATGTTTATTTAGAAGTTAGCATTTCCTTCTGTTGTGAATGAAATATCCCCTTCCCATACACCATAAAGCTGGCAGTATTCTTAGACATTTGCTACAGTAGGAATCACAGATATTTTCAAATTATATTGCTATTCCAGATAATTTGTAATATTTTCATTCAACATCTCAAAATTATTGAATTCACTAGAAGATATTTTTCGGGCTTCCCTTGTGGCCCAGTTGGTAAAGAATCTGCCTGCAATGCAGGAGACCTGGGTTTAATCCCTGGGTTGGGAGGATTCCTTGGAGAAGGGAAAGGCTACCCACTCCGGGCCAGTATTCTGGCCTGGAGAATTCCATGGTCTGTATAGTCCATGGAGTCACAAAGAGTAGGACATGACTGAACGACTGACTTTCACTTTCACTTTTCAGAAGATATTTTTATTTACTGCATTCATAATAAAGCATATATATTATTAAAGCACTATTCTGAGAGGGATTCTCTCACTTGTCATTCTTTTTTGGCCACACCTCACAGTATATGGGATCCTAGTTTACTAAAAAGGGAAGGAACTGGTGCCCCCTCCATTGAAAATGGGGATTCTTAAGTAATAAATGCTGGAGAGGGTGTGGAGAAAAGGGAACCCTCTTACACTGTTGGTGGGAATGCAAACTAGTACAGCCACTATGGAGAACAGTGTGGAGATTCCTTAAAAACCTGGAAATAGAACTGCCTTATGATCCAGCAATCCCACTGCTGGGCATACACACTGAGGAAACCAGAAGGGAAAGAGACACGTGTACCCCAATGTTCATCGCAGCACTGTTTATAATAGCCAGGACATGGAAGCAACCTAGATGTCCATCAGCAGATGAATGGATAAGAAAGCTGTGGTACATATACACAATGGAGTATTACTCAGCCATTAAAAAGAATACATTTGAATCAGTTCTAATGAGGTGGATGAAACTGGAGCTTATTATACAGAGTGAAGTAAGCCAGAAAGAGAAATACCAATACAGTATACTAACGCATATATATGGAATTTAGAAAGATGGTAACAATAACCCTGTGTACGAGACAGCAAAAGAGACACTGATGTATAGAACAGTCTTATGGACTCTGTGAGAGAGGGAGAGGGTGGGAAGATTTGGGAGAATGGCATTGAAACATGTAAAATATCATGTATGAAACGAGTTGCCAGTCCAGGTTCGATGCAGGATACTGGATGCTTGGGGCTGGTGCACTGGGATGACCCAGAGGGATGGAATGGGGAGGGAGGAGGGAGGAGGGTTCAGGATGGGGAACACATGTATACCTGTGGCGGATTCATTTTGATATTTGGCAAAACTAATACAATTATGTAAAGTTTAAAAATAAAATAAAATTGAAGGAAAAAAAAAAAAAAAAAGAAAATGGGGATTCTTAACCACTGGCTCTCCAGGGAAGTCCCTTCATGGTCATTCTTTAAGTGCCCTCATCCTTCAGTGAAACCTGCATATCATGGAGACTTGTATGTTTCCAAAGACTAAAGGGACTTGGTGTTCAAAGAAGGATTTTCCTTTACACCTAAAAGCGCACCTAATACAATCCTAACAAAAAGTACATATATTCAGTTTAATCAGGGCTCCGTGTTGAAGTCAAAGAAAACTAAATAATAATTGCTCCAAACAGAATCTTTATGTTGTACACCTGAAACTAATATGATGTTACTTGTCAATTGAACCTCAAATTTTTTCTCCAAATAATAGGAGGGAATGATTGGAGGGAATTATTGAATGATGTCATTGATGCAGTGGAATAGCCACAACCCAGTTAAAACTCTATGTCCATTCATCTGAAATCAGTGTGGTTTTCCTTGTGTTGGTTTAGTTCTCTAGCTCCTTCACTGTAATTGCTAGATGGGTACAAGAAGGGATGGCTAATGGCTTCCTCATTTCCATCCTTGTGGAAAGAGCATTGCTTTATCCAAAGAGCTAATGAAGAAACCTCTAATTGCCATTAGGAAGGGAAAAGAGAGGGAGTATTTGCAGATTATGCAACTCACAAATGCCTAACATATTAGCATATATTTAAATATGTTCAATGTTTGCAGCCAGAATATGGCACACGCTCCAGTTATTTTGTGTTTTCTTACAGTACTTTGAAAACTAAATTAAAAAAATAAAACTAATTTGAAACATTGGTGAATATTAATTACATCTCTTAATAGGAAAATTTTTTTTAAGTATAAGAGCAATGGGCAAAATGAAAGAAAAAAATCACATTATTTCTAAATGGCTCATAAAAATCCATAAGAATAAGAAACGAATATAAATTAGGAAACATAGTTGCCAGGAAAATGAAGAATTAATATTCCTCAAAATTAAAAGGTTTATTACACAACCTCAAAAATGACAAACCTCATTGCAGGAGACACTGTTGATGCCTTGCCCACTCGACTGGGCTGATATCATGGGTGTGAAACCCACACCTGGTTCTTTAAGCATAACACTCAGAGCAGGCTGCAAGTAGCAGGGAGGGAATCCCACCCCACTACAGCCACTAACCACAGAATGGCCACTCCCCAGTCCCTAAGTTGGATGGCTTGAAAAGTGAAACTACTCAAAAACAGAACTCTTGTCAGCTCTCCTCATCACTCTGTCTCCCTTTCCTTATTTTAGACTAAGATTTCCCAAGATTACCCATCAAACTCATTGCTTCTACTCAAATACCACTTTCAGGAAAAGTCCCAATAAGAGACAAACAAACAATCCCCACCCCACACACACACACCTCGATAATAATTATAAAAAGCAAATATATACATCACAAAACACGAGACTTCTCCCCCACCCCCGGCACACACACGCACTTTGCCATGCACCAGAGCTTGGTTTTGACCTACTATGCTATAAGATTGTTTCAAACAGCCCTCTAGCTTCATTTTATAGTAGCCTAAAGTATATAACCTAGACAGCATATTAAAAACCAGAGACATTACTTTGCCAACAAAGGTCTGTCTAGTCAAGGCTATGGTTTTTCCAGTAGTCATGTATAGATGTGAGGGTTGGACTATAAAGAAAGCTGAGTGCTGAAAAATTGATGCTTTTGAACTGTGCTGTTGGAGAAGACTCTTGAGAGTCCCTTGGACTGCAAGGACATCTAACCAGTCCATCCTAAAGGAGATCAATCCGGGGTGTTCATTGGAAAGACTGATGCTGAAGTTGAAACTCCAATCCTTCGGCCACCTGATGTGAAGAACTGACTCATTTGAAAAGACCCTGATGTTGGGAAAGTTTGAAGGCAGGAGGAGAAGGGGATGACAGAGGATGAGATGGTTAGATGGCATCACCGACTCAATGGACATGAGTTTGAGTAAACTCTGGGAGCTGGTGATGGACAGGGAGGCCTGGCATGCTGTGGTCCATGCAGTCGCAAAGAGTTGGATGTGACTGAGTGACTGAACTGAACTGAACTGAACTGAAAGTATTTGATGTGGTATCAGCCAGTCTCAATATCCTCACAGGTCTTGACTTCATCCTCTGCCCAGATGTCAGTGATTCATCTAAATAGTGAGTGTTGGCCATGCTACTACCCTGGTTAAAGTGTTAGGAAGTTGGCTGGTCTCTCAGCACAGGCTCCTCCTTGGATAAGCTTTTCCTTGCACACAATCAGTTCAAAAGAAGAAGCAGAAGAAAAGTATGAAGAAATAAGCAAACAACTTTCTTTTATGGTTTTTAAAGAAATGAACATTTAATGAAGATCCTATTTTTCACTTAGTTTGTCCAAGATTAAGAAACAAAAGTCAGTGTCATTAACAGTATATTCAAAGAATTCTCCCATACTCTGTTAATGAAAATACAATTCAATACAATCATTAAAGAAGGATATTTGATGGGCCTCCCTTCTGGTTCAGTGGTGAAGAATCTGCCTATCAATGCAGGAGACACAGGTGTGATCCCTTTTCTGGAAAGATCCCACATGCTGCAGAGCAACTAATCCTGTGAGCCACAACTATTGAGGCTGCATTCTAGAGCGCAGGAGCCACAACTACTGAGCTCATGTGGTACAACTACTGAAGTCTCTGTGCCCTTGAGCTCATTTGCAACAGGAGACGCAACCACAATGAGAAGCCCATGCACCGCAACTAGAGATAAGCCCATGTAAAAATGAAGATCCAGGACAGCCAAAAACTAAAAAATAAAAGAAATTAATAAATAATTGTTAAAAAAAGATATTTGGCAAACATACATATACATATATTTTCAAAAATGTTTATGCTGTTCAATTTGGCATGTCCACCTCTATATATTCTTCACTGTTTTCTTTGAAAATTATACCTAGTAAATTAGAAAATATTTTAATTAATTCCATCCTTTGAACTAAGTATAAAAGGAGAAAGGAGGGAAACCTAAGTTCAGACTCTCAGAGTGTTAGTTATTTTACTAGAGACACTGGTAAGAGTGAAAAAGGCAGGATTAATGAAGGAATAGACAAAAGTTCCCTGGATTCTCTTCCCTTTCTACTTCATACATTCTTCTCGGCTCCAATGCTCAGGCCTGAAGGCTCACCATTGATGCTCACTATGACTTACATCTTGGCATCTCCTTCTCTTGGCTTGTTTCTAAATCTTGACTCTTCCTGAGCTGTGACATTGCATTTCTGCCATTGACCTACCTATGCTTTCCCAAATGTCTGACTTGGATCTCGCCCAGTTTTCAATGTCAGTCTTCTCACAATTCAGTGGTAACCCATTCTGTATTGTGATATTATCACCCAGACCACTGCTCCATTTGCTAGTATGGACTACCATGGCCTATGTCTAAATATAATGTACTGACGATTTCAATATTTTGCAATTAACATTGTAAATGATATGAGGGTGGGCTGTGGGCTCATGACTTTAATGGAAAAGACTTTCTGCATGTCTTTTCCAGAATTTAGGAATCAGACTTTTTTTTTTCAAGTGCTGGATATTGGCTTCACATTCCTGTAGAAATTCATTCTAAATCATGAAAATCACCAATAAACGGGAGAAGCCTATATTGCTTGTACCAGGCCAGACTGTCCTCATCTTTCCTTGATTACTATCTAGCATTGTGGATTCAATAACATTAGGCCTATAAAGTGTTCTGCAAATTTTGGATCAGTACATCAGTGGGTGCTTTATTGTTATAGTTGATATACCAGAGTCCAGTATGATGACTCTCTTTTCTCAGGAGCTTCCACTTATTTTTTTAAGTCATCACAAATGCATTTGATCCCCTTCTTACTGTCGTATACAAAATAGAGTAACTTCATCTGGTAAACCTTTTTGTTTCATCTGATACTTTAAAATACACAAGCCAAGTACCATTTTTCATTTTTAAAAATAGGAAATCACTAGAAATCACCAATGATATGTACAGTTAATTGAATTGCTGGACTGAAACAATATTACTAATAAACAACTAAATGACACATGGTTAAAATGAACTCATCACATGCAGACTATAATTACAAGGTATGAAAAATCATATGCAGAGGTTATCCTCACTGGAAAGCAAATAACTGTCTCATTCAGAGCTGATTTGCTAAAATATTATCTGGAAAACCAATAAATATTCATTATTCATATTAAAAAATTCTGTCAGCCGCAGATTACTTCTTTCAAGGTCACCTATACTGAAAAGCACAAAGAGGCAGCAAGGGAAGCACTTATCCATATTCCTGTTAAACCACACAATTTTTGACCTCTAGCAAATTTCTGATTCTGCTCTGTTGCATTTGGAAAATGGAATTTGGGGTTTGCTGATTCCTTTTGCTTTATAAGTACACTGTAAACATAAATTGCATGTAGCTCATTGAAAATACCTGGAAAGCAGATGATCTATGTAAATATAAGACATTCATATTTTATTTCTAGTAGTTGAAAAATACTTTCTTTGACATATAGCATTAAATATCTCCCAAAGCATTTACAATCTGTAAAAGTTACTCAAATTGTATAGTTCCATTACAGGCACAATGGGAAAGATCTATACACACACACACACACACACACAGAGTGTCAGATATTGAAACATGAAGTCAAAGAGGTTTTGAGAGTTTTGATCATTCTACATTAAGTCAGGATGACATACTTTTATTTTTTTTAATTTTGTTTATTGATCAATTTGGTAGTCAAACTGAGTTTATTACTTTTCCACCACTTAAAGCTTTATTGCAAGGGTATTTCTCAATAATGGAGCAAAGTATTATAGTTAACACTTCATCAGTGACCAAGTCATCTTTATGGCCTAAAGAAACATACAAATAAGATGCTGTAAGCCACAGAGTGAGGAGAAACTATAGGGTGTGGGGAACCAGAGAAGATGACACCTAATTATGTATAATAGTAGTAGTCCCTCAGTTGTGTCTGACTCTTTGAAACCCCATGGACTGTAGCCCACCAGGCTCTTCTGTCCATGGGATATCCTAGGCAAACATACTGGAGAGGGTTGCCATTTGCTTCTCCAGATTACACATATGGATCCATACAGTTTCAGGCTGATTACTGAAACTTGCAAATTAAGATAGCCTCAATTCAGTACACTAAAGGTTTTGAAAACTGAAGTGAGACTTGTACCAGTCTGCCCAATGACACACATTCAGTGTGGAAATTGCCTAAATTCTGGTCCCACAAATCCATCACTAATCCAAAGAGATTACATTTTTACCAGTAGGATGGATGTGCTTTATTTCACAGTTTATATACTGTTAAATGTGACAGATTCTCTTACATATAATGAAAAGTAAATTTCACTTGTAAATGCCTGGAGATAAATTTAAGTTTTATTTTATCAACAGATTTATTCCCTCTTTTTCCTTTTTGGAATTAATGTCCTTTGAGACTGATATGTACATTTCTCTTCACCAGGATGTGAGTTCAAATTTGGAGCCCAACTCCCTGGCATTCTTAAATAGAATATCAGCAGCAGTTCTGGTCATCAGCTGTGAGTACATCTGTAAATCTAGCTCAGTGATATTTCTGCACCTCCCTGTAGACACTAGAACGCCTTGGCGGGCGGCCAGTTGATCAAGCACTAGAGAATCCCTGTATGTGTGGCTGCTGCAAGTAAACCCATCATTTCATAATCTGAGACTCAGCAAAATTTCACTGTCTTCTGTAAGAACCTAGGAAGGCTTGGAAGTATCTTTAAAAGTCCTAATAATGAATGTCCTGGGGGTGACAATGTTAGATTTTTATTTGTTCATGTCATTTGTTATCTGTAAAAAAATCCAAACATAAAATGTTCCCATTATAAAAAAATATAAGTAAGAAAAAGCAAACACATTGTGTGCTCTTACCCTCTATTTGTGATGTTCTTACTATAGAAAGAATTCTTGCAGAAAAGTGAAACTGATACCTAGTGTCTAAGAACAGCTCATTCTACACTCTGGACTATGTATACATAAAGTCCTTTAGTTTTACTTTTCTTCAGTCACTATTGAGGACATGAATTGCAAAATAGTGCAGTCAGCACATGATTTGTAGTCAGGGAACAAGGTAGTCTATTCCAGTAAATGGAGTGATAGTCTGGGTGATAATGAGTCACAAAATAGAATGGATTATTACTGACCTGTGAAAAGAGTAACATTGAAAACTGGATGAGATCCAAGTCAGATATTAGGGAAAGAAGAGGTAGGCCAATGTCAGAAATGTAATATCATAGCTCAGGAAGAGTCAAGATCTGAAAACTGGCCAAAGAGAAGGAGATGCCAAAACTTAAGCAATGGTGAGCATCAGAGCCAGGTCCTTGAGTCCAGCACAGCATCAGGGCCAAGAGAAATGAAAGAGGAAGGAAGGAGACTCTGGGGAACATTTTTGCCTTTTTCTTTATTAACCCTGCCTCTCCCCCCATGCTTACCAATTTCTCATAATATAATGAACGGTCTGAGAGGCTGGATTTGGGTTCCCCTCTTCTCTGATCTTAATTAGCATTAAGCATGCTATGAATCAAGTGACATTTTAATTAATTTAATTTGGGGAATAAATGAATAAAGAAGTGATAATAGTGTATCCAATGAGCAAAAGGGCATCCACTCTGTATTCTGCCAAATCTGTTTCTTTCATGGTATTATTCATGCATGTTCTCATCAGTCGAGTATAAGGGAATTCCCTCTATGTAGTCTTCATAACTCAGAGGATTGTTTTTTAGTCTTGGGCAATCTGATCAATGAGAAAAGTTAGTTCTTTTACTATTCATTTATTTGATAATTGTGAGTCAAAATTTTTCATGCTGATAGCTATTATTCCTTCATTATTTGTGTCTTCACGTCCTTTTTGCGGGGGAGAGGATATATGTCTTAACTTGGGTTCCCCAGAAGCTGCTGTGAGAACAGGTTGTGAAAGCTAATTGATTTGGTTGGTGATCCTGGAAAACACTGGTAGGACAGTAGGGGATTGACATGTGGAGATAAAGAGGCCTCTAATGTGTGTACTTTTGAGCAGATTATCAGCAAAGGTACATGGAGCTTAATCCCATTACGAGTCTGAGAAATTCAGGATTAGAGAACTGGGATAATTACACTCTCCTGTTACCCCTTGGCTGGGCAATGCTGGGAGATGGTGGGGATGCTGGGAGATGCTGAGAGATGCTGGGGGTGCTAGGAGATGTTGGGAGGTGCTGGGGATTGCTAGGAGAGGTGAATTTCATTCCCTGGAATTTCCATCCATCACCAGGTGGGACAGAGAAATCTCTTAATGCAGGAGCCGGCCTTTGGAAATTGTTCAGATTTCGCTCAAGCTGTGTTGGTTGAGTGAACAAGGGAAAACACTAACTGTGTCTACTATAAGACAGCTTACTTTGTTCCTCAATAATTATTCATCTGAAATTTATACTGTGGGGGTAAGATTATCTCTTGTTTACTTTCAAAATACTCGGACAACTAAGCCAAACGATTTTATGATACTATATTGATTTCACAGTAGTTTTGAGACAATTTTTAGCTTTTGCATTTCAAAATGTTACATATATGGTAGAATGGGCCTTCTCTCATTATAACTTTTTTTCCCAATTGCTATTTTCTATTAATGACTAAAGTTACAGATAAAATTTAGAATAATTTTGCTACTATAAAATATCATTGGGATTTTTCTTGGCCTCGCTCATGCCACTATTAGCCTTACACAAGAATTTGGGAGGCACTCCAATCTTTCTAATATCTGTTCTTTTCATCTCCATAAAACATCTTTTTTTTAAGATGTCAGTAAAACTTTTTCCTAAGTTAGTCTTTGGATTTTTCCCTGTCATATTTTTGCATATGAAACTTTCATATTCATATTTGATTTCATGGTGGATGGGATCTTTGGGGTCTTAAGATGAGAGCTAGAAATGTCTGGGGAGGGGGCTTGGTAAAAGATGAGATGGGGGATAGAAGGCTGTTTCTCTCAGAGACTGGTTCTTGGTGCCACGAAGAGAAGATAGAAGGGGAGGGAACTTTTTCACTGGGGGACTCCAGGTGACAAGGCCCATAGCCAGAGGATACATTTTGGTTCTTAGTGGTGACATGTAGCTGAGAGAGGGTAGAGGGAATCTGTGACACTTGGCTGACACTTGGGCAGTGGGGATTCCTATGGATTATCACCTAGATGGTTTGCTGCTTTGACAGATGAAATCTGTGGTGTGGAAATCAATGTGTTAATACCAGATACCAAAAAGCAAGTAGCAAAGTGTAGAGATGCCTGAAGTGGCTTCAAGAGGAGAACTGGCCTGAGTACAGGAGTTACAGGGATGGTCCTGGAGCAGCCAGGGCAGAATGGATAGAGTTAAGGGTAACCTATAAAAGGGAAAGAGTTTTTTTCTATCCTCTATCGAGCAAAGTTCTTTCTTACTTGGATGAACAGTATTCATCAAGACAGTAAAGAAATGCACATGCTAAAACAGATGAAGACCCTCTGGTCTAAGGGCAGCTCTCTAATTAGCTATAATAAGGTAATGGCCCTCATGCTGTCATCTGAGGGGATGTTTTAAAATTTTCTGCCTGAGTCAAGAGAAGCTGTCACCCATCCCCTTCCCTCTTCAGAGTGGTCCTGCCTTCTCACACAGAACATAAATGAGGGGTGAATGGTCACAGCCAAGGTAACTCACCATAATAAAGCAAAAATGAAATCTAATTAATAAAAATTTAAAAAGGTAATTAATAAAAATCTTCCAATGAGGTGGACATTTATGACATTCGATGCAATTCAGTAAATGTGTATTGGACACCTATACATTCTATGCACTCATTTGGGAATGGTCTGTGATTATTTTTAACCTTCTTTGAAAAAAGAAATAAGACTTTTTCCTTTATCATTGATCAGCACAGATAATGCAAAACTTATATTTCTCTATACAATATCCCTTAGCAACTCCTTAGCAACCTTCAAATGAGCTAGCTTTCACCAGTGAAGTCCACAGAACTAAAAATTTTTAACAAGCTTCTTCCTTTTGCCACTAAACCTTTCATTTCAAATGTTTTATAAGAGACATAAAATAATGTTTCCCATAAAGGTTTAAATTATTCATTATCAAGTACTCCTTCCTATCATAATATCTAGCATAATATTATGAACAATAAATGTCTGCTGAATTAAATCTCATTAAATATAATGTCTGGAAAAATCTAGGAGAAAAAGTACACTTCTTTTGTGAGATAGGCAGAATCATGTCCCCCCCACCTCTGCCCAAAAGATATTCACATCATAATCCCTGAAATTTGTGAATAGATATTCTTACAAGGCAAGGTGAATTATGATTGCAGATAGAATTAATGTCACTGGTAGAAAAAACCCAGCTGCCAATGCATGAGACATAAGAGATGTGGGTTCTATCCCTGGGTCGGAAAGATCCCCCAGAGAAGGAAATGGGGATCCATTCTTGCCTGGAGAATACCATGGACAGAGGAACCTGGTGGGCTATAGTCCATGGGACTGCAAAGAGTCTTACATGCCTGAAGCCACTTAGCATGCACACACTCACACACATATTCTTATAAGGTAAGGAGGAATTGTGACTGCAGATAGAACTAACATCACTGACCTTGAGATGGAGAGCATCCTGGACATTTAGGTGTGCTTGGCATAATTACAAGTGTCCTTAAATAGGGAACATGGAGGCAGGACAGTCAGAACAGAGAGCACAGAGTTAGCACCATGAGAAAGACTCAGTTGGACCTTGCTGACTTTAACCATGGAAGAGGGCCATAAGCCAAGGAAGGAAGGTAGTCTTTAGAAACTAAGGAAGCCAAGAAAATAGACACTCCCCTAAAACCTCCAGAAAGAAACACAGTCCTGCTGACACCTTGATTTTAGCCCAATGAGATCCATTTTGGATTTCTGGACCCCAGCATTATAAGATAAGACGTTTGCATTGTTTTAAGCCACTAAGATAGTGGTAAGTTATTATAGCAGCAGTAGGAAACAACTTGCATAAAAATAAGTCCTTGTGGTTCATAATATAAATTTCTGTCCTTTTTCTCATAGATGGTATTTGCCAGCTTCCCGATGGTACCATCTAACTAACTGAGCATCCAGATACCTGAATAAGCTCCCACCCTCTACCTGGAAATGTTAACAGCTGTGTTTATAAATCATCTACTTCAAAAGCTTTGAACTCCACTTATGTGATTCTCTTTGCCTCTGCTTCAGCCAATAAGAACAAATGCAAAAACCTAAACCTAACTAACAAAACAAAGATAGCCTGGCATTTTCATTACCTTCCATGTCACGAATATCAATTGTCAAAATTTTTACAGTCTGACCACAACCTCCTAGCCTTCTAAATTGCTAAGGCCCACGTTCCCATCTTTTAATGTACTGGTACTCTGGCTTCCAGTGTATGATGTTGTTCAGTCACTAAGTCATGTCCAACTCCTTGAAATCCTATGGGCTGCAGCACTCCAAGCTTCCCTGTCCTTCACTATCTCCCTGAGTTTGCTCAAACTTATATGCATTGAATCAGTGATGCAATCCAACCATCTCATCTTCTGTCACCCCCTTGTTTTCCTTCCCTCAATCTTTCCCAGCATCAGGGTCTTCTCCAATGAGTTGGCTCTTTGCATCATGTGGCCAAAGAACTGGAGATTCAGCTTCAGCATCAGTCCTTCCAGTGAATACTCAAAGTTGATTTCTTTTAGGATTAACTGGTTTGAACTCCTTGCTGCCCAGAGGACTCTCAGGAGTCTTCTCAAGACAACACCACAATGTATGTATGCTAAACCACTTCAGTCATGTCCAACTCTTTACGACCCTATGGACCATAGCCCACCAGACTCTTCTGTCCATGGGATTCTCCAGGCAAGCATACTGGAGTGAGTTGCCATGCCCTCCTCGAGGGGATCTTACCAAATCAGGGTTTGAACACAGGCCTCTTACATCTCCTGCATTGACAGGTGGAGTCTTTACTATTAGTGCCTACTGGGAAGCCACAATGTATAATGTCAATTTCTGTGGCATAATATTCCCAAAAAAGCTTTTTATCAAACTACCAGCATGAGGCATTGAAACTGAGTTGAAAAGAAGAGTGTACAACCAATTCTTGGGAGCCCTAGGGCCTAGCCTGTCACTGTGCTAAGCACCACCCCCCAACTCCCCTACATTTTCCCTCTCTGAGAAATCCTATTTATAGCCCTTCTCTTCCACTTTCCTGTCTTAACCTCCCATGTGATGACATGGATTTACTCTCTTTGAAGCTTTATCAGCAACTTACACTCAAGAATATCTCAAGTCTGGAATCCCTATAACAATCTACACTTTGCCTCCAATCAGATATTGGAGAGCTGGGTGGAAAAGGACTCAACTGGTTGGATTAGCATCTCTAGAAATGGACAGAGTCTCCTTGTTTTGAAGTTCTCAATGCTGCTGACCACACCCTGGCTTTAGCATCACTGGTTCTTCATTTATTGCCCTTGAGAACCTTAACTGATCACCTCAAATCCGGGCTCCTGCCCCACTACCATACATGCGTTGCAAATCTCAGCATTGATATTGGCAAGAATATGAAGGTCTTTGGGGAAATCATTCAACATTATGTTCTGACTGCCTCAGAATTTCTTCTTCATGCATCTTCATTTTAGTGTCTTACCTCCAATTACAGGAGATATTTTTCATCCTATTTGAAGCCCATTCCTTCACTTTGACTCATTTCCTCAGCACTCGCATGTCTCGGAATTTCCTTCATCAGTGGAGTTCTCTCTACACCCAAACATACAGCTCCTTGCAGACTGAACCTCTTCTTTCAGTGCTAAACATCTCTGGTCTCTTCCAATTCTGAAAAAATAAAATTTCTTTACATCAACATCTTCCTTTCCTGTTATCATGTCTTTTTCTCATGTTGGGTTCTAGACAGAGTCACCTACACATGGCAGAGCCTCTTCTTTTCTGGTTCATTGGTTTTCCCCTCATTTTTCACTTCCAGACAATTCTCAAGTCTTACCATCCTCTCCACTCCCACCTTCAACACACAGACACTCCCCCCCCCACACACACAAACACACTCACATGTTAAACTACTATGATTTCTATGAATTGTGACTTTACCTTCTTTCCTCTGTCTGCGGTCTTTTCCCTCTATCCATTTTTTAAAGATGGTCATATTAGCAAATACCTCTCTCTTTATTATAAAATTCTTATGGGCAATATTATCCACTTGTATGGTTTTAACTATTTTTTAATGAGAATGATGCCCAAATACATATCTCCACCCCATTTTTTCCACTTTTTACATGAATACTACATGAGAAACTCCAATCCAAAGGATCAAAACTAAATTCAATTTTTTTTGTCTTCAAACCTACTTGCCTTCCTCTATTATCTGTCTCACCCATGAGTATCCATTCAGGCAAGAAGCCTGGAAGTTATCTTTAAGCCCTTCCTCCCCTCTGTAGTATTTCCATGCCCAGCCAACCATGAAGCCCTAAATATTTCGTGAACCCATGAATTTCCCCCCTTATTAAGACTTTAATTATTTTTATGAGAATTATTGCAGAGCTTTCCCACTGATCTCTTTTTGCTGTTGTTTAGTTGTCAAGTCATGTCCGACTCTTTTGTGATTCCATGGGCTGTAGCCCACCAGTCTCCTCTGTCCGTGGAATTTTCCAGGCAAGAATACTGGAGTAGGTAACCATTTCCTTCTGCAGGGGGTCTTTCTGACCCAGGGATTGAATCTGCATCTCCTGCCTTAATTGGCAGATGGATTCTTTACCACTGAGCCACTTAGGGGACCCCAAGAATACTGGAGTGGGTAGCCTATCCCTTCTTCAGCTGATCTTCCCAACACAGGAATTAAACAAAACCAATCAACCAATCAATCAATCACTATATCTTATATTTAAAAAAATGCTTAGTGACTCTGCCTGGCCTACATGGTGCAGTATGAGCTTTGATCACATCAGAAAGATCCCCACTGTCCTGCTCTCTGTTTTCTTTTCCTCTGCTGCATCTTATCTCAGACCCAGTGAGCCAGCACTCCTGAACTTTAACAAGCCCCCACTCACACTATGCTAAATTCACTTCTGCTGCTGCTGCTGCTAAGTCGCTTCAGTCGTGTCCAACTCTGTGAGACCCCATAGACAGCAGCCCACCAGGCTCCCCCATCCCTGGGATTCTCCAGGCAAGAACACTGGAGTGGGTTGCCATTTCCTTCTCCAATGCATGAAAGTGAAAAGTGAAAGTGAAGTCATTCAGTCCTGGCCAACTCTTAGCGACTTCATGGACTGCAGCCTACCAGGCTCCTCCGTCCACGGGATTTTCCAGGCAAGAGTACTGGAGTGGGTTGCCATTGCCTTCTCCGAAATTCAACTCTACATGGATGCAAACTTTTTCCTCTACTAGGAGTCCCTTGTGCGTGCATGCGAAGTCATTTCAGTCATGTCTGACTCTTTGCAACGCTATGGACTGTAGCCCACCAAGCTCCTCTGTCCGTGGTATTCTCTAGACAAGAATACTGGAGTGGGTAGCCATGCCCTCCTCCGGGAGATCTTCCCAACACAGTGACTGGACACACATCTTTTGTGTCTCCTGCATTGGCAGGTGGGTCTTTACCACTAGCATCACCTGGGAAACCTGGGAAGCCTAGGAATCCCTTACTCCTTATGTATCTGGTTGACTGCTTCATACCTGACTTCACACTTGCCTGAATACTCCTGTGAGCTCTCTGGGCTTCCTCTGTACTGTGAGCTAAACATTCCACTGTTTTGAAATCTTTTACTTAACCTGTTTCTCGTATAGAATTAAGCTATCCCCTAGCAAGGAGGAGGTCATATTAATAATGAAGAATATAGCACAGAACTTGGCACACACTCTGTAAATATTGGTTTTACTTGATGTGGGACTATTAAACATCATTAAACTCTCTCCAGCACCAGCACAGAATTCTTGATGAACGTTGAACAATTAATAAGTGTGCTGAATGAAATCAACATTCCTGTGGCTTCTAATATATCAGTAAGAGAGAAAAGAAGAAAGGATGGCAGGGAGGAAGCAAAAGGTAGCAAAAAGTTTTCTAATGGATTTTCTCTGTAAACTAGCAATTCTACTGGAGAAAGGGTCAATGTCAGGGTGAATGTAACGGAGAAGATGAAAGAAGTACAGTGAAGACTCATTCAAACACCATTCTGTCCAAGACTTACACCAAGGCGGTCCACGGTATACTTAGCAGTGTCTGACTGTTTGCCACCTGTTGAACTGCAGCCTGCCAGACCCCACTGTCCATGGAATTTAGAACACTGGAGTGGGTAGCCATTTCCTACTCCAGTACATCTGACCATTGAGAGTGAAAGTCATGTCTTCAGTTCAGTCGCTGTCGTGTCCGACTCTTTGTGACCCCATGAGCTGCAGCACGATAGGCTTCTCTGTCCATCACCAACTCCAGAGCTTACTCAAACTCATGTGGATGATGCCATCCAACCATCTCATCCTCTGTTGTCCCCTTCTCTTCCTGCCTTCAATCTCTCCCAGCATCAGGGTCTTTTCCAGTGTGTCAGTTCACATCAGGTGGCCAAAGTATTGGAGATTCAGCTTCAGCATCAGTCCTTCCAATGAATATTCAGGACTGATCTCCTTTAGGATGGACTGGTTGGATCTCCTTGCAGTCCAAGGGACTCTCAAGAGTCTTCTCCAACACCACAGTTCAAAAGCATCAATTCTTCTATGCTCAGCTTTCTTTATAGTCCAACTCTCACATCCATACATGACTACTGGAAAAACCATAGCTTTGACTAGATGGACCTTTGTTGGTAAAGAAATGTGTCTGCTTTTTAATATGCTGTCTAGGTTGGTCATAGTTTTTCTTCCAAGGAGTAAGCGTCTTTTAATTTCATGACTAAAGTCACCATCTGCAGTGATTTTGGAGCCCCCCCTGAAATAAAGTCTCTCGCTGTTTTCATTTTTTATCCGTCTATTTGCCATGAAGTGATGTGACCAGATGCCATGATCTTAGTTTTTAGTTGTGTCTTGGTGGATACCAAATACTCTTTAAGCAGTGACTTTGTACTATTTTCAGTGAGGCTTAGACCAAGATCCATTGCTGTTTCTTCCTTCAGCCAGAAGAGGGAGAGATAGAGCACAGTCTTTGGTCTGCAACTTTACACTAATTTAGGACATAGCTTCCTTTCCTTTCCCAAGGGGCTTTCCAGGAGGCCTAGAGGTAAAGAATTCGCTTGCTAATGCCTGCAAATGCAGGAGACATGGGTTTGATCCCTGAGTCAGGAAGAAGCCCTGGATAAGGAGATGGTAACCCACTCCAATATGCTTACTTGGGGAAATCCCATGGACAGAGGAGCCTGACTGGCTTCAGTCCACAGGGTTGCAAATGAATGGGACAGTACTGAGCAACCAAACAACAACTTCTTTTTCCAACCACCTTATGTTTCTCCAAGCTGGTCTGCCTCTAGGGGGATTTCTGTTATCCATTGTGCTATTTACTATCTCACCATTACATATTCACTGCTGCCCATGGCAATTTTTCTTCTGTCAAAATAGGCAAAATTTTTTTTAAAAAGTGTTTTTAATGGTAAGATAAGGCTAAAACCCATGGGTTAACTGTATGGTCAGTTCATTATAAAGCCAAGGATAAGTAGATACACAAAAGTTTATTTTAAAATCCTTTCTGCCTAACCTTCATTGGGCAATGGAAATATACAGATCTTCTAAGCTCTTTTTCACCTCTTCCCCAATCCCATCAATTCTGTCATTGCTAGTACATGAGTCAACCAGCCTCTTAAATCACTGCTTGCCTTTAGTGTCATATCTAGTTTGCAGCTCTGCAAACAACTCAGTTGTCAGAGGAGACAGATCTGGGCGTAATATCACTTGCAAATGATTTATTCCATAAAGTACATAAAAATGCATTTTGAACTCCTAAGCTTATTATTCCCATAGTAAACAATGGTGTAAAGAGAACTCTCTTAATTTGCTCACAGTGTGAGAAGTGTCAAGGGGAAGTCATATTACATCTACCATCTTTTGCATTATCGGTTAACTAATAGGGTTGATGAGGGAAAAGCCACTTGTATTAAGTGATTGGAAATAATCTCACTGTGAAGACATGTTGAAGACAGGAAGCCAGACTCCAGAGGAAACTAATCTCTCTCCATTTCCTTTATTTCTCCTAAATGGCTTTTTGTTTTATTTTGCTTTGTTAGAGTGGCACTGTTATGTGAAGCCTAAATGAAGCCGGGTGCAATTCTTTTAAGATGTTTCACTACAGAAAAGGAGAGAGAGTCGTTTAAGAGAAGTGAACAAATGATCGCCTGCCAACGTTTTTCCATGAAGCCTAGATGACATTTTGGGTAAGACTATTCTTTACTGAGACAGGCTGTGTCTTGCACTCCTAGGCATTTAGCATCTTTGTTTCCCACCTATTAAATACCAAGAGCATGCTATAGTTATCATGAGTCAGTTGCACACATTTTCAAAGAGTTTTTTGAGGAGACAGAATGGCCTCCAATCAAGAAAGGCCACTTGGCGAGTGAGACTAGCACTGACATACATATACCACCATGTGTAAAGTGTGAACAGCCCTTGGAAAAGACCCTAATGCTGCAAGAGATTGAAGGCAGAAGGAGAAGGGGGTGGCAGAGGATGCGATGGTTAGATAGTATCACTGACCTAATGGACTTGAATTTGAACAAACTCCAGGAGATAGGGAAAGACAGGGAAGCCTAGTGTGCTGCAGTCCATGGGGTTGCAGAGTTGGACACAACTTAGCAAATGAACAACAACAGCATTGTGTAAAATACTTAGCTAGTGGGAAGCTGCTATACAGCACAGGGAGCTCAGTTTGATACTCTGTGATGACCTAGAGGGGTGGAATGGGAGGTTGGGAGAGAGGCTCAAGAGGAAACACACACACACACACACACACACACACACACAGCAGAAACTAACACAACATTGTAAAGTAATTTTACTCCAGTTAAAAAATAAATAAATAAAAGAAAGGCCACTTGGAAGTGCCTCAAACTATGTGAGGTCATCTTGACACTTTGTTTTATCAGAGTGTTTTAATTAATATCACTGACAAACATGGGGATTTGCAGACATAGGAGGGCTTGAAGTAACACATGCAGAGAGGCTAGACACCACTTCAGTTCAGTTCAGTCGCTCAGTCGTGTTTGACTCTTTGTGACCCCGTGAATTGCGGCATGCCAGGCCTCCCTGTCCATCACCAACTCCCGGAATTCACTCAGACTCATGTCCATCGAGTCAGAGATGCCATCCAGCCATCTCATTCTCTGTCGTTCCCTTCTCCTTCTGCCCCAATCCCTCCCAGCATCAGAGTCTTTTCCAATGAGTCAACTCTGCATGAGGTGGCCAAAGTACTGGAGTTTCTTGGTAGGTATTTTATAAAGAGCAGCTGCATTATTGTGAGGAAATATAGAAAATATAATGATGAATGAAGACTAACTCTTGTGCTCAAAGGAAAAATTACTGGAGAAAACACATATGTAAGCATGCACCTTGGTGACGAAACATGTGAGCCCAATGGTCAGGGATGTGGGGGTTGGAAAAGAACTGAATTTAAATTGCGTGAAGACTATCAAGCGTCCCTGGTAGCTCAGCTGGTAAATCTGCCTGCAATGCGGGAGAACTGGATTCAATCCCTGGGTTGGGAAGATCCTCTAGAGAGGGGAATGGCTACCCATCCCAGTATTCTGGGCTAGAGAATTCCATAAACTGCATAGTCCATGGGGTCCCAAAGAGTTGGACATGATTGAGCGATGTTTACTTTCACTTGTCCAGCTTCTAGATCTTAAATGAGCACTCATGCTACTGTGGAGTGAAAGTGTGGTTCTAATCTGGAAAAGTGTGAAAAGTGTTAGTCGCTGAGTCGTGTCTGAGTCTTTGCGGCCCTGTGGACT
This sequence comes from Bubalus bubalis, assembly GCF_019923935.1. Classification (NCBI taxonomy): domain Eukaryota; kingdom Metazoa; phylum Chordata; class Mammalia; order Artiodactyla; family Bovidae; genus Bubalus; species Bubalus bubalis. The sequence continues at coordinate 165,713,053 of NC_059158.1, forward strand.
GTAGCCTGCCAGGCTCCTCTGTCCGTGGGATTCTCCAGGCAAGAATACTGGAGTGCGTAGCCATTTCCTCTCCCAGGGGCTCTTTCCAACTCAGGGATTGAACTGGGTCTCCTGCATTATAGGTGGATTCTTTACTGTGTGAACCACCCGGGAAGCTCTCCAGGTACCAACTACATACTGGGTTGGCCAAAAAGTTCATTTGTAACATTTAACAGAAAACCCCAAGTGAACTTTTCGGCCAACCTAATAATTTCCATCCAAAGTCTGAGGTGAAAACAGAGATGAACGGATTAGTTTATCGTAAACTTCAGCCTAGGATTCAGCTAATACTTAAGTATAGCCAGAGAGGAAAATTCAAAATTGCCTTAGGAAATTAATGTTAAATCTTTTTAAATATCCATTAACAGGAAAAGTTTTTGCCTTTGAATAAAATAGACAATGACTTTATTGCACTTCCATTTCTTATGAATATTTTCTTTCAATACCTATTTAATCCCTAATGTTTCACGTGCCAGTGTTTTTAATACAGTTTTGATTCCCAGACTCATATGTACCCTTGGCTTATCTAATAACATTTCACATTCTTTCTGTTCTTTTTTTCTCTGTATGTTTTATTTATGATTGTGACTCCTACTTCTATTGCTATTTGCAAGGTATTTTAGTGTTTGTTTTTATTCTTTTACATAAACCCACCCATTTAGTGCTTAACCATATTTACTGAATGCATACTGTGGGAAGCTATAATATTTATTTATTGCTTTGAGGAACTAGGATGTCTAATAACAAGGTTATTTCGGTATAAGTTATAAATGTAACATAAAAAGAAATAAGAAAGTATAGGTTGGTGAAATTCTCAAATGATTGTAAATATACCCTGTTCTAGAGTCAGTTGAGTCTCTGGGCATTTTAAAAACTGAAGTTTGCCATTTTAATTGCTTTCAATTGGGGAATATTCAATCCCATAGCATGTTTGATAAAGTAAATTAAAACAATTCCCTGAGATACTTAGTCTGGTTTTTCTTCTACTTTCGTTACCGGAAGAAAAAAGGCAACAACAACAACAAAAAGACAGCAAATAATCCAGTTTTAAATTATATGTAATATGCAACACTTCAACCTTATCTTAGGCTTAGTAACTTAGAATATTTCAAGTTTATAAACTATACAATGAAAAAAAAATGGATGGAGATTTCAAAGAAATCTGACTTAATAATGTAGCAGGCAGCCAGCTGTTACCTGCAGTTCCTTTTCAGAATAAAGTACTGATTTGACAGTGGTTGGTTACCCAAAGAGAGTATCTTGGCATCCAAGAAATACAGAATCCCATTGCAGTGAAATCTGATCTCTTAGGACCCAGTTCTCTCTGCAAATCCAAGGGAACCATATGGCCATTAACATCTGGGTTTGTGGAATCTGATGGCACTGGGTTCAAATTCCTGTGACTATCAGGTAATTGTCTGAAGGCCAAGTTCTTTGTCTTCTTCAGTAGCATATTTTGACATCCAAGAATGATCATCTTCTCACTGAGCTTAGTGCATCCTCAGATTGCTTTTAACATAGCACTCCAGCAGAATTAGATGGCTGAATATTATGGCCAAAATATAGTAACTAGGTATATTATCTGTTAGTCACCAAAACATTTCCTCTACCCTATCCATTCCTATACTAACAGCCAGTACAATATCAGGATAACACACGCCCATCTCTCTCTCACCACGTACCAGATATGATCCAAGTCTTTCAGGTGCGTAAGTGTGTGTGCTCAGTTACGTCCAGGCTCCTCTATCCATGGGCTTTTCCAGGGAAGGATGTTGGAGTGGGTTGCCATTTCCTCCTTCAGGGGATTTTCCTGACCCAGGGATTGAACCTGTGCCTCCTGCATTGCAGGCAGATTCTTTACCATGGATCCATTGGGAAAGTCTAGTTCTTCTGGCATAATATGCCAATTCATTAATTCCTTTGGGGCAAGTTGAATGCTTGATTCTGAGATCTGGTAACCATAAAATCTAAATTCTTCACAAATAATGCTTAGTTAGACAGTATGAGTCGATAACTTAAAATGAACAACTAAAGCATAGCAAAACATTCTCTTATTAGAGTGGAGTTAAAAGAGAAAAAAGAAATATGGTACTAAATAGCAGGCATCTTTTATAACTTTACATACTCAGCTGGTGCAGTGAACCCCACCTACTCTCCCACACACATTTTGGATAAAATACAATAACAATCATAAACCTACATCTATATCTGATATCATCATATTTAGTATCACTTTATCTCTAATATCATGTTATATCTCTTATCTCTTATATGCATGCTCAGTCACTCAGTCATGTCTGATTCTTTTCGACTCCATGGTCTGTAGACTACAAGGCTCCTCCATCCATAGAATTTTCCAGGCAAGAATACTGGAGCAGGTTGCCATTTCCTACTCCAGGGGATCTTCCCGACATAGGGACTGAACCCTAGTCTCCTGCATCTCCTGCATTGGCAGGCAGGTTCTTTATATATCTCATATGACCTATCTTATGTCTCTATCTATATCTATGGCTAAGCATTTGCCTATATTTTTAGCTTGAATCCATATCTGAATCTGGATCTATAATTTGTAGTAGAAAACTGTCCTCTCTACTAGATGATTGTACTCCCCTGGTTAGAAAAATTATCTTCAAGCAGAATCAAGGACATTTGCAGTAAGCAGTCTTTGAGCGTGTAGATACAAGTTCCAGAAGATGTGGGAAGCCTCTACTTTAGGGACCATACTCAGCAATCAAGTGAGAAAAACTCATGGGTGTTGGTCTAAGAGATTATATTGATTTTTCAATGATTTGAACGTTACTAGTTAATCTAGTTGTGCTCATACATGGCCAAAGGCAACAATGAAATGGAAAACAATAATAATCACATCACAGCTACACTAATGCCTAATATCGATTTCTCTTAAGAGTGTTTTCTTAACAACTATAACAAATGTGTATAATTCCAACTGGGTTAGCCAAATGGAATTCTGCCAATTTTCAAGAATTAGAGAGTCATGCCCAGAAATAGGGTATTTTATTTTGGGGAAGGATTTCCTCAACAAGAACACATGGAAAACTAGCAGAGTTTGTGCATGACCCTCACTCATCAGCCCAGGTCTGACAGTATTATGCCACTTCCTACCTTCTGACTTTTGTGTGTTTTCTGAGTGGAAAAACCCCATTTATGACAACTCTTTGGAAGCAGAGGTATCGTAAAACCAATAGAACAACTTCGTGATCCGTTGTGGTCCATTGACTAATTGTGCTGAAATGGGGACACAGCTTCTGGGCCAGACATCACAAAGATGTGGAGACATAGAAAGAGCTACCTACAATCTTGAAAATCTCTTAAGTGAAGTGCCTGAGGCCCTTCTCCTTACTGAGCACTGAAAGTTGTCAAATCTGACTTGTAGTTCCTATGATTCATCCTGGGGAAAGCCATCATTCATGTTTCATTTTTTCCAACAGATGAGAAGTTCAAAACTGTTGATTTAACATGCGGATGTTCACATCAGCTGCATTATCTTCTAATGGCACTTTTCATAAAATATTTTTTAAATCTTTATCAGTCATGATTTTTTAACATTTCATATAAAACTCATTTTTAATATTACTCCTGCGATCTGCATTAACATTTGCTATGAACATTGGGTAAAAAATTATTGGGGCTTGACATTGACATTTTTTAGTGAAATATTCATCAGAAGGGAGAGTTTTAGCAGTTGATTAGTGAATGCACCTGAAAACATCATTTTGCATTTGTTTCCACTTGCCCACAGGATAAAGTCACCCCAACCCCATCCTACATGTCAGGGAGTTCACAATCTGGACTCAAGTTCTCTCTGCTTCTTGCCTCCCACCACTCCCTGCCTCTCCTTCTGTTAAATTTCTAACTGAACTTGCAATTTATGGCTCTAAAACCTGCCTATACTTGCCCATGCTAATCCCTGTACCTGAAGTTTCCTTCTTATCTGTGTTTTAAACTTTATTTTATATTGGAGTAAAACTGATTTACAATGTTGTGCTAGTTTCAAGTGTATAGTATACTGATTAGTTAAATACATATATCTGTAAAGACACTTGCTCCTTGGAAGGAAAGCTATGACAAAGCTTGTTGTTCAGTTGCTCAGTGGTATCTGACTCTTTGCGATCCCATGGACTGCAGTAATCTGGGTTTCTTGTCCTTCGCTGTCTCCTGGAGTTTGCTGAAACTCATGTTCATTGAGCCAAGAGAATGCACTGGTCACGGCAAACACCCTCTTCCAACAACGCAAGAGGTAACCCTACACATGGACATCACTGGATGGTCAATACCAAAATCAGATTGATTATATTCTTTGCAGTTGAAGATGGAGAAGTTCTATATGGTCAGCAAAAACAAGACCAGGAGCTGACTGTGGCTCAGATCATGAGCTCCTTATTGTAAAGTTCAGACTTAAATTGAATATAATAGGGAAAGCAACTAGGCCATTCAGGTATGACAAACCTAGATAGCATATTAAAAAGCAGAGTTACCACTTTGCTGACAAAGTTCCATATAGTCAAAGCTGTGGTTTTTCCAGTAGTCATGTATGGATGTGAAAGTTGGACCATACAGAAGGCTGACTACTGAAGAATTGATGCTTTTGAATTGTAGTGCTGGAGAAGACTCTTGAGAGTCCCTTGGACTGCACAGAGATCAAATCAGTCAATCCTGAAGGAAATCAGTCCTGAATATTCATTGGAAGGACTGATGCTGGAGCTGAAGCTCCAGTACTTTGGCCACCTGATGTGAAGAGCTGACTCGTTGGAAAAGACCCTGATTCTGGAAAAGATTGAAGGCAAAAGGAGAAGGGGGCAGAGGATGAGATGTTTAGATAGCATCACTGGCTCAATGGACATGAATCTGAGCCAACTCCAGGAGACAATGAAGGACAGGGAAGTCTGGTGTACTGTAGACTATGGAGTTGCAAAGAGTCAGACAAGACTTAGCAAATAAACGGCAACAAAAGTTCTTTCTCAGATTCTTTTCTCACATAGGTTATTACAGAATATTGACTAGAGTTCCCTGTGCTATACAGTAGGTGCTTGTTGATAATCTATTTTGCATATAGTAGTGTATATATATTAATCCCAAACTCCTAATTTAAGTCTCTCCCTTTGACCAAGCATAATTTTGTTTTCTAAGTCTGTGAGTCTGTTTCTGTTTTGTAAGTAAGTTCATTTGTATCATTTTTAGAGTTCATGTGTAAGTGATTTCATATGATATTTGTCTTTCTCTGACTTACTTCACTTAGCATGATTAGAAAACATAGCTCTCCTAAAGGTATGCTCAAACATCACCTCTTCTGATAAATCTGACATCTTCCATCTTTCATCATCACTTCCTCTCCTGGACTTTCTAAAAACTCTTACTACTCCTTTCTAGTATGTTCTTTTAAGTACCCTATTAACCTGATTGTCTCTGCCACTAAATTATGACCTTGTGAAAGATGGGTCCTTAAGACATATCTTAATATCCCTAAACAACAAGCATAGTGTCTGGCACACATGGCCATTCTTAGTAGACAATCAAATGTGTGTCGATTATGTAAGGAACCATAAAGATGTGCAAAAAGCTTTATCAGACTCACATTGGCTGCAACAGAGCTAAGAAAAACAGGACCAGGTGTTTATTAAATTTTTAATATGTGGCTGACATTGCATTAAGTGCTTCACATATGAAGGAAAATAACACTCTGAAATATTAATCTTTGCACTTTGCTTTTTAGTGTTTCTTGTACTTGACTCTTCCTCTAGTTGGGTCAGTGGCATCCATTTCACTTTACAGAGACTTAGAATCATTTCAAAAGGGAAAAATGAAGGAAGAAACTATATTTGAATGTTAAAACTTTCTAAACAGGCTCTTGGGTTTCATAACAGGAATAACATCTTGAAAGCCAAAATTTTCCACTTGAAATAAAATGTTCTTTTTAAGGGAAGGAAAAGCTATTGGGTTAGCACCAAAGGAAGCAGGGCATTGTGTTTATGTCACAATAGATTTAGAAAGAGAAGGTGAGAAGGCCCAGCCTAGTCCACTGTCAGAGAGATAAGATGGGGATTAACGTGACTGGGGCCAGAGATGACAGAAAAAGCAAGAAAGGTTTTCACCTTGGTGGAGGTCAATGAGTTAGAATCTGAGGGACCCACAGAAGGAGGTTTAGGCCACCACTGTTGTTGTTTGAGCTTTTCTCTCCCCTGGGAGGGTCACCTCACTGCATCTTAGGATTAGAACATCCCATTAGGGTTCAGGCAAACTCTTCCCTTAGTCTATCTTTTCCTCATTGCCATCTGATGAGTCCTCCTCCCATTCACAATTCTCTAAATATTGCTATCTCTTATGGATCCCCAGCAGAAGTGATTTCCTTCTGCTGTGTGGAAAGAAGTCTGTGACCTGCACTTTTCCAAAGTACTCATCCAAACTCTTTAGCAAAGAGGTGCCCATTTAAAAAGTCTTGACTCCAGTCCTAAAATGGAGGATGAGGTCTCTGAAATGTAGAAAGGCACTTGTAATGTGACCAGGAAAATCCTAGACATATGTGCTTGTGTAGGACTGGACAGTGGTTAAGACATATCCTGTACACAAGAAGAGTTTTATTTAATTGGCACAATAGTAATATGATATAGAAATTACCATCTGAATTTTAAAGGTAAGTAAACCGAGGCCTTATGGCAGAAAGTGAAGAAGAACTAAACAGCCTCTTGATGAAAGTGAAAGAGGAGAGTGAGAAAGTTGGTTTAAAACTCAACATTCAGAAAACTAAGATCATGGCATCCAGTCCCATCACTTCATGACAAATAGATGGGGAAACAGTGGCTGACTTAATTTTTGGGGGCTCTAAAATCACTGCAGATGGTGATTGCAGCCATGAAATTAAAAGATACTTACTCCTTGGGAGGAAAGTTATGACCAACCTAGACAGCATATTAAAAAGCAGAGACATTACTTTGTCAACAAAGATCCATCTAGTCAAGGCTATGGTTTTTCCAGTAGTCATGTATGGATGTGAGAGTTGGACTATAAAGAAAGCTGAGTGCTGGAGAATTGATGCTTTTGACCTGTGGTGTTGGAGAAGACTCTTGAGAGTCCCTTGGACTCAAGGAGATCCAACCAGTCCATCCTAAAGGAAATCAGTCCTGGGTGTTCATTGGACGGACTGATGTTGAGGCTGAAACTCCAATACTTTGGACACCTGATGTGAAGAGCTGACTCATTTGAAAAGCCCGTGATGCTGGGAAATATTGAGGGCAGGAGGAGAAGGGGACGAGATGGTTAAATGGCATCACTGACTCAATGGACATGAGTTTGGGTGGACTCCGGGAGTTGGTAATGGACAGGGAGGCCTGGTGTGCTGTGGTTCATGGCGTTGCAAAGAGTTGAACACGACTGAGTGACCCAACTGAAATGAACTGAAACTGAGGCCCAAGGAGTTTAATAATTTGTCCAAGATCATACCATTTGAAGTGTCATAATAAGACCACAAACATAAGCAGACACGACTCCACTATACTGTGTTGTTTGGTCTCTTTTTTTTTTTAAAAAAAAGCTAGAGTGTGAATATGTTTGTGTGTGTGTGAGTGTGTGTTTGTGTATGCATGTATGCTAGTGTGAGGCTGATGTTCATTCCAACCGTGGGCATTGACAGATTTCTTCATGCCCATCTTTTCCACACTGAGAACCTGTTTAAAAATACAATGAGTCCACAGCCAACCGTCCTTCCTTTCTTCCCTCTCTTTTCTCTTCATTTCTCTCTTTCTCTTTTCTCTCCCCATATTCTAGGGTCACAGTTCATTGCTAAGCCAAGGAGAAGAGTGTATTTAGAGCAACACTAATGATTCTGGCCACTAACAGGGGAATCTGATCTTCTGGGCTCTTTTCCCAGATCTCCTACTGTGTGATTTTAAACTTGATGAAGCTTCTGTTTATCCAACTGTAAAATACAGGTAATACATTCCTACCTCATGAGGGCTGAGGAACAATTCTGTCATGTAGAGTGCTTTATGATCCATAGACAAAAGGTGGAATCAGTGACAACTTATATGGAAAGTGTTTTCAAACTCACCTCGCCCCTTCTTTCTCTTGGCATCACAACTATGCTAGAGGTGAAGCTGTAAAATGACTCCTTCTTTGGAGATGCACAGAATATTCAAGAAGCTTATCATTATTACATAAAATTTTTTTCTTCAATGCAAGGAGACGGTATATTCTAATAAAAATGTATGATATAATATTAAGAACAGAAATTCTGAAGTCTTAAGTTATCTCTGAGTGTCCACAAATTAATATTTTTAATTAGCTTTGGCTACAAAAGACACAAATCCAATCTCAACCAATTTAGTGACCCTTAAGAAATCCTGGGCCATGCCACTTAATCTCTCAAAGTCAAAATCAAATATGGATCAAATAAATGTGTCTGTTCTTTTTAGATGTACTTGAGTTGTTTCCTTCATTTGAATAATAAGCTAGAAAAAAAAGAATCAAGATAAAAAGGGCGTTTTTCTAGATGGAAGATGAATGGATGACGGCTTTCCCAATGTGCTGACTTCTGTCGTTCTCATGCTCAGTGACAAGCACCATATGAATGATTCCACTCGGTTGATTCTGGAGAGTTCCACAGTAAACAGATTGTCAGAGCTGCAGTTGGACCAGCCTGCCACTGCAGCTCACCACAGTGTCGGCATGAAGAAGAGTGCACTTGTTTATTCCTGAAAATGCAACTGGCTTGCCAGAAATTTCATTTTAGCAATTTTAAAGCCAGCATATTTGAACATTAATGAGAACAATTGCTTTTCATTTTGTCTTGGTCAAAGAAGGCTGTAGGGTATGAATACATATTTTTGAAATCTAATTTGGGGCAGAGAGAGGGAAAACATTATAGAAGAGTTTCCCATTCATGAAAAAAAAAAGAAAAGAAATATGACTAATAAACTATTCTTCAAACTATTTATGCCCCTGAATCAACTCATCATCATCATATCAGACTCAGAACTCCTGGTAACAGAGGCTTGAAGCTTGGTACTTATTATTGGCTCATTCTTCTGTTACACATAAATGCCAGCTTGCGTACCATGGATTTTACACATACAGAATTCATCAAATTCATCTCTTACTATCCACATCCTCTACCCTATCACAAAAACTGCTAATATCAACAGACTTTTAACTGGTTCCCAGATTCTATTCTTTCTCTGTGCTGAAGCATCCTATGCATGCTGCTAGATTAATCTTTATAAAAATTGCTCTCATTCATAACAGTCAAGTTCCCATTTTTCTCCCAAATAAAGATTACTATCTTTAGTGTGGAACCCAAATCCCTCCTCAATCTAATACCACCTAATTTCCAGTGTCTTTAGTTCAGGCACATTCTACTGCCATAAAGTGAGGTTAACTCCTCCACACAACCCTATGCTTTAGTCACTTTCTTCCATCCTTCTGTTACCATCTTTTGGAATGTTAGTGTCTCTGCTCTTTGTGTCTAGATCCTACTTTGTCCTTAAAACCTAAGCCGTAGGGCATTCTATTCAACAGTGACTTGATGAATGTCTCCTGTTTTCCAGGTTCTGTTCCAAGTGCTCCAACATGGTCCTTTAATTATTTTTCCAGGTGGAAATAATACTTCTGTAAATTCTCATGTCATGCTCTCTGTACTTCTCCTTGCTTTGTGATGCCGTTAAGAGAAGAGATGCTACACTGTCCTGAAAGGGTTGGCACCTTTCTAATGATGGTCTGTGAGGGTTTGAAGTCTCCATAAAGCCCAAGTCCAACTCTTTGTGACCCATTGGACTATAGCCCGCTGGGCTCTTCTGTCCATGGAATTTCTCAAGCAAGTATATGGGAGTGGGTTGATATTTCTCTCTCCAGGGGATCTTCTCAACCCAGGGATCAAACCCACATCTCCTGTGTCTCCTGCATTGCAGGCAGATTCCTTATCTCCTGAGCCATCAGTGAAGTCCCAAAGAGAAACTAGCACATAGTAAGCAAAGGCTTCATAAAGATTTTTTAATTGGAAAACAAAAAAAGGCACAATATTGTCTGTGAGACATGGAAAAATCCAGAGCAAATATTTGAAGTAGTAAGCTGTAAAATTATGAATTCAGCTGATTTTTATTTTATTAGTCAACTTCGATGAAGACTTCTAAATTGTTGGTTTTGTTTTAAATTTATATGTTGAAAATAAGGCAAGTTTATTCAATCTTCTGAAAACCAAAGTGAGCTTGGCATGTTTGTGTGTGAATACCTTTATCTTAATAGACATACAAAACATAAATCAGACTTATATTTCAGAAAACTTATATGCAAATTTGTACTTGAGTAGATAAGGAATGAGTAGTTTTTCACCCTGTTTTTAATCCATTTAACTGTTACATAAACATATTTAAATGAATATGTGTTTTCAGTGAAATGAGTAATACTTATTAATATACTAATGTTATACTTGGGGTATAGTAAGACTTGGTATTTCTATGAGAAAATTGAAGATTTTCTTCAGATGATGTGGACTTGAATTTTATAAGTGCTGTAGGGTTTTGATACATAGAGTACAATCTTTGGGCAGGAAGCTTTGGCTTCAGTCTGTGTCTAACATAATTAGCAATTATTTATGACACAGCAATCCCACTCCTGGGCATATAACCAGAGAAAATCATAATTCAAAAAGATACATGCACCCCAATGCTCATTGCAGCACTGTTTACAATAGCCAAATATGTGAAAGTGACCAAAGTGTCCATCAACAGAGAAATGATAAAGAAGATGTGGTACATATATACAATGAAATATTACTCAGCCATAGAAAAAGAATAAAATAATGCCATTTGCAGCAATGTCAATGGATCAAGAGATTGACACACAGAGTGAAGTAAGTTCAGATCAGATCAGTCGCTCAGTCGTGTCCGACTCTTTGCGACCCCATGAATCGCAGCACGCCAGGCCTCCCTGTCCATCACCAACTCCCGAGTTCACTCAGACTCACCTCCATCGAGTCAGTGATGCCATCCAGCCATCTCATCCTCTGTCATCCCCTCTTGCCCCCAATCCCTCCCAGCATCAGAGACTTTTCCAATGAGTCAACTCTTCGCATGAGGTGGCCAAAGTACTGGAGTTACAGCTTTAGCATCATTCCTTCCAAAGAAATCCCAGGGTTGATCTCCTTCAGAATGGACTGGTTGGATCTCCTTGCAGTCCAAGGGACTCTCAAGAGTTTTCTCCAACACCACAGTTCAAAAGCATCAATTCTTTGGCACTCAGCCTTCTTCACAGTCCAACTCTCACATCCATACATGACCACAGGAAAAACCATAGCCTTGACTAGTTGGACCTTTGTTGGCAAAGTAATGTCTCTGCTTTTGAATATGCTATCTAGGTTGGTCATAATTTTTCTTCCAAGGAGTAAGCGTCTTTTAATTTCATGGCTGCAGTCACCATCTGCAGTGATTTTGGAGCCCATAAAAATAAAGTCTGACACTGTTTCCACTGTTTCCCCATCTATTTCCCATGAAGTGATGGGACCAGATGCCATGATCTTTGTTTTCTGAATGTTGAACTTTAAGCCAACTTTTTCACTCTCCTCTTTCACTTTCATCAAGAGGCTTTCGAGTTTCTCTTCACTTTCTGCCATAAGGGTGGTGTCATCTGCATATCTGAGGTTATTGATATTTCTCCTGGCAATCTTGATTCCCACTTGTGTTTCTTCCAGTCCAGCGTTTCTCATGATGTACTCTGCATAGAAGTTAAATAAACAGGGTGACAATATACAGCCTTGACGTACTCCTTTTCCTATTTGGAACCAGTCTGTTGTTCCATGTCCAGTTCTAACTGTTGCTTCCTGACCTGCATACACATTTCTCAAGAGGCAGATCAGGTGGTCTGGTATTCCCATCTCTTGAAGAATTTTCCACAGTTTATTGTGATCCACACAGTCAAAGGCTTTGGCATAGTCAACAAAGCAGAAATAGATGTTTTTCTGGAACCCTCTTGCTTTTTTCATGATCCAGCGGATGTTGGCAATTTGATTTCTGGTTCCTCTGCCTTTTCTAAAACCAGCTTGAACATCAGGAAGTTCACGGTTCCCATATTGCTGAAGCCTGGCTTGGAGAATTTTGAGCATTACTTTACTAGCGTGTGATATGAGTGCAATTGTGCGGTAGTTTGAGCATTCTTTGGCATTGCCTTTCTTTGGGATTGGAATGAAAACTGACCTTTTCCAGTCCCGTGGTAGGCAGCTGCCACCGGTGCGCTAAGCGCGGCGGAGAGGAGCCATTCCATGTCCGAGGTCAGGGACAGAAGCCGGGAGGACCCCATACCGGAAGGGTGGCGGCCAAGAGGAGTTACCCCACGACCCTGGTCAGGGGCAGCAGCCGAGAGTACCAGACTGCAAGGGTGCAGGAACGGTGGAGAGGAGCTACCCCGCGTCTGAGGTCGGGGGTGGGGGGGGGGGGCGGCCGAGAGGAGATACCCAGCGTCCGAGGTCAGGGACAGCCGGCTGGAGGAGCTACCCCACGCCCCCACACCAGAGGACAGAGGCGGCGGCCGGGAGGAGCAACCCCACGTCCAAGGAGCCGTGGCTCTGCGGGGTGCAGGAGAGCCTAGAGGAGTTATCCCACGTTGAAGGTCAGGAAGGGCAGCGATGAGGAGATACCCCTCCTCCAAGGTAAGGAGCAATGGCTGCACTTTGCTGGAGCAGCCGTGAAGACATACCCCACACCCAAGGTAAGAGAAACCCAAGTAAGACAAGAGGGCATCAGAGGGCAAACACACTGAAACCATACTCCCAGAAGTAAGATCAGATCAGTTGCTCAGTCATGTCCGACTCTTTGCAACCCATGAATCGCAGCACGCCAGGCCTCCCTGTCCATCACCAACTCCCGGAGTTCACCCAGACTCACATCCACCAAGTCAGTGATGCCATCCAGCCATCTCATCCTCTGTCATCCCCTTCTCCTCTTGTCCCCAATCCCTCCCAGCATCAGAGACTTTTCCAATGAGTCAACTCTTCGCATGAGGTGGCCAAAGTATTGGAGTTACAGCTTTAGCATCATTCCTTCCAAAGAAATCCCAGGGTTGATCTCCTTCAGAATGGACTGGTTGGATCTCCTTGCAGTCCAAGGGACTCTCAAGAGTCTTCTCCAACACCACAGTTCAAAAGCATCAATTCTTTGGCGCTCAGCCTTCTTCACAGTCTAACTCTCACATCCATACATGACCACAGGAAAAACCATAGCCTTGACTAGCTGGACCTTTGTTGGCAAAGGAATATCTCTGCTTTTGAATATGCTATCTAGGTTGGTCATAAGACAGGCAAATATCATATGATATTTATAATATAAGGAATATAAAAAAATAGTACAAATGAACTTATTTGCACAACAGAAATAGAATCACATGTGTAGAAAACAAATTTATGGTTACCAACAGGGGAAAGGAGGGGGGATAAATTGGGAGGTTGAAATTGACATATACACACTACCGTATATAAAATAGATAAGTAATAACTACTTCAGTTCAGTTCAGTTCAGTCGCTCAGCCGTGTCCGACTCTTTGTGACCCCAATAACTACTTATTAGTAAGTAAATAAATAAAAACTACTGTAGAGCACAGAGAGCTCTACTTAGTAGTCTGTAATGACCTATATGAAAAAAGAATCTAAAAAAGAGTGGATATATGTATACATATAACTGATTTACTTTGCTGCACAGCAGAAACTAACAAAACTTTGTAAATTAACTAGATTCCAATAAAATTTCATTGAAAAGAAAAGAAATGCAACTGCATAAATGCCACCCCTGCCACATGGAATTTATCTCTCTGAGGATGGAACCCAGAGATCTGGGTTTTAGACAACTTTCCAAGTGATTCTGATACTTGCTAAAACTTGCAAAGGAGGGAGAATTAAATTCAGAAGTCCTTTGCATGACTGAAATTAAACATGTAGATTAAAGGAGGTGACAATGTGCCTTAAACCAGGAATTATCAGAGTTTTCGGAAAAGAGAACCAAGTGTTATTTTATACAAATAGGATTCAGTTACAGTTGTATACATTGCTCAGGACTTCATCTCATAAAGCCACCTGATGTCATTTTGCCGAGAGAAGAAAAGATGAAAGCTGTGTCGGAAAGGAATTTTAAAGAACTAGTGTGTTTGTTATTTCTCATTTGAAGAAGATTAAAAAAACTCTACATTTCTCCTTAGCAACTTTTTGCTCACCCTATGCAGATGTCAACAGAACCAAGCCAAGTTAAAAGCATGGCATCCTAAGCCACTCCATTAGCTGCATAGAGAAGATTAAAAAGTAACTAGAAACATAGGCTGGCTTATTTTCCTAACCCTTGAAGTAATTCAGCTGTCCTGAAGACATTTTTTCTCATTGCTAATTTTGAACTAGTTTTCTGTCATAAGCTTCTCTGTTTAAGATGTTTGGAGAAAGTCTTATTGTTGATAATATTTTAATTAGATGTTCCATTTGGGGAGGGGATTAGTTATGTATTCAGAGGTATAAAAGTTCCTTATGGAGAAACTTCTTTACACATGAAAGCAGACCCCGTTGAGCTTGTGACATATTTGGGTGGGTGAAATTAAAAACTTTTTTGATGGCCTTTCTTTCCATTTTTTTTTTTTCTCAAGTTCACACTGATCCACTTGCTCAGAGAGTTGAATAACTAAAGAAAAAGATGTAGTAATATTACAGAGTTCCAGGCTAAATTCCAGTACAAAATAGAGAAGGGCAACAGGCAACACAGAAAATCAATCCACAAAATATAATAAAATAAAAAATAGGAAAAGAAAACCAATAAAACATCCAAATTTAATTTCTTCCCTCCCTCTTTCTTTCCTTCCATAATTCTCCCTCTCTACTTCCTTTCTTTGTTTCCTTCCTTCCTCCCACCCTCTCTTCCTTCTTATCTTATAGCTCTTTCTCTTTCTTTTTTTTTTTTTTTTTCTCTCTTGGTGAGATTGTATAAGCAATCACTTTGAAAAGAATTTAAAACAGAATAAAAGCCAACTGGATGTAAATAAAAAGAAACATTAATAAATTAGTCAGTATTTTTGTCCTGTCTGGATTTTGATTTTTATCCTGCAGATGGAAAAGACCCATATAATATCATCCTGAGATTATTCTTAAAAGTGGCCATAAAATTACTATCAGAAAAGGCAATTAATACCCTTTTATTCTTACCAATCTTTGGTTGGGTTCAGTTTTTGTCTAGATTTTGAGTCTTAATTTTCTGTTGGTCAGTTTTGTATTTTGCTGTATTTATGTCTTAGTCTCAAATGCATGTGAATTTCTATTACAAATTGTATCAACCATGGAAGAAAAAAACAAGACAAGTTAGTGGCTCGGTGTATTGCAACACTGGAAAATGCCCTGGGGCTCAGGCAATGAGCATGTTTTCATAATTCTCAAGAAACCAACAAAATCCTCTAATAGTACACAATATTTCTTTGCATAAGAGGTTAGTAATGATTAAGTGATTTGCACAGTATCTTACTCAGCTACTGAAATTTTTATATTTTTCAGATCATTGGGTATAATGGCAAGAGTAGTTTGAGTTCTTTGGATAGAAGAGTTACTGGTAATTTGAGAAAGGTAATGGATATTTTAATCACTTGGGTTTCTACAGCAAATTGTGACAAGTTCATCTTCTTCTTTGCTGTACAAAGACCTTATAATCAGTGTTAAAGACATATAAGTGCCTTTGCCTTTTATTTTGTATAACTTTTTACAGCAGTGTTTTTGCAAGGATTTTTTATCACTTGTAATAGAACATCCCATCATAATTTATTTTTCTCAGGGAAGTAAAAGGTTTATCTTTAGTTCAAGCGTTCACCATTGAACTCAAATCAGTGTTTGAATTCAGTCTATAGTTATCAAGTAAGAATTTTTAAAACCTTCACATTAGGGTAGGTCCTTGACCCCTTTACTAAAATTGACAAAAAGATTCTTAGTAATCAGGCTAAGCACATTTAACCTTTAAAGAACATGCAAAATAACTTTCAAATGAAGGTTTTCCTTTCAATATAAGAGCTGAAAGAGAAAATACATGATTTAAAAAAAAAATCTCATATATGATGAGCATGAAATTTTAATAACATCTCTATGGGATTATACCAGTAAAGGAGTCTAAAGATTATACAGTATTTTCAATGGAATGATACTGGTTGATGACTTTGCATTGAATTCGTTTGAACGCATATAGACATAGTGTTTCCAAAACCAAATAATTAAAGGGATGTTAAAAGAGAGTTGCAGGGGCAACTCTCAAAACCCTTCCAAATTTCCAACTTTCAATTTGAAAAAGCATAATTAAATACACACATTATCTATTCATAAAAGAGGTGGAAACAGTGTAAAGAAAACTAGATTGGGAGAAATGTCGGTGTTCTAGCCCTGGGTCTGCTGCTAAATGCAATGTTACATGGACTGGGGAAGTTTTAAAATGCACACCAAGTCTTTACATTCCTCCTATTGAGAAGTGGGGTTTATGTCCCCATACCTGGACTTGAGACTGGTCTTAGTGATTGTGTTTTAACAGAAAGAATGCAGTGGATGTAATACTATACAACATTCAAGGCTAGATCAGAAGAGCCCAGGCAGCTACTACTGATTCTTTTCAGAGGGTAGGAGGAAACAGTTGTTTTACAATGTTGTGCTGGTTTCTCCTGTGCAGCAAAGTAAATAAGCTATGAAAGTGAAAGTCACTCAGTCGTGTCCAACTCTATGCGACTCCATGGACTGTGTCCATGGAATTCTCCAGGCTAGACTACTGGAGTGGGTAGCTTTTCCCTTTTCAGGGGAATCTTCCCAACCCAGGGATTGAACCCAGGTCTCCCACATTGCAGGCGGTTTCTTTACCAAATGAGCCACAAGGGAAGCCCAAGAATACTGGAGTGGGTATCCTATCCCTTCTCCAGCAGATCTTCCTGACCCAGGAATTGAAGCAGGGTCTCCTGCATTGCAGGAGGATTCTTACCAACTGAGCTACAAGGGAAGCATATATGTATATATCAGCTATATGTATACATATATCTCCTCCCTCTTAGACCTCCTTCCCAGAATTCCCTCCTGCTCCCCCATCTCAGCCATCTATGTTATTTTAGCACCAGTCTGAGCTCCTTGTGCTGTGCAGTAGATTCCCACTAGCAGTCTGTTTTAAACATGGTAGTGTATATATGTCAATCCCAATCTCCCAATTCATCCCCTTCTTTCCCCTCCCCATGTCCATGCATATAGTCTTTACCTCTGCATCTCTATTCCTGCCCTGTAAATAGGTTCATCCATGCCATTTTTCTAGATTCCACATGTATATGTTAATAAATGCTATTTGTTTTCCTCTTTCTGACTTAGTTCACTCTGTATGACAGACTCTGCTGTGCTGCGCTTAGTTGCTCAGACATGTTCGACTCTGTGACCCCATGAACTGTAGCCCTCCAGGCTCCTCTGTACATGGGGATTCTCTAGGCAAGAATATTGGAGTGGGTTGCCATGCCCTCCCCAGGGGATCTTCTCAACCCAGGGATTGAACCCAGGTACTTTGCATTGCAGGTGGATTCTTTATAGTCTGAATCACCAGGGAAACTGGAGTGGATAGCCTATCCCTTCTCCAGGGGATCTTTCTGACCCAGGAATTGAACAAGGGTCTCTTGCATTGCAAGTAGATACTTTACAAGGTGAGTGACCAGGGAAGCCCATGACAGACTCTAGGTCCATCCATATCTCTACAAATGACCCAATTTCATTCCTTTTTATTGTTGAGTAATCAGATCAGATCAGTCGCTCAGTCATGTCTGACTCTGCGACCCCATGAATCGCAGCACGCCAGGCCTCCCTGTCCATCACCAACTCCCGGAGTTCACCCAGACTCACGTCCATCGAGTCAGTGATGCCATCCAGCCATCTCATCCTCTATCATCCCCTTCTCCTCTTGCCCCCAATCCCTCCCAGCATCAGAGTCTTTTCCAATGAGTCAACTCTTTGCATGAGGTGGCCAAAGTACTGGAGTTTCAGCTTTAGCATCATTCCTTCCAAAGAATACCCAGGGCTGATCTCCTTCAGAATGGACTGGTTGGATCTCCTTGCAGTCCAAGGGACTCTCAAGAGTCTTCTCCAACACCACAGTTCAAAAGCATCAATTCTTTGGCGCTCAGCCTTCTTCACAGTCCAACTCTCACATCCATACATGACCACAGGAAAAGCCATAGTCTTGACTAGACGGACCTTTGTTGACAAAGTAATGTCTCTGCTTTTGAATATGCTATCTAGGTTGGTCACAACTTTCCTTCCAAGGAGTAAGCGTCTTTTAAGTTCATGGCTGAAGTCACCATCTGCAGTGATTCTGGAGCCCATAAAAATAAAGTCTGACACTGTTTCCACTGTTTCCCCATCTATTTCCCATGAAGTGATGGGACTGGATGCCATGATCTTCGTTTTCTGAATGTTGAGCTTTAAGCCCACTTTTTCACTCTCCTCTTTCACTTTCATCAAGAGGCTTTTGAGTTCCTCTTCACTTTCTGCCATAAGGGTGGTGTCATCTGCATATCTGAGGTTATTGATATTTCTCCTGGCAATCTTGATTCCAGCTTGTGTTTCTTCCAGTCCAGCGTTTCTCATGATGTACTCTGCATATAAGTTAAATAATAGTCCATGGCATATATGTATCACATCTTTATCCATTCTACCACTGATTCTTTAGTAGTCATGAAAGAGCTCAAACTTCTTGAGACTGCCAGGCTCCAGGGGCTGAATATAGGTGCCTGGATGACAACTCCAGCTGAGCTCACAGGCAATAGGTAACACTAGCTGCCCATCATTTGATTATACCACCTTGGGTATTTCCCTCCACTGAGCCTGTGAATGACTGCAACTTCATAAGAGGTGCTAAACAAGGAACTGCCCAGCCATGCCTTTCCCAAGGTTGTGACCTGTAAAAGTCATGAACAGAGTAAAAGGATTAAGTTGCTACATTTTGAGTTTTTTTGGTATGTATATTTTATTTTTTATTTAATTATTTTATATTTTATTTATTTCTTAAAGACTTTATCTTTTAGAGCAGTTTTAGGTTTACAACAAATTTAAAGGAAGGTCTAGAGATTTCCCATCTACCTCCTGTCCTCAAACATTATAGAGAATACCCTCCTACCCTTGGTGGTACAGGTGTGCTGGTGGTGACTGGCTGGCTCTCAGAAGAGATGTAACTTCTTTGAAATTTTCTCATGTGTGAAACAAAGTGCTTAGGCTGCTCTGAGTGAGACAGACCCTGATCCTTATGGAGGGAAATAAGCAAAAACCAACTGCTCCCTAGGAGAAGGCCAGGAAACACTGGAAACACTACATTGATGCAAAGCGAAGGTCTAATAGGACAAAGAGCTGGCAGGAGACTCTTCTGCTGGTGACCCTCCAGGGTTGCAAAGTAGAGTTTTGCTTCCATAGAATGCAAGGGTGAGAGAGCTGAGAAAGGCTCACCCTTCAGGCTCAGTCCAAGACTGAGGCTGGTCCAGGAAGACCAGGATTCTTTGTTGTACCCCCTACCCTCCACCATCTTTCCCCACTATCTCCATTAAGAGACTATGATGGATAAAGAAGCAGAAGAAATCTACTACTGATGAAGGACCAGTGAGGGAGAGAGAGGTGCATCCTATCTTTGACACAGGTGTGTGTGAAGTGTTGAAATCTGAGACTGAAGGAAGAACACTGAGAAAGCTGTTGCCCTGGTTCCATAGGAAACACGAGGAAGGAGCAGCCTACTAGAAGTTTCTGATGCACTGATGATCAAAGCACAAAAACCAACCAGCACAGCACAATTCCTGAGTAAATTCAACTTCCATACTAACTGCCTGACCGAAGCAGAAGTATGTCCATTTCTGGGCATAAGTACTCTTTATTTAAGCCTCTACAAGTCATCTCTACCTTTCCAACACAAATAATAGGCAAATAATTTGAATAGATACAACTACTGAAGAGATATGGATCGCAGATATCCATTCATGAAGATGTGCTCGACATTTAGGTCTATCAAAACCACATTTGCGACTACTACATATTTAGTATAATGACTAAAATGAAAAACAGTACCAAGTGCTGTTGGAAATGCAGAGCAACTGAAACTCGCAATGTTGCTGATAGAAATGCAAAATGGTACAGGCACTTTGGAAAATGATTTGGCCTTTTCTTATAAAGTTTAAAATACGCTAACCTTCTAACCCAGAAATCTAACCCCTAGACTTTAACCTAAGCAAAACTAAAATGTATGTCTACACTGGTACTTGAAAGTGACTTTATAAACTTTATTTAGAACATTCTCCAAGTCAGAAACAATCCAAATATCCATCACCTGTTGAATGAATAAACAATAGAACACTACTCACTGATAAAAAGCAATGAAGAACTTCTACATAAACCAGTATAAATACATCTGAAAAGTATAATGCTAGGTAGGTGTAAGAACCAGAAGTGAAAGACTCATCTTGTATGAACCCATTTATACAATGTTTAGAAAAATGAAAACTATGGGGGAAAGAAATAAAATAATAGGTTGCCTCCACTGAGGCTGGGTAGTAAGGATTGAATGCCAAGGGCATGAGAAAATTCTTGGAGACAATGGGAATATTCTATGCTTTGATTGTGGTAGTTGTCAGTATATTTGTATATATATTTATCAAAATACCTATTACCTTAAAAAGCATAAATTGTAACATGTATATTTTACCACAATACCTGAGTTTTAAAAAATTACAGAAAAGATAATTTAGAGTCTTTGGAGAACAGTAATAAGAAAGAATAACATAATGAATCCTATTCAAGATTTATTTACTGTTGAGGTTTTTAAGATGCATTATTTATAGCTTTTTCCCTTGCAGTTTGTGGTTTCTATTTTTCCACAATTACTAAACTATTGAGTTTGATTGCAGCACATTATTGTTTGGTTTTCTTGAATATTTTCTCCTTTTAGAGAGCCTTATTAATGTCACTGTATTCCACTGAAGAAGCTATGCTGATCAGAAATTGTTTTCACGTCTCTCCTTCCCTAGAGGAAACCATCTTATGTAAGCGGTTTTCTCCCTAAGCCTGAAGTTTTGTGAATCACTTCCTGTTTTACAGGCATCGATAAAGTGTGTAGGCTAGTACTGATAAGAAGAGTGTATTGAATTCATTTATACTTTGAATGTCAATTTTGTAAGATACCACATTGTACACTCAATCATCTATTTTATAGTTTGTAGTATTATTATTTCCTAAAAGCAGGGTACTTGTGAATATGCTTATGATTCATCAAAATATCTAGTTGTCAAGCTGGAGAAGCCCCTAAAGCAACATGAGCACTGGTCAACTTTCCTGTTTACATTACACAGACGTCACAACAAATGGCTTTGCAGTGATGTCTTTTTCCAAAATTCCCTCTCACTGACATCCTAACCAATACTTTTCTCTTTATCTATGTAGTCCTCTGATTTCTTAACTCATTATTAGGGTTTTCAATCTCTTATTTTAATCTCCATCTTTGATTTGGCCATGTATTCCAGCAACCATTTGAGGAGGCCTCACCTTGACCTCGGAGAAGGCAATGGCATCCCACTCCAGTACTCTTGCTTGGAAAATCCCATGGATGGAGGAGCCTGGTGGGCTGCAGTCCATGGGATCGCTAAGAGTCGGACACGACTGAGTGACTTCACTTTCACTTTTCACTTTCATGCATTGGAGAAGGAAATGGCAACCCACTCCAGTGTTCTTGCCTGGAGAATCCCAGGGACAGAAGAGCCTGGTAGGCTGCCGTCTATGGGGTCGCACAGAGTCGGACACGACTGAAGCGACTTAGTAGCAGCAGCAGCAGCACCTTGACCTGCTCCTAATGTTTATATATTTCTTAATGCTTATATATTATACTTTTGACTCTAGTGGCTTCCAAGCCTGGAGTAGAGATGTTTCTCCTCTCCTTCTGCCAAAACCTTGAACTCACAGGAGCACTTTCCCAGCTTGCTTCCCGTGCTCAAAATACTGAAACAGAAGATCTGAGTGTAGTTTGTGGATACCTGCTGGTTGACAAGACACTTTCTGGGGTTCCTAGAGGTCAAAACTGTTTTCATAGCAGTAGGATGCTACTTATCTTTCCCACTGTATTAATATTTGCAAGCATGGTGCAAAAGCAACAGTGGGCAATACTACTGGTGACTTTGTACAAATTAAGGCAATGGTACCAAACTCTATCAATAACAGTACTTAAATTGTTCACCATCACACAAATACACATACACATACATACAAATTCCCTACTTTCTTCTTAAATTGAAGAAAGTATGGAAAACCACTAGGCCATTCAGATATGACCTAAATCAAGTCCCTTATGATTATACAGTGGAAGTGATATATAGATTCAAGGGATTAAATCTGATAGATGGAGTGCTTGAAGAACTACAAACGAAAGTTTGTAACATTGTACAGGAGATGATCAAAACCATCCCCAAGAAAAAAGAAATGCAAAATTGTTGTCTGAGAAGGCCTTACAAATAGTTGAGATAAGAAGAGATGTGAAAGACAAAGGAGAAAAGGAAAGATACACCTGTCTGAATGCAGAGTTCCAAAGAATAGCAAGGAGAGATAAGAAAGCTTTCCTAAGTGAACAATGCAAAGAAATAGAGGAAAGATTGGGAAAGACTAGAGATCTCGTCAAGAAAATTAGAGATACCAAAGGGAACATTTCAGTGTGCAAAGATGGGCACAATAAAGTACAGAAATGGTATGGACCTAACAGAAGAGCAGATGATATTAAGAAGAGGTGGCAAGAATACACAGAGGAACTATATGATAAACATCTTAAGGACCTGGATAACCACGATGGTGTGATCACTCACCTAGGGTCAGATATCCTGGAGTGAGAAGTCAAGTGGGCCTTAGGAAACATGATGATGAACAAAGCTAGTGGAGGTGATGGAATTCCAGCTAAGATATTTCAAATCCTAAGAGATGATGCCATGAAAGTGCTGCACTCAATATGCCAGAAAGTTTGGAAAACTCGGCAGTGGCCACAGGGCTGGAAAATGTCAGTCTTCATTCCAATAAGAGGGCAATACCAGAGAATGTTCAAGCTACAGCACAATTGCACACATATAACATGCTAGCAAAGTCGTGCTCTAAATCCTTCAAGCTAGACTTTGAAAGTACATAAATTGAGAACTTACAGATGTCCAAGCTGGATTTAGAAAAGTTAGAGGAACCAGAAATCAAATTGTCACATTTGTTGGATCATAGAAAAAGCAAGAGAATTCCAGGAAAAAAAAATCTACTTCTGTTTCACTGACTATACTAAAGCCTTTGACTGTGTGGATCACAACAAACTGTGAAAAATTCTTCAAGAGGTGGGAATACCAGAACATCTTACCTGCCACCTGAGAAACCTTTATGAAGGTCAAGAAGCAACAGTGAGAACTGGACATGGAACAATGGACTGGTTCCAAATTGGGAAAGGAGTACATCAAGGCTGTATATAATCACCTTGCTTATTCAACTTATATGCAGAGTACATCATAAGAAACGCTGGGCTGGATGAAGCACAAGCTGGAATCAAGATTGCTGGAAGAAATATCAATAACTTAAAGTATGCAGATGACACCACCCTTATGGCAGAAAGTGAAGAGGAACTAAAGAACTTCTTGATGAAGGTGAAAGAGGAGAGTGAAAATGTTGGCTTAAAATTCAACATTCAAAAAATGAAAATCAAAGCATCTAGTCCCATCACTTCATGGCCAATAGATGGGGAAACAATGAAAGCAGTGACAGACTTCATTTTCTTTGGCTCCAAAATCACTGCGGACAGTAACTACAACTGTGAAGTTAAAAGATACTTGCTCCTTGGAAGTAAAACCATGACCAACCTAGACAGCATATTAAAAAGCAGAGACATTACTTTGCCAACAAAGGTCTGTTTAGTCAAAGCTATGGTTTTTCCAGTAGTCATGTATGGATGTGAGAATTGGACCATAAAGAAGGCTGAGCACTAAAGAATTGATGCCTTTGAACTGTGGTGTTGGAAAAGACTCCTGAGAGTCCCTTGGACTGCAAGGAGATCAATCCAGTCAGTCCTAAAGGAAATCAACCCTGCATATTCATTGGAAGGACTGATGCTGAAACTGAAGCTCCAATAATTTGGCCACCTGATGCAAAGTGTCAATTCACTGGAAAAGACTCTGATACTGGGAAAGGTAGAAAACAGGAGAAGGGGACGATAGAGAAGAAATGGTTGGATGGATGGTATCACCAACTCAATGGACATGAGTTTGAGCAAGCTCCAAAAAATAGTGAAGGTCAGGGAAGCCCGTCATGCTGCAGTCCCTGGGATTGCAAAGAGTTGGACATGACTGAGTGACTGAACAACATCACCAATATACACAAAAGGCCAATTTCATTTAAGAGTGTACTTGATAAATCAGTATAAGGTATTAATTTCAATTTTTTTTTAATTTTTGGCATTGAATACATATTTTTAAATATTCAAATCTCTACCACAAAACAGGAATTACATAAAGCATCCTTACTTCATATGAAGTTTGATGTTTTGAATAAAGGGATTAATGTGATTGTATTAGTTGTGAATTGAGCTAGTTTTATTTCTTTTTCCAGTTTTTCTTGGAAAACTGACAAATCGTGGTGATCAGACTCGGGTCTGTGGCAGACGTTTTCTCAAAAATGAATAAATTGAGCCTGTCTTCAGAGCAGATAACTGACAGTGTATGTCAGTGATACAATCTGAGCTTTCTAGAAAAAGAATTTTGGAAAATTTGTATCTGCCACTGAGAACTTGATCATTTACCAATATTTAAAAACTTTTGAAATCTTGTTGGTTATGATGTTAACAATTATGATATTTTTGATATTGTATATTAACATATATGAGCATCTGGAGGATTTTCACAACTAAATGAACTAATATTTTCCAATTGACCTATGTATGTTGTTACAAAAATCATGTATGGATAAAACATCTATTCAAAATGCAAAATATACTAGATTTGTATGGATCTCAGTGTAACAGAGCACAAGAAGATCACTGATGTGACTTTAGAATCCATGTTGTGAAAAATAAACTTTTAGAAATACCTCTTGTCAGGTTTGAACATAGTATAGTATAAAAGATGAATATCCATAGTTTTCTGAAAGCCATTGAAATATTTATTCTTTTCTCAACTACAGATTTAATATAGAACAGATATGAGAACAGAGCTGTCTTCTATTAAGCAAGATATCACACAGATTTATAGGAATGTGAAACAATGTAATTTTTCTCAGTAGTCTTTTGTTTTAGATATATTTTTTTTCTAAAAGTATATTACCTCCATTAGCATGAAATATGCTTACTATACTATTATTTTAAGTGAATTACCACCTAAATATTTTATAATAACTCAATTTTAATTTCTCATATAGCAAATATTAATATTGATATGCTTTATCTCATCTCTTTGGTCAGTGAGCAGATCCCAAAGGTCTTGTGCTTCATCTGGACAGAGGAAGACAGAGCAACAGACAAGAGATTCAGGGCATGGGCGGGAAGAGAGATTTCTCTGGTGGTACCCATGCTAACATGGTTTCTGCACTTACTGGCAGGAAGGAAGTGGTCCAGGGTCCTGGTGACAGCGACACTGAGATCTGATACATTGCATAAGATGGGTCTGATACACTGGACTGCACACAACTGGTAAAACTCCACAAAGGACAATTATTCCTATAATCCATTTTGTGTGCCATGTCTTCTTGTTTGCATATACTCCATTCATACATAAATTCTGGATCCCACTGAAAAACCAAGCATGCCAAAGAAAGGGCTGCTTATCCATAGGGAAGGACCTCAGCTTGCAAATGTCAGGCATTTCAGGTATGATCACATGCATATTGGCTTCTAAAATAATTAGATAAGTCTGGAGATGAGCTGGTTTCTCAAATTCTCCCATTTTGTTGTTATTTTTATTGAACTTATTTCAACCAGGATGTTACGTTAAACTCCTGTCCTTCCTAAATAAAATTTACATTTTTTCACTTTTTTTAAACATAAAGAAATGATCTTTCACTAACGAAATCACTGTATGCAATGAATCCCTAAATGTGTAGCTTCCAACTGTGATGTACTAGTGTCCCCTTGAAGCAACTCACAGACTAAGCTGTTCTTCCCATCTGGCCTTTGCATCACTAACAGCATCTCCTTCTTTCCAAATTCTTCCCACTAAATGTATACCCTTCCAGGGAAAACTAAAAATAAATCAGTAAATGTGATTCAGTATGGTAAGATACCTGTGAGTAATAGAATAATATTTAATTTAAGATGATTCATTTACATCAACAATACTGTCAAAAGGAAAAAAGTGTCAAAAAGAAATACCCAATGAGTTTCTACTCATTCTACTTTTCTAAGCCAAAGAATTGGCTTTTGAGAGAGGATGAAGTGAAAGTGTTAGTTGCTCAGTCACATCTGACTCTTTGTGACCCCATGGACTGCAGCCTCCTAGACTTCTCTGTCCGTGGAATTTTTCAGGCAAGAAAACTGGAATGGGTGGGCCATTCCCTTCTCCAGGGGATCTTCCTGACCCAGGGATTGAACCTGGGTCTCCAGCATTGCAGGTAGATTCTTTACTATTTAAGTCAGGGGAATATATATGTATGTATGTATGTATGTGTGTGTGTGTGTGTGTATATATATATGTATATATATATATACACATTATCCTAAAGATACTATTGACAAGGATGGAATGAATTCTAAGTATGATTTTTCTCAATTTTTCTGCCTAACTTTAAGTGTTATTTAATTAACTGTCCTGCTTTACTCAAAGATTTTAAGAAAGTATTTGGGACAATTTTCCACTATACTAGCACTCTCCATTGCCCTCAGGATCTTGTTGTTTCCTCTTTCCTGACCACTTTAATTTAAACAAACTCTTAAAAGAATTTTATTCTCACCAAACTAAAGTCAGGAACCGGAGCTTCTCTTTTCACTAGTTTTCCTTCCAACCATTCCCCTATTGGAGAAGGCAATGGCAACCCACTACAGTACTCTTGCCTGGAAAATCCCATAGACTGAGGAGCCTGGTAGGCTGCCGTCCATGGGGTCACTAAGAGTTGGACACAACTGAGCGACTTCACTTTCACGCATTGGAGAAGGAAATGGCAACCCACTCCAGTGTTCTTGCCCGGAGAATCCCAGGGACGGAGGAGCCTGGTGAGCTACAGTCCACGGGGTCACACAGAGTCAGACACGACTGAAGCAACTTAGCAGCAGCAGCAGCATTCCCCTGTATTTCACAGTATAATAATTGTCCATAAGAAATAAATTAACATCATAGGAGTCTGTGGAATAGAAAGAACTTAGTGTGTAATTACAAAGAAATATGACTTGATATCAAAGGTACCTTTGATTTTAGTTTTTTAAGGAACCTCCTTACTGTTCTCCATTCAGTTCAGTTTAGTTCAGTTGCTCAGTCGTGTCCAACTCTTTGTGACCCCATGAATTACAGCATGCCAGGCTTCCCTGTCCATCACCATCTCCCAGAGTTCACTCAAACTCACGTCCATCGAGTTGGTGATGCCATCCAGCCATCTCATCCTCTGTCGTCCCCTTCTCCTCCTGCCCCCAATCCCTCCCAGCATCAGAGTCTTTTCCAATGAGTCAGCTCTTCACATGAGGTGGCTAAAGTCCTGGAGTTTCAGCTTTAGCATCATTCCTTCCAAAGAAATCCCAGGGCTGATCTCCTTCAGAATGGACTGGTTGGATCTCCTTGCAGTCCAAGGGACTCTCAAGAGTCTTCTCCAACACCACAGTTCAAAAGCATCAATTCTTCGGTGCTCAGCCTTCTTCACAGTCCAACTCTCACATCCATACATGACCACTGGAAAAACCATAGCCTTGAGTAGATGGACCTTTGTTGGCAAAGTAATGTCTCTGCTTTTGAATATGCTATCTAGGTTGGTCATAACTTTGCTTCCAAGGAGTAAGCGCCTTTTAATTTCATGGCTGCAGTCACCATCTGCAGTGATTTTGGAGCCCCAAAAAAATAAAGTCTGATACTATTTCCACTGTTTCCTCATCTATTTCCCATGAAGTGATGGGACCAGATGCCACGATCTTTGTTTTCTGAATGTTGAGCTTTAAGCCAACTTTTTCACTCTCCTCTTTCACTTTCATCAAGAGGCTTTTGAGTTCCTCTTCACTTTCTGCCATAAGGGTGGTGTCATCTGCATATCTGAGGTTATTGATATTTCTCCCAGCAATCTTGATTCCAGCTTGTGCTTCTTCCAGTCCAGTGTTTCTCATGATGTACTCTGCATAGAAGTTAAATAAGCAGGGTGACAATATACAGCCTTGACGTACTCCTTTTCCTATTTGGAACCAGTCTGTTGTTCCATGTCCAGTTCCAACTGTTGCTTCCTGACCTGCATACAGGTTTCTCAAGAGGCAGATCAGGTGGTCTGGTATTCCCATCTTTTTCAGAATTTTCCACAGTTTATTGTGGTCCACACAGTCTAAGGCTTTGGCATAGTCAATAAAGCATAAATAGATGTTTTTTCTGGAACTCTCTTGTTTTTTCCATGATCCAGTGGATGTTGGCAATTTGATCTCTGGTTCCTCTGCCTTTTCTAAAACCAGCTTGAACATCTGGAAGTTCACGGTTCCCATATTGCTGAAGCCTGGCTTGGAGAATTTTGAGCATTACTTTACTAGCGTGTGAGATAAGTGCAATTGTGTGTAGTTTGAGCATTCTTTGGCATTGCCTTTCTTTGGGATTGGAATGAAAACTGACCTTTTCTAGTCCTGTGGCCACTGCTGAGTTTTCCAAATTCTCCATAGTGGCTGTATTAATTTACATTCCTACCAAGTGCAAGAGGGCTCCTTTTTCTCCACACCTCTTCATGGCTCATTCATTTATTGTTTGTAGATTTTTTGATGACAGTCATTCTGACAGGTGAGAGGTGATACCTCATTGTAGCTTTGATTTTTATTTCTCTAATAATGAACAACGTTGAGCATCTTTTGTTTGTTGACCATTTATAAGTCTTCTTTGGAGAAATGTTTGTTTTGGTCTTCTGCCCATTTTTTGATTGTATTATTTTTTTTTTTTTTTTGGTATTGAGCTGCATGAGGGAGGGGATATATGTATACACAGAAGCTGATTCACATTGTTGTACATCAGAAGCTAGCACAACATTGGAAAGCAATTATACTCCAATTAAAAAAAAAGGTATATTTGGAGTTTCAGATTTCTATATCATTTTATGCTACGTCTATTAAATTGCCTTGTTACTAATAACAGTAATAATGATAAATGATGACTTTAGACAATAAGCCAACTTTTAAGATTTTAATGTCTGTTTTAACATAAGTGATTTAAGTACCTGAATATTATGCATAAATAAAATAGGTAAAATGTTGAAGTTACACTTAATTCATGAGTAATGACGATTTGGGTGAGCAAAACAAAGTCACCTTTTTTGTTCCTATTTTTGTTGGCAACTGAGGTTCTCAATGATTCTGTTCAAAGACTACTCCCAACAGCTAAAAATAAGATCTTTGAATTAATCAGCTAAGCCAAACTGAGCTAAGACTAGGGATGTAGGACACGGTATGCATTCTGAAGTAGATTAGTCTTGGAGAGGAGCTTGGACATAAATGTAAAAATGGAATCTGGGCCTGGCACTAGAGAATCATTCCTATGTGTCAGTACAAAAAGCAGGTTCATAGTAGGATGGGATCCAGAACATTAGGTAAGACTCAGAGGTGAAGTGGGTTTGCAACATTTAGGTAATATTGCAATGTGAATATGATACTACAGACCATACTGGAAACTTAGAAAAAATTAAAGAAATTCTGAAGAATATTCCTCCACCATCAAAGTATTTTATTCTTGTTGGAAATAGTCATGTCATCCAGATTGACTTGAGAGCTGGATCCAGGTAACTGGAGGCTTCTCACCCACTTCCCCTGTTCTTGGGATGTAGGTTCTGCTTACTATTCCCACACTAGCAGTTGTTTCTAGACATAATTAACCTTAGAGGGTAGAGGCTGTTGAGACCATTTGGACTGAATATGTGATTGAGCCCGTTAAGGGTTCTTTATGGACTTTTAAGATTATGGTGATGGATGAGAAGATCTCATCTTGTGGCCACCCAAGACAAGCCTTACATATAAGTTCTCTTGCTTATTAACTCTGTCACTGACCAATCTGAAGTCTGTCTCTTTTTTTTTCAGTCTTTCCTTACCCTCTGTGATTGGAGGTCAGTTTTGAATTTCATCTGGGGATTCCTGAGTTTGCAAATGAGCAATTATTAAGTTAGCATTTTACTGTATTGATGCTTTCAATTTGTGATGCTGGAGAAGAATATTGAGAGTCCCGTGGACAACCAGTAGGCCAAACCAGTCAATCCTAAAGGAAATAAACCCTGAACATTTGTTGGAAGGACTGCTGTGGAAGCTGAAGTTCCAGTACTTTGGCCACCTGATGTGAAGAGCCGATTCATTGGAAAAGACCTTGAAGCTGGGAAAGAGTGAAGGCAAAAGGATAGGGGGCAGCAGAGGATGAAATAGGTCAGATCGGTGACTCAGTGGACATGAATCTGAATAAACTTGGGGAGATAGTGGAGGACAGAGGAGCCTGGAGTGTCAGTCCATGGGTCACAAAGAGCTGGACATGACTTAGTGACTAAACAACAGCATTCCACTTTAGAGCACTTTGCTGGAAATTTATTTATAATATGTTCTCAATAATTTTTAAATAAATGGATAAAATAATAAATCTCCTCTTATGAAACAAGCCTGATATGGTTAGCTAAATGATGGCTCCAAAAGATATCCAGGTCCTTATGCCTAGAACCCATGAATGTATCTTATTTGGCCAAAGGGACTTTGCAGGCATGATAAAGTTCAGGATCTACAGATGGGGAATTATTTAGAATTACACAAATGGGTCCAAGGTATCATCACAAGAATTCTTATACGAGGAAGGCAGAGGGAGATCTGACTACAGAAGAGGCAGAGGAACTATGATAGTGGTTGGATGATGCCAGGAAGTACATGTGGCCTCTAGAAGCTGGAAAAGATAAGGATTCTCTCCTGAAGACTCTTGAAGGAACCAGCCCTGGTGATGCATTGACTCTAACCCAGTGAAACTGATTTTGGACTTCTGGCTTCCAGAACTGGCAGAGAATTATGTTTGTTATTTTGAGCCCTCAAGTTTGTGAGAAGCTTATAGCAGCCATAGGAAACAAATACATCTGGTAAAATAATATATTTATGAATAGAAAAATGAGATGGCTTTCTAAATCCAGTCAGTGGCATCTTATTTTAAGGCTTAGGGAAAAACTAAATCTGTGCATGTGTAAATAAGTGCATTGGTATATAATAAAGGGCATACTGAACTTTAAAATTTTGTTTTCAGTTTCTAAGAACTCCTGACATTATTGCTTGGACACGTGATCTTCTCTCCTCACCTTTTCTCTTCTGCTTTTGACCAAACGAGAGGTACGAGTCTTTTCTGTAAAAGAATGTGATTAAGAAAACTCAAAGATGTAATATCTCTGTAGTAATTTTTAGAGACTTAAAAACACATCATGGACCAGGTCAAATATTAAAGGAGCAGATTGGTATTGAAAGAGCAATCCAAAAAGATTGAAAAAAGATGCTAGAGACATGTTAAAAGAGCATATCAGAATTAATTTTGTGCATCGTGACTAGGACTAGAGATACTGTCATAACAAGAGAATAAAATGTAAAAAGAGTAGTGCAAATAGTACATGCATATGTGTGCTCAGCAGCTCAGTCATGTCTGATTCTTTGGGGCCCTATGGACTGTAGCCAACTAGGCTCCTCTGTCCATGGGATTTTCCAAGCAAGAAAGTGGAGTGGGTTGCCATACCCTTCTCCAGGGAATCTTCCCTACCCTGGGAAGAAACCTGTATCTCCTGCATCTCCTGCATTGGCAGGAAGATTCTTTATGAATGAGTTACAGGGAAGCCTGTAAATAGTACAGAACTTCCAATTTTAGAGGCACAACATTTTGCTTATGGTTGGTTTCTGGCATTTAACTCACTTTCTTAGGAAAAGTCATTCAAACATGCTTGGGGCAAGGAAAAGAAAAAATAATGGAATTTTTGCTTTGCCTTATTATGCATTCAGAAAAGGACCTAGTCATTCTAATTTAGATTGTAAACCTTTTTGGATCATTCTTTTTCTCTCTGTGTGCCACGAGCTCTGTGCTGTGCTTAGTCGCTCAGTTGTGTCCAACTCTTTGTGTCCCCATGGACCGTAGCTCACCAGGCTCCTCTGTCCATGAGGATTCTCCAGGAAAGAATACTGGAGTGGGTTGCCATGCCCTCCTCCAGGGGATCCTCCCAACCTAGGGATTGAACCCAAGTCTGCCGCATTACAGGCAAATTCTTCACCATCTGAACCATCAGGGAAGCCCAAGAATACTGGAGTGGGTAGCCTATCCCTTCTCCAGGGGATTTTCCCTACTCATAAATCAAATCAGGGTCTCCTTTGCAGGTGGATTCTTTACTAGCTGAGCTACCAGGGAGGCCTGCCACCACTCCTACCTTTCTTTATTTTCAATATGCTCTGTATTCACTCAGTCAGCCATTAACACCTTTGAGCTAGATTATGTGGTGGGTATGAATGTTATAATCCCTCTCTGAGCAGTATAAAAACTCAGCCAATCACACAAATAACCGTGACATAAGCAGAAGAATATGAAGAGAACTCAGAGTAAGGGAGATATGAATAGAAACCTAGAGAAGTGTTTTTTTTTTGTTGTTTGTTTTTTTAATCTAACTGAAGAAATCAGAAAAGAATTAGGTTTTTTAGAAGTAGACTTGCACTGAGCTTTGAATTCAGTGGATGCTAAAGGAGGGGAAAGATGTTTCAAATGAGAAAAAAAGGAGATAAGAAGCAGAGTTGGGACAATGCCTAAAATGTGGAAGAGGAGCAGAAGAAGGTAAACGCAAGGGGATGTATTTGCCCAGAGGTGTGTATTTCACTAAGGAGTTTCAACCTCATACTGAAGGCAAGAAGGATGTTAAGCAGGACTTTATGAAGAAGAAACAAATAAAGTCACGTAAGATGGATTGACAAGGGGAGTGTGGCAGAGGGCCCTGTTGAAAAGTCATTATATGAAATTAGATAAAAGAAAGAAATACTGAATTTGGATAATGTCTGAGAAATTAGGAAGGAAGAAAAGGGTATCAAATTATAATAATGATGTAAAGTTATTAAAACAATGTTACTGCAGTCCAACTTGAAGTGAAGAAAGAAATTTAAGCTTAATAATACATAATTTTAATAAATAATACATTATTTTAGATGAGTGTATTGTAATAACAATAGCTAAACTTTAGGATTTACTATTTTCTTGCTGTGTGTGTGTGCTCAGTTGCTGAGTCTTGTCTGACTCTGCAAACCTAAGGACTGTAGTCCACCAGGCTCCTCTGTCCATGGGATTTCCCAAGCAAGAATACTGGAGTGGGTTGCCATTTCCCTTCTCCAGGGGTTCTCCTGACCCAGGGATAGAACCCATGTCTCTTACATCACAGGTGGATTCTTTACCACACTGAGCCACCTGGTGAAGGAGAGGACAAAGGCAGGGAGGATCGATGTGGTCTAAGCAATCAAAGTGGAATTAAGTGCTTTGGTAAGGAAACCAGAATTTTGATTCTGAAAAAAATGAAGGATGAAGGAAGAGTGGAAAATATATACAGCTCATATTTATGTGACACTGTTTTAGATAGCTTTTACATAATTGAGTTCTTTGAGGGGAGTAATAGAAAATAAGTGATGAGATGGTTAGGGTTCTATTGGGAGGTTTGCATGCCAACTTAGAGAGTTTCAAGCTGGCAGGAACTTTCCCAAAGAGTAGCATGGTGCATAGACACAGATGGTTCCCAACTGATGGTGGTTCAACTGACTACTTTACGATGGTGTGATACCCATTCAGTAGAAACTTGACTTCCAATTTGGAATTGTACTCTTTTCCTGAGGCTGGGATATGTGGTAGGTTCCCCTCTTGTGAGCAGCTGAATCCTGAGGTTGGGATATGTGGTAAATTCCCCTCTCGTGAGCAGCTGAAGCTCCCAGTCAGCCAAGTGATCATGAGAGTGAACAATGGATACACTTACCACCATTCTGCATTCATACAACCATTCTGTTTCTCACTTTCAGTGCAGCATTTCAAAAAATTATGATTGTCAACACCTTATAAAATGGGCTTTGTGTTAGATGATTTTGCCCAAGCATAGGCTAGTGTTAGGTATTCTGAGCACATTTATCAAAGGCTAAGCAGAGCTACATTTGGTAGGTTAAGTGTATTTATTGCATTTTTGACTAAAGATATTTTCAACTGATGATCGGTTTATCAGGATGCAGCACCATCATAAATCAAGGAAGAGCTGTATGTATTTCAGTGGCAATGATTCTTATGCTCAAATTTGTTGAAGACAAGAGCAAAGCAGCACTGGAGACGAATAACAGGACAGTGACATTTAGGATGACCACCAACTTCTCTCAGTTTAGCTCTTAAAAATCTGGCAAATCAACTCAATTCTCCCCATGTCCACTACTCTCTCTTTAGTCCCAGGTACCATTAATGAACTCCCTGCTATTTAAATAGCACACCCCACCTCCAAATTACTAACCTGCTCTTCCCTTTCCTTGCCATCCTTATGCAGCCAGAGGGAATTTTCAAAATCATCCCCCATCCCCAGTTGCCATCACGCTGCTCTTAGGTTGAAGGCAAGAATTCTCCCCTTGAATGATAAGGTCAGGCACACCCAGCTCTCTGTCAGCCCTCCAGCCTCCCCTTGACCATGCTGCTGAGGACTGGCTGAGTAATCAGGGCACATTGGTCCTCTTTTTTCCTGCTGCTTTCTTCTACCAGATCTTTGCTTATCTGTACCCTCCATCAGGAATGTTCCCCTTCTCCTCGCCAACATAACACCTTGTCTTCCTATTGCTCTCAACTCAAACAGTACTCATCAACAAGTGCTCCCCTCACCTGCAGGCCCAAGTCAAATCTCCCCATTGATGCACCCCTGCTTCCAACCTGACGCCCATAAAACTACAGAGTTGCTCTTGTCTGGCACTAGTCAGCTGGTGACTTAATGTTTTTTGTGTGTTCTTTGATTGATTCTTTTTTGTCAATTTGCTTTCAAGATTATTTAGGACAGAAATTCTATCTCATTTAGCTCTCTATTTTACTAAAGACCCTAACAGAGAGCATGCAGTGGGTGCCAGAAAATAGTGTTAATAAATGAATCAAATAAATCTAAATAAATGAATTAAATTTAAATAAAAATTTCAAATGAATGAAAAATAAATGAATTAAATAAGTGTGACTAAATGAATTAAATTTTAATAAATTAATTAGTTAAAATAAAATAAGTGAATATGTAAATGTAAATAAATGATTTTTTTTTAAATGACTTGGAAAAGAAGCAGATGATAGATTACACTATTATGCAATACTTCAGGTATAAGGTAACTGCAGATGAGAGCAGGGTATGAAATACAGAGGTATTTTTAAACATCTTGTATAACTTGTTGCAGACATTGAAAATAATATGTGGACACTATTAAAATATTTTGATTCCATATGTTGTCGTTCAGTCGTAAGTCGTGTCCGACTGTTTGTGACCCCATGGACCACAGCACACCTGGCTTCCCTGTCTCTCACCACCTCCCAGAGTTTGCTCAAACTCATGGCCACTGATCTGGTGATGCCATCCTACTATCTCATCCTCTGTTGCCCCCTTCTCCTCCTGCGCTCAATCTCTCCCAGCATCAGGGTCTTTCCCAATGAGTCAGCTCTTCGCATCAGGTGACCAAAATATTGGATATTCAGCTTCAGCTCTGTACTTCCAATGAATATTCAGGTTGATTATACATAATAATAGCAATTTTAAGGTCAGTGACCTTTTCAAATATTTTTAGGCATAGCTTAAATTAAAAGAAAGAAGAGTGCAATATTATCATGGAGTACTTATGCGGCATCATTATTGTGAGAGGGAGAAATCTGATGCATTAACCTCAAAAATCATAAAGAGGGGATTTATCCAGGCTGTGATTAGGGAAGCATGATGCAAGTCATTGTGACTTGCCTGTAACTGCTGTCGTGGACTTTATCTGGCTGAGTTTCTAGAAAAAAAAAAAACTCATCGCAGGCTATTTAATCAGGCCTTAGGATGGTTATCAAATGTAATATTTCAAGGATCTCTAGAGTGACAAAAAATCAGCACTGACAAGTCATTCCCTAAAGGACCATGGTGTGAAATGATAATAAATGGAAGGAGAAGTTACTATAATGACCAAAAATTAAGTCCTGAGCTTAATTGGTGAACAATTTGTTGAGAAATAGGTCAGTAGATCTTTGTCACAATCCAGGCTTCTTTGTAACTTAAAAGAAAAGGTCAAATTAATTTTAAAACCACCAAAATCAATCTGTCTACATGGCCTTAGATTGCCTTCATCAGAGAACCAAGGATTAGGTATATCAAACTAGACATTAACTTCAGTGGCTCAATCATATGCAGAATACTCAAAGACTAACATTAGATAATGAAAAATGCAGACTTAAATCTGACAGTTATAGCCAGCAGCATATAATTTGCTTATTATTTTCAGAAAAGCAATTAGGTGAAGATGATATAATTATCTATATAGGGAGAAGAATGTGCCTAGAAAAAATTGTAATATAATTATCTCATTATCCCATCTATGTTAAGGCCATCTGATGATCGATCACATAGGTTTAGAACCACTCAGTTTTCACATATACCACCAGGCAAACAAATTTAAAGAGCACACATTTTGGTTCGGTGGCAGGGAATTGATTTATAAGGTGCTACCAGGCATGGTTGGTATAGGAAGGTCCTCCCATTTTCATTTATAAAGTGGTTATTTCATAGTGTTCTTCATAAGGGCTCACATTTGGCCCATTTAATCATATTACATTAAGAGTGATAGAACATGCTTCCAAATCCAAAAAATTGCTTTAAAATAGCATTTCATAAATGATCATCATAATTTCATTACTTTCCAAATGTAGAAAATGATACACCAAGTCTTTAAAAGCTTTGGTGAAGTTCGGGTAAAAAAATAACTTCGTTCTTACCAAAGGGAAGCTAATTCTCCTAAAACTTATGGGTACCTCATCATCTCTTCTGGTTAACATTATCTACTGCTGTGCTATGGGCCATATCTAGTGCTCTAGATTATTTCACTTTTATTTGGCCAAGCTGTTTTCAAAAGTTTTGGGAAGAGATCATTTCATCAAAACTTCAGTTTTTAAATACACTGAAAACTAATACAATAAGATAAAGATTAACACTGACTTAATTATCCACTCCCCAAATGAAAAATGTACATTTCTACACAATTTGATTTATGCCATAATATGGTCAATTAAGAATCTAGCCATGGCTAGTGAACAGAGTCCAAAATATACTCTTGGATCAGGTTTCTTTTTCCTGCATTAATATGATATTTATTGGGGAATTATAATGAATGATAATAAATATCTTGTGTACAGCTGAGAAATATATGATATATAAATATATGTGTATATATACATATATAATTTTCATAACTAAACTTACATGTTTCATAATTACCCTTATAATTTTTGCTCTGTAAATCTTACTTTCATTAGGAAGATGGAAGTTTTGGATTCATGCCCAAATCTCCCCATTGTCATGCAAATTATGCCTCTTAATCTGAATTTAGTTGGGTCTGCCTTAATTGTTATAATAGTTAAGATTTCCATATTGTGCTCAGTGCTTTAAATAATTTATAACATTTAATCCTTCAGAGAACTTGTCCAATGTTTACAACTAGCAAATGGTGGAGATAGGGTTGGAACCCAGGTCTCCTTTACTCCATGGCCCATCTTCCAAATCTTTCTTTTGCTTCCATGTTGAGATGTGTTATAGCAGAGCTTCTCTAACTTTAATGGGGTTGTAAATCACTGGAAATCTTGTTAAAATTCAAATTCTGATTTGGCAAGTCTTGAGGAGAGCCCAAGAGCCTGCATCTCTAACCAGTTCCCAAGTGACACATATGCTGCTGATTTATGAAACCCACCTTTCACAAGTGGGTTTATATCCCTTAACCTAGAGAAGATCGGGCTTCTTTGGTGGCTCGATGGCTCAGTGATAAAGAATCTGCCTGCCAATGCTGAAGACTCGGGTTCTACCGCTGGGTCAGGAAGATCCCCTGGAAAAGGAAATGGCAACCCACTCCAGTGTTCTCATTTGAGAAATTCCAGGGACAGAAGAACCTGGCAGGGCTACAGTCTCTGGGGTTGCAAAAGGGTGCAACTTAATGACTAAACAACAAGAAGAGAAGAATGTCTTTGTTTATTTTTATATGCATGCCAGGATATACATGGTGATGTTTTCCAGTAATGTATTATCAAGCAGTCTCTAGGTAAGCAGGTCTTACAGAGAAATGAGAATCAGGCTCTGCCATTTCTCTGTGGGTTCTTGGCATTTGATTTCTCAGAGTTGATTTCTTCATGAATCACTAAAAAATGGATAGGTAGGAATAAGTCATCACCATATAAATTTTACTGAGTGCTTATTTCAAGCCTTGAACCAGCCTGACTGCTTTACATTGGTTCCACTATTTCAACCTCAAAAGAATTTTACAAAGTAAATTCAGGCATTACAAGACTAAGTTCTATGAATGTTTATGATTCTAAATGATATTGTGAACTTAAAGAGCTACTTTTGTCTGAAATAACTCAGCAGAATTTATGGATATAAGAGTAAGATGGCATAAGATAAGTTATAGAAGACACATGTCAAGTCATGGCCTCAAATCTTATTTCCTTACTTTAGGCAATTGTGTAAACTATCAGAACCTCAGTGTCCTTATCAATAGAGATGGGAGAG
Source organism: Bubalus bubalis (assembly GCF_019923935.1). Classification (NCBI taxonomy): domain Eukaryota; kingdom Metazoa; phylum Chordata; class Mammalia; order Artiodactyla; family Bovidae; genus Bubalus; species Bubalus bubalis. Next base: position 165,751,997 of record NC_059158.1, read on the forward strand.
CATTATCTATCTTAGAGTATATTTGCAGTACTTCAGTGGGATAGTTTATGCCGAGAATCTAGTGTTTTGCTTGATAAAAACTCAGATAGTAGTCACTGTGTTCATCATAACATCAGTGAGAGAATTAAAATATTATGATTATTTCCTGTCTTATTTCACTGAATGTATGAAAATGCAATGATCTGCATGTGATCTCTATCAACTTTCTTCCTCAAAATCTGAAATAACATATCAGGATCTTAGTTCTTAGTTTTCCCATGAGAATTATAGTCTATCCTTTTTTTTTTTTTTTTTTTTTAATGCTTTTCCACTTCAAGGTGATTTGTTTTCTTAGAACTTTCACAATTGGCAATAAATATTTTCATTCAACTTATGCAAGTTACAAGCTTAATTTTTTTAAATGCTTAATTTCAGTTGAATTGTAGTAATAGAAATATAGCTAGCTATTAAAAAGATTGAAGTGAATTAACTGTGAAGCTATCTCTTCAGAAGCAAATTATGGCACTTACTTGGATGAATGGATCATTGACTTTGGATATTAAAGTGACCTATTTGTTTAAATGTATTAAAACCTAATTACTAAAATAGCCATGCATAATGTTAACAGATAGTTAGAACTATAGTTCTTGAAAATTGAAAACACAAAATTTCCAAACTGGTTTCTGAGGAAGTGGAATAAAAATATTCCAAAGACTTGTCATACAGGAAATAAGCATTCCGTTCAGTCCTATTTTCATTCGTCCCATACCCACTGAATACCTCCACAAAGCCAGGTACCCGACAAGGGCATGGAATAGAAAAATGAATAAGGTGTGCAAAATCTTAAGGAACTTACTGTTTTAACCTGACAGATATATTAGCAGAAAATTTGAATATAACTTGTATCATGAGAGAGGACATATTGCAAGGCCAACAAATAGGTTACCTGGGGACATTTGCAACCACATCATCTTCATGAGCATAAAACATAGACTAGAGACAGTGTACTCATTATGTAAACAAAACTTCAAGATAAATCTTCTTGCCTGTCCCCACTCTCCTTTCCTTTCAAATGTATTGCTCCCTGGAGCTCCCCATACAGAAATTCTGGGACCGCTCCAACAGGTATTATAACACTATAAAAAGTCCATTCTTCTGCCTGAAGCCTTTGGAGAAAAGCTAAACTTAAAGTAAGATTTGAAGAAGTTTTCAGGCAAAAAAAAAAAAAAAAATTTAGTAGTAGGGCATTCCACACAGGAAAAATGACAAAGATTTTAAACCAGGCAGCATCATCAATCATGGCCAGGTGTCTGGACAATTTTCTCCTCCTCTGTTTCTTTGCCTGCAAAATAAAAACAATCATCCTTGTATCTTTGAAATGCTGTGCAGATGACATGCTTGGCAAATTGAATGAGCTAGATAAATGCTAATTCTGGTATTCTTGCCTGTCTGGAAGGATGTCAGATGCAAACTTATGTGAGTAAGAAAGTAAGTCTTGTATTATTTGGTTGTGCAAAGTCTTAGTTGTTTCATGCTGAATCCAGTTCCCTGATGAGGAATCAAACCCAGGCCCCCTGAATTGGGAGTGTAGAGTCTTAGCCACTGGACTACCAAGGAAGTCCCAGGGAAGTTCTGAGTTGGTGAAAAACAGTAAGTATGGCAGAGGAAGGGATGAGGGATCTTTACCTGAGACTAGAAGCAGGTCATGCAGACTTTGATGTCATGGTGAAATCTATCTATCCCTTCAGCACAAGGAAGCAATGGAAATTGTGTTTTTTTTTGCTTATTTTTTAAAAGCAGAACAATTAGATAATCATATTTAAAAGCCTAGAAAAATCATCCATGGAGAATAAATAGAACTAGGAAGATGAAATCAGAGACAACAAAAAAAGGCTCCTGCAACAGTTCAGTAAAGAGAGAACAACAATTAATTAAAATGGCAATGGATGTATGTCAGAGGCCATAACAATATTGTAAAGTAATTATCCTCCAATTAAAATAAATAAATATTTTAAAAAGGCAGTGGTAAGGTAGAGGAAAGAAATGAGAGATCTGGAAATCTTATCTGGTGGATAAATTGATAGGGCTGTAGTCAGTCGAAAATGGGAATGTCAGGGAAGTAGGAGAAATCAGGAGTTTGAGAAAAACAGTAGTGGGTGGGGTGATGTTAGTGCCAAAACCTCCCTGTTTTTGTAAGCAAAAACACTACATTACTGAGTCCATTTTATTCTGGGGTATTTCTTGGTCTTTTCCATGGCCTGAAGTTTTCATGGATGGATTGGGAAGGGAAAAGGAAGGAGAGTGCATGGTTGAGAGGGTTTGGGGATGTCTCACTTCTGTTTCTTTTCTCCTGTCCCACTTGCTTACTGATGTCCCTGGTGGCTCTGGTGGAGGTTGGGAGAGGCTGAGCTTCAGCAGTGCAGGGCACTGGCTCTGGAGGGGCTGACTATTGGATGGTAATCACTACTTCCAGCAGAGATGAAACAGTTCTTTAGTTCTTCCAGGAATGTGTCAGAGATTGTGAAGAGATGGTGACCTCCAAAGAGGAGAACTGTGCATATGATTCTTCTACTCAATTTTTCTGTCTTTACATTTTGGAAACATTGACTCCAAAAGAGCTTATAAGTCAATGAACTGCTTATATGTTCACTTGAGGTGGATCTTAAGGTTAACTTAGAGTTCAGGATAATTTGTAAATACATTTTGAACATGTTTTATCCTGAGGACAACTAAAAACTTTACTCTATTTAGAGTCTGTATTAATTGGTTTATATTATAAAATCTCCAACTGATTATAATTGTTTCTGACAGTTTTTGTCCAAAGTAAGATTCTCAATGCTACTTATAGTCTGTAGTGATTTTTTAAAAATGTTCCCTGATTCTTAAATATAAAATTTCAGAAAGAAAACTCTGACAAATGCCCAACTATCCAGCTAGTTAGCTAGCTAAAGAATTAACCTAAGAATAGGAATATAAATTAGGATGTTTGAAACCTAGATCTTGGTAACTTCTGGAGAGGTGCTTAGTGGCAGACTCATTAGAAAGTCATACTATCTAGCAGGAGCTTGACTTTTAATTTAATTTTAGAAACAGAATTATTTAGGTGAATCTAGCCTAAACTCTCATGAGATGGATGTTGAATCAACCATGTATCTGGCACATTAGGTTTTTGAGATTTGTTAGATGTATGAAGGCCCAGGGAAAAAAAGACATAGATGAGGCTACTACATGTGAAAAAATATTTTTAAATTAGTCTTTGAACTCACAGAGAGTGCAGAAATGACAAGAAGAAACTCTTATTGTAATTATCTTAAAAACTTTATCCTTTTAAAATGTAGAAGAGAAGCAACTTAACACCAAAATTTCTGCACTATATTTCCTCCATAGGGTCAGCAGGATCAACTAATTTAATTTGTTATTTGGGGACGTGTTTGTTGGTTATGTTGCAAATATAGTATAGCAAAAGTGGAGGTACAGACTAAAGTCAAGCTTTCTAAATTTTTGTCCTCTGTAAATAACTTACTAAGACTTACAATGTCAAGAAGATAAAATCTTTGCACTATAAATGTATTGCAGGTGTTTACATGGGACCAAATTTATCCTTTGATTGGTTGAAGGAGCTAGAAGTTTGCAATTTTGCTCAGACGGTTAAGCGTCTGTCTACAATATGGGAGACCCGGGTTCGATCCCTGGGTTGGGAAGTTCCCTGGAGAAGGAAATGGCAATCCACTCCAGTACTATTGCCTGGAAAATCCCATGGACAGAGGAGCCTGGTAGGCTACAGTCCAAGGGGTTGCAAAGAGTCGGACACGACTGAGCGATCTTCACCGTATCTAAACTTTTCTAAATTAAATAATTTAGCCACTAAATCTATGCAATTTAGCCATCAAAATCTAACAAAGTCTTTCCATCTATAAAATAGGCTAATGTGGAGTTTTCCTAGGGAACCACCTTCCTTGTCTAACCAGATGCCTTGAGAGGCCTCAAATGCACTCATCTCTAATCCCAGACCTCACTGAAAACACTTTCTTACCACATCAAACCTAAGTGCCTTGAAATCAGGCTCTAACAAATCCTGCCAATGCAGATGTGTAACTGTATCCCATCTAGCCTTCCAGGCTAGTTCTGCCTATGTTCATACTTACCAGTAAACTAGCATGTTCCTTCTCTACTTGTTTTTCTTCATGATATTACTCATATCTGAAATAATGTTCCATATCTGAGTCCTTCTATGTAAAATCTATTCAGTTCTTAAAATTGCATTAAATCCTACCTCCTTATGGACACTTCCAGGACTTATTTATATCCTTGTGCTTTTAATCCTATTCTATTATTTATACTTATGATTATGTTCTGCCTATAATATTCACTGTTTCATATGTTGTTTCATATGTATTTCTATTAGACAAGAAAACCCTTTGTATTTTTAGTGTGGAGTTTTTGTTTTATGTCTATGTTTCCTGTAAGGCCTTTGTTGTTATTGTTCAGTCACCCAGTCGTGTCTGACTCTTTGCAACCCCATGGACTGCAGCACACCAGGCCTTTCTGTCTCTCACCATTCCCAGAGTTTGTCCAAGTTCATGTCCATTGCATCAGTGATGCTATCCAGCCATCTCATCCTCTGATGCCCTCTTCTCCTTCTGCAATGCTTAAACTTGACAGGGCCTTACTACTACTACTACTACCACTAAGTCGCTGCAGTCGTGTCCGACTCTATGCAACCCCATAGATGACAGCCCACCAGGCTCCCCCGTCCCTGGGATTCTCCAGGCAAGAACACTGGAGTGGGTTGCCATTTCCTTCTCCAATGCATGAAAGTGAAAAGTGAAAGTCAAGTCGCTCAGTCGTGTCCGACTCTTAGCGACCCCATGGACTGCAGCCTTCCAGGCTCCTCCATCCATGGGATTTTCCAGGCAAGAGTACTGGAGTGGGGTGCCATTGCCTTCTCCATGACAGGGCCTTGATAATGACTTAATTGAGTAATTAGAAGAAAATTGTTAAATTTTTCATATCTATTGGGTATACTACTAAATATATTGATCATACTGGGATATTTATATTTTAATTATTTAATAGATTCTTCCATAAGTATCTATTTATTTGTTATTCAGTCCAACTGACTTGCTATTTTTAAATCAAGTATTTTTTACATCAAACCAAAGTGCACTACTATCACAGGCAAATGATGTTTAATAAACATTTGGGGTGCTACACTTGGAATAAGTACACTGGTCTATGGCAAAATATCTTGAATTTTATATTAATAATACAGTGTCAATTCATTAATTACAAATGTGCAGACATTTGGTGGTGAAAAGAAAACAAGATGTCAAGGGCAAATAAAGAATTCATTGGTGAAGTACTATCTCGAACAGGAACTTCTATTTGTTTAATGCGCTGTGTAACTTTAATAGTACTCAACAGTTGGTGGTCTATAGAGGTTCCAGCAATGAGTGGATTGCTTTTTCTTTGTTTGCTTTACAACTGAAGGCTGTTTGCAGTATTAAAAAGCACACACACACACATCCATACTCACCCACCATAACAAAAACTCTGCCCCAAGGATACCATATGGCAAGGGCCCTTCACCTGAAACCCAAACAAAGCCCGTGGCAACAGATTCCATGTTTGTTTTTGGCAGAGAATTTGGGCTGACATCAATTATACTTTTGAACCTGGACTGAATTCAATGTAAGCTTTTCATCTGGCACTTTAGAAAAATGAATTAAACTAAACCTGTGTTTCATTATCATTGACTTTACCAGCCAAAGGGCTTTGTGCATACCTTTGACATTTTAATTGGAGAACTTAGGAGGGCTTTTTTCAAAGCTCTTCTTGGACAGGTAAGCAGAATGCATATTGTTTCCCAAGTATATGATTTGGACAGCTCAGACAGTTTTGCCAAGAGATCAATGCCACATAATGGAAGATCAGCAAACAAAAACCATAGCAGTAAAAGCTTCAGTTAATTATTTTGAATTATAGATATTTTTGTTGCTGTTTTTTATTTTGTTTTGCTTTAAATCAGATCCAAAAATATTTTAGGAAACAGTTGGAGAAGTTATTTTGCCAAGTTTAGGCTAGCCACAGGCTATTTTTAAACTGAAATTAAATTTTAGAATATTATGTTAAATTGGTTCTCAACTAAGTATCAACTTTCAGCTTAAAAGATGACTTTAGCTACATTTTTAAGTGTTACATAACTCTTCATATGTTTATATTACTGTGCTGTGCTGTGCTGTGCTTAGTCACTCAGTCGTGTCTGACTCTGTGACCCCATGGACTGTAGCCCACCAGGCCCCTCTGTCCATGGAATTCTCCTGGCAAGAATACTCAAATGAATTCATTCCCTTCTCCAGGGGATCTTCCCAACCCAGGGATTGAACCCAGGTCTCCTGCACTGCAGGCGGATTCTTTACCAGCTGAGCTACCAGGGAAGCCGTATACTAGCAGCATACATTTTTAAACTAATGATAGAAAAACAAAGGTGTTTTTATGAATCCTGAAGAGGTAAGATTTCTTTCAAATATTTACTTATTTGCCACAATTGCACTCATTTTTCCTATTTACTCTCTCTTCCTCTAGCTAAATTTTCATCTATATTTTAAATTCCTGTTGTGAAAGGAAATAGAAGTCTTTGAAAAGCTATATCCTGAAAAATATATGCATTTCCTACCTCAAAAATACAGTGAACATACATTTAGAAATTGGGTTTTAATAAACACTATAAAATCACATCAGCCATTAAAACATACATTGTGGGTTTCAAACAATTGATTTGCTAACACAATGTATTTTCTTCTCCCAACTTAACTAGACTTTCTAGAATAGATTTTCCTAGAAATAAACATTTTCTAAGAAAGCTTTATTTTGAATTTTGGTTTAGGGGAGTTTTAGGACTGAAAATGTTTTAAAGAAGATGGAAGATGATACTGAAAATTGTGAATTGATCAGGTTCTTATGAAAGCATATACAATTTCTATTTTAGTCACTATTAGCAAAAAACATAGTGTTAAAGATTTGTAGAACATTTTTTATTTCCAAAATGCCATGTTTGTCACTACATGGGACAGAATTGGCTGATTGTCAATTTTGCTGATGAAGAAGGAATAAGCATTGGTTGTTCAACTTCTAGATCTATACTTCCAAAATGGGAGCCTCTAGTTTTAATGGCTATTTAAATTTAGATTTAATTTAATTTGATAAAGTGGCAATTAAGCACTGGAAAGCTGAAAGCAAAAGTCTCTCAGTGGTGTCCGACTCTTTGCAACTTCATGGATTATATAGTCCATGGAATTCTCAAGGCCAGAATACTAGAGTGGGTAGCCTTTCCCTTCTCTAGGGGATCTTCCCAACCCAGGGACCAAACACAGGTCTCCTGCATTGCAGGCAGATTCTTTACCAGCTGAGCCACAGGGAAGCCCAAGAATACTGGAGTGGGTAGCCTATCCCTTCTCCAGCAGATCTTCCTGACCCAGGAATCGAGCAAGGGTCTCCTGCATTGCAGGCAGATTCTTGGTGGCTAGTTCAAATGAGAAACTGAATTTTCAATTGAACTATGCATATAGTACATTTCCATCAGTGTAAAATATTTTATTTGTCAGTGTTGTTCTATAGTCTGTGCTGGTATTAGTGATCACTTACTGCTTAAAACCTACTTATCATTTACCTTAGTCAACATCTTCTAAGAAGAAGAGTGTAAAATATTATCTGTGGTTGAGAAGTAAACTCTGCTGAGTAAACTCTGTGCTAAGTAGTTGAGTGATTTCCCACAAAGACTCATGGAAGATCAAGGGATAGAATAAATTGATTCTATATTCAATAGATCCATATTATTCCCATATATCTATTCTATGTTCTGTCTATATCTACCTGTTCTAGTCTATCTATCATCTTACATAATTACATAGAATACTGTGTGGGTGTGCTAAGTCACTTCAGTTGTGCTTGACTCTGTGACCCCATAGACTGTAGCCCACCAGGCTCCTCTGTCCATGAGATTTGCCAGGCTAGAATACTGGAGTGGGTTCCCATACCTTCCTTCAGGGGATCTTCCTGACCCAGGGGTTGAACCCCTGTCTCTTATGTCTCCTGCAGTGACAAGTGGGTTCTTTTCCACTAGTGCCACCTGGGAAGCCCTTGTGCTAGCTTATGAGAGTCAATTGTTAGCGTCTCCTCCCAAATCTGCGTTTAGTGACATCGCTGGATGTCATTTGTAATGAGAATATTTACATTGTGGAAATTAGCAAATGCTATAAATCAGAGTGGCTCTGCTTTTGAGATCTGTGGGTTAAGCACATCACCGACTTTGAAACCATTCCTACAAGCAATATCCCATTTTCCTGCAATGCTTCTCTACTCTATCTACTAAGGACTTGGAATCCAGCAGTTTTGGCAAAAATTCTGAGTGGAAAATAACATAAAGACCACAGGCAGGAAATACTGGGCCATAAAAATTATGGTTAGGACTCTCTTAGCAAATGATTTGATGAGTGGGGTTGTACAACTTCATTTCTTTTAATACAAGAATTGAAGTGTAAAGTTTCATGTTGACTTCCACGACAAAGATTTTATCAAAATATAGCATACAAGGACACCTGGTCACCTTCGTATTTATTTTTTACCTGTGCAGCCATTCTCTGTGTAAATACTTCAATATTGACACAAACTCACAGTAGCTGATTTCTGTCTGCCAAACATGAATAAAATTCTTAAGACAGAGTTCATCATTATTCTTTCTTAAACCAGATCTGTGCGAGTAGGAGGCAAAACTAAACTTGAGTTATGCATGCTGCTGTGCTGTGCTTAGTCACTCAGGTGTTTCTAGCTCTGTGACCCCATGGACTGTAGCCCTCTAGGCTCCTCTGTCCATGGGAATTCTCCAGGCAAGAATACTGGAGTGGGTTGCTGCTGGGGTCCAGCCCCGGTGGATCCAGGGAAATTCAAAGGGGAGACGGCTTTGGCGATCAGGATACGATAGCTTTAATTAAATATTAATTAGAGATACAAATAGTAATAGAATAAAGACAGCTCAGTAGGAAAATTCAGTGGAGAAAAGAGGCTGAATAACTTGGTTTACGTGGAAAGCTAATAAAATTCCAGGGCAAGGAATTTACGTCACCTACGTAGGCCGCAGGCATCCTCCCATTCTCCGGAAGGAGAGGAGACACTAAGGCCTCCCCGGTCAGATCTTAGAAGCCCAGGCATAATTAGTAGGCTTGACGAGCCTCCACGTTCCAGATGGGAACTCAGCCAGAGGTTGAGAGAAAGAATGACATGGGGAGACCAGTCTTTCGAGGAACTGATCCCAATTCTTTATTTTCCAGGGTCTGTTTTTATATGCTGAGATGTTATACAAAAGTCACGTGGGGTCAGCAGTCCTAACTTTTATTAAAGTCAGGCGCTTTATACAAATGTAGACAGGTCTTAGGGGTGTTACATCATCTTCTGGCCAGGGGGCCTGCTAACAATTTATGACCCTCTCCTTGTGACAGCGGTCAGTCAACCAGAACACTTATTTTTCCAAGAGTGATTATTCTCAAAACAGACGCCACCTTCCAAAGGTACCAGATAAAGTTACATTCCTATAGGATGTAGTGGGTTTTAATTAAGGAAGGAAAGAATTTGCTTACCCTAAGGTCTAACGTGATTAATATCAAAGGTTAATCCTTATTTCTTCTATATATTCATTAATGTGTGTAAGGGCAGGGGATGTGGAGACTTAGCAGTAAACATTGGCTCAACAAATGAAAAACCCTTCACCAATACAATTTCTAATCAGCCCACTGTACTATACTAATAGTTTTCTAACTTCTCTAAAGAACCTGTTTTTAGAAGGTTTAAAGCATCTCGTGCCTCTCACGGTTAGGAGGCTGTGAACAATCACATGTGGCCGGACAAGGCTAGAGAACCTTCAGAGGAGTTTGTAGGTTGAAACACTCCTATCATGCCCAGTAATTATTATTAACTGGAGCTCTAAGTTAACTCCTTCTCTGAAAGAGGTGGTGGGGGACAGCCCCCCGTAAAGTCAGAGGTGTAGGTGAGAGCACAGAGTAGTAAAGTAGGCAGGCTCTGGTTTAGGGGGTAGATGCTTGAGAATTTCCAGGGGGACTCCTGAGGCTCGATCCCGCCTTTGCATATGTCGAGCCTCCTTCCTCATGACCTTTGCCACGGGCAGAGTTCCTCACGCTGGCTCCCGGCAGGTTGCCATGCCCTTCTCCAGAGGATCTTCCCAACTCAGGGATTGGACCCAGGTGTCCCGCATTGCAAGCGATCTTTACCATCTAAGCCACGAGGGAAGCCCTGAGGTATGCACACTTTCTCTGAACTGTCAACATACAGATACACTTCATTAAACAGAATACTTCTTTTTGCAATAAATGAAAATATGTAAGCTATGTTTTCATAACCCCAGGTTTCTATTGTCTTCCACATCTGTAGCTTACGTACTGCTGCTGCTGCTGCTAAGTCGCTTCAGTCGTGTCCGACTCTGTGCGACCCCATAGACGGCAGCCCACCAGGCTTCCCTGTCCCTGGGATTCTCCAGGCAGGAACATTGGAGTGGGTTGCCATTTCCTTCTCCAGTGCATGAAAGTGAAAAGTGAAAGTGAAGTTGCTCAGTCGTATCCAACTCTAGCGACCCCATAGACTGCAGCCTACCGGGCTCCTCCGTCCATGGGATTTTCTAGGCAAAAGTACTGGAGTGGGGTGCCATTGCCTTCTCTGAGCTTATGTACTAGGGATGTCTAAAATGAATAAAGAGAAAACTACAACAAAGCCAAACTCCCAAAGTTTCTGTTTATTATAAAACTTGCACAGCTAATGATATTCATCAACAAGAGAGTCACTATCATGTTGCTACATCAGGTCTCCTCTCTGATGAAGCACATGGAAGTGTGACTTGTAGAATCAACAACTGATGTCATTAGATGTTCATGCATTGCAGCTGATTGGAGTCATTAGAGGGAAGAGTCTTGTAACCTGGTGGCCCTGAAGCTTTCGTGGGATGTTTGCAAGTCTTGAATCTCCTTAAGATGGCTTATTAATGCTGTTCAAGGAGACCAGATCACATGCTGGTATGTCAGAGCCCATTGGCCCATATTAACAGTAAAATTCAAAATAAATCACATTATCATGGGAAATAAAAAACAAACCTAAGTTTTACATTATATTGCTCTGATTTACAAGAAATGGAAATCATGTGTTTAGATTTATATTATTCTAAAATTTTATGTATTTAAATGTTTCTTGTTTCCCTATCCTATCTCAATATAATGTTTTGCTTGTTCTGTCTTTGGACTCAAGGACAAATTTTTTAGTCAAAGAAATTATAGGAATAAGTAAGAGCTATCCTAGATGTAGCCCTCTTCATTTGCAAGAAGTACAGGGACCAGGAAAATTTACTTACAAAACTATTCAAGCTAATAGATAGATGAAAACCTTCTAAATGATAGCTTAGATTCAATATTATCTGAATTAGGTGGATTCAAAATTATCAGTAGTTGCTCCATGGACTGGTTGGTTTCACACTGGTGAAAATCTTGCCAAGTGTAAACATGAATTCCAAGTACTCAGTTTGAGCCTTGACTTTGTTTTAAAACATTGCATAATAATACTTAAATCAAAAGACAAGAACAAACTTTAGAGAATTTATCCTTTAGGAATAAATGCAGCAGTATCTGAGGATGTATAGATAATGATCTCCATTAAAATATTGTTTAAAGTGGCCAAACCTGAAAATACTCTGAATGCTCTTTAATAAAGGAAGTTTGACTGCATTTTTAACAACTCCACTTTATGAAATATCATTTAGCTATCAAAAAGAATGAATTAGACCTAAGCTATTGCTCTGGACAGATAGCAATTGTGTCATTAAATGAGAAAAGCAAGCTGTTTATGAAAGTATATTGGATAATTTCAATTACATACAAGAAAGACAAAAAACATGCAAATGTTAGTTCTTTCAACCATCTTCCACCTAGAAGATGCATCTACTCATCTATGTTGTCCGTTATCTATAAAATGTTCATTAGGCACATGGATTACTCCCTGAAAGTTGATTCCATGCACTTATCCATACAGTTCTGTTCCTACCTTTACTTACTAAGGGTCAGCTATGTTTGTTACCAAATTCCTTTGTGCCACATGCTACTGTTAGTGCAATTTTGACATCTAATAAAATGTTACAGAAAGTGATTTTAAATAACTGTGATAAAAATAATTATTGCTTCATCCAAAAAAAAATTAACTTTGAAAAGACTCCATAAATGAAATTCACTGGAAACATATATTGATCATTTCAGCATGGGCAAGAACATTGAAAAAATCAGAGAAGAAAATTACAAAAATACAGGAAAGTTCTACACTAAATTGATTAGTAAATGTCTTCAAAATCTTGATCTACTTGAAAGAAACTGAAGCTGGAAATCTTGGTGTGATTTATACAGGAAACTTTAAAGTCAGATGGCTTATACTCCAAAAAATACAGAGGATGTGTTTAAATGTATTGTTGCTGTTTAGTTGCTAAGTTGTGTCTAATTCTTTTGCAAATTCCATGGACTGTAGCCAGTCAGGCTCCTCTGTCCATGGGATTTCCTAGGCAAGAATACTGGTTCAGTTCAGTTTAGTTCAGTCACTCAGTCGTGTCCAACTCCTTGCGACCCCATGAATCGCAGCACGCCAGGCCTCCCTGTCCATAATACTGGAGTGGGTTGCTATTTCCTTCTTCAGGAGATCTTCCTGACCCAGGGACTGAACCGAGGTCTCCTTCATTGGCTGCATTGGCAGGCAGATTCTTTAACACTGAGCCACCAGGGAAGCCCATTTAAATTAAATGTATATGACTAAATTAATAGAACATTCAGGTTATGGTGTATCAGTTTTATGCTCCATTTACTGAGCAACACAATTATGATTCAGATGGATCTTTGATCATGTATATTTGTACACACTGTTAAGCATGCAAAGATACAAAAGGATACAGCTGGTCCTTGTAATCCCTGGGCCGTTGTTTCCAGGACCCCCAAATCTGCAGATGCTCAAAGGCCTTTCATAAAATGGCACAGTACAATCAGTTCTCCTTATCCAGGGTTGTGGAAAGTGTGGATACAGAGGGCCAACTGTATATGTCAATTTGTTAACATTGGGCACCTTGAATAGGAAGCTGGAGAGTGGGGAAAAACAGGTGAGCAAAAGCAAGAAAAAGTGCTGTGTCAGAACAGCAATGCATGCATAATATTATATGAATAGAATAACATTCTACCTTGAGTATTGCCATATGCACATAAAAATAGAATTTGTATGTAGGCACGATCGAGGCACACCTTAAATAAAGACACTGATTTCATTAGGTGATGGAACTATAGGTAGTTTTTGTTCTGGCTTTTAGTTATTCTGAGTTAACATGGTGGCTCAGAAGGTAAAGAATCTGCCTGCAATGCAGGAGACTTGGGTTCAAACCTAGGATAAGAAAGATCTCCCAGGTAAGGGAATGGCAGTCCACTCTGGTATTCTTGCCTGGAGAATTCCATGGATGAGAAGGCTGGTAGGGTATAGTACACACGGTCTCAAAGAGCTGGATGTGACTGAGTGACTGACACTTTCACTTCACTTTAGTTATTCTAATGTGGTCTTTGCACTAAAGTAAAAGAAGTTAATTTAAAAAAAAAATGAAAATGAGAAAATGTGAACTTTTGTGGTTTTACTTCATTAGCTACTTTGGAGAGTTCATACTTTTCTATATGTTACTAATTTTAGTTTGAGAAATATTGCATCACCACTTTTAAGACACATAACCTAGGGACCTGGAAAGAAAGAATTTATTTTAAAATTTCTTAAAGGAAGATATTAAATGGCATGGCAATTAAAAAATGCTACTGAACAGAGAATACAAACTATTTCTACTATTTCTAACTTCTTTAGTACCGACGAATCAGTAGCCCCTCGAAGCGACAGTGTCACATTCCGCAGTGATAATTGAGAGCTGAATTAATTAAATGAGTCAGTATATATGTTTTTTACCCTTTATTCAAAACTAAAGGGAGGAAATGAATAATTTAGCCTCCAAAACCTAAAACTTGAGAGTAGATGTTAAGGCTGAAAAGTTTTCCCTGTGACACATGTTTACTAAATTTGTTTCATGAATCCTGAAAGAATTTCAAATACAATTTTGATCAAAACAAAAAGAATGTTTGATGTTAATCTATTAAAATGTATAAGGAGTTATTCACATAGAAAAGCTTCTGTCATCTAACATTTCCTATTGAAAAATAACTTCCATATGGTTCTTAATTGAACCTTTGCTAGATATTAAAATAAATATTTCTATTTCTTTGCTCCTAAGCCCTCTGACTCTTAACAAACAACAAAATTAGAACAACCCTCTACTCATCACTTTGTTAGGAGTCTTCATCTATTCACCATGAAAGTCAACAATTTTATAACTTTATATGACTTTCAGTCTTTCACAATTGAATGTGATACTAAGCTGAGGATTTATCAGAGATACTCTTTACTAGGTAAGGAAGTTGTGATTCTCATCTGTTGAGTAATTTTATCAAAGAAGGGTGTTGGATTTTGTCAAATACTCTTTCTGTGTCTATTGAGGCACAGAAGGGTTTTTGCCCTTTATTGTATTGATATGCTGTAATATATAAAAGATTTTCTGGTATTACTTCAATTTTGCTTTTCTGGGTGAACTCTATGTGGTAACAAAGTATAATCCTTTTTATATCTCACTGGATTCAGTTTGGGCTTCCCAGGTGGTGCTAGTGGAAAAGAACTGGTCTGCCAATGCAGGAGACTTAAGAGATGGGGGTTCAGTCCTTGGGTCAGGAAGATCTCCTGGAGGAGGGCCTGACAACCCACTCCAGTGTTCTTGCCTGGAGAATCCCATGGGCAAACGAGCTTGGTGGGCTACAGTGGGGTTGCAAACAGTCAGACACTACTGATGTGACTTAGAATGCATAACGTGGATTCATTCAATTTGAAATTGATATTTTGTTCAGGACATTTGAGTCCATGTTCATAGGGACATAAGTCTGAAATTTTTTCTCCTTGTGATGCCGGAATCTGGTTTTGGTATCCATCTAATACTGGAGCTCTGCCCCCCTTTTCTTCTTCTCTTCCTCCTCCTCCTCCTCCTCCTCCTTGTCCTTCTGTTTCTTCTTGATTTGCATGTGTGTGTGTTGGGGAGGGATACAGTGGGAATGTTTCAATAAATCTTCTTGAAATGCTAGGTAAAACTCAGTAGTGAAACCATCTGAATCTGGGCTTTTCTTTGTGGGCAGATTTTTGCATTAAAAAATGTAATTGCTTTGCTTGCTATAGACTTACTCAGAATTTAAATTCTTTTTCATTTAGTTTGGGTAGTCTGCATCTTTCTGTCTAGGTGGTATCATTTTGGCCACTTTACCTAGGTTATTGAATTTATTAGCACACTATTGTTTATAGTTTCCCTTGTAATTCTTATTTTTTCTGTCTGGTCAGTTGTGATGCCCCCTCTTTTTTGCCTGATTTTAGTAATTTTCTCCTATCCCTTATTCAATCTAGCTAAAAGATTGTTAATTTTGTCAATCATTTTGAAGACACAACTGTGGCTTTGTTTTTCTGCTATCCATTTTATAATACTTATTTTTACTCTAGCCTTTGTCATTATTTCCCTCCTGCCACTTTATATTGAGTTTACTCTTCTTTTTCTAGTATTTTAAGTTAAAAGGCTGCTGCTGCTATGTTGCTTCAGTCGTGTCCAACTGTGTGACCCCATAGATGGACTAGGCGCCTCCATCCACGGGATTTTCCAGGCAAGAGTACTGGAGTGGGGTTAAAAGGCTAGGTTATTCATTTTACATTGTTCTTTTTACATGTATGTGTCTATAAGCTGCAAATTTCCCACACAGGACTGCTTTTGCTACATCCCAAAAGATTTTCTATGTTTTGTCAATACTTCTGTTTTTATTCATCTCCATGTATTTTCTTATTCCCCTTGGGAGTTCTTCTTTCATTTATTAATGATTTAGGAGTGTGTCATTTAATTTCCAATTGTTTTTGAGTTTCCTAAATTTCCCTTCTATTGCTGATTTCTAATTTCATTCTTTATGGTCAGAAGACATGCATTGCATGGTTTAATTTCTTAACTTATTGATACTTATTTTATGGCCTAAAATAAGGTCTCTCCCAGAGAATGCTCTATGAAAAAAATGTATTTTCTGTATTATAGATATATGTTAGGTCTAGTTGGTTTATAGCATTGCTGAAGTCTTCTATTTCCTTGTTGATCTTTGGCCTCTTTCTTCTGGAATCTCTGATGTGCTTTAAATCCAATCCAGTGAATTTTACATTTCAGATGTTTTATTGCTTTCAGTTCTGGAATTTTTATTTAGTTTGTTTTAGTTTCTATTTCTTTGCTAGGATTATCTGTATATTTATTATGACCATTTTTACTTTAAAGCTAGGAACATATTTACAGTAGGTTCTTTTGAGTCCTTTTTGTAAATTAAGTTCAACATCTGAGTCATCCAGACATCAGCTTCTATTGTCTTTCCCAAGTCATATCTGTTTCTTTTCATATGTAATATTTTAAAATTTGATTTAAGCATCATAGCTGATGTGTTATAGAAACTTAGGAATATCTTCTCTTTGACAAGTGTTTTATTTTTGACCTAATGGGCAGTTCATTTACTTGACATAAGCTCTGTATTTTGGCTTCTCTGCCCTGGATAGAAGCTGAAATATCTACTCAAATTTTTGAGCTGTATAACTGTGGTTTTTTGAGACTTTTTGAGCTTCCTTTTTCCCTGATCATTTCTTTTGTTTCCTATACCTCCTGATAATGTAAACTGTGTATTTGAAGAATTTATCATGTGCTCTTTACTGTATACTGTTTGGGCTTTTGAGTTCTCTACTGACACTTCTTCAGGAAATGTTCTTCCTTTCACTATTACTATAGTTTTCAAAGGAGGCTGCAACCTTTTTATAAATTTAGACACATATTTCAATCACTATGTACTGCATAAGAAATGGATATCTGGGAAAATGGAAAAATTGAAAAAAAATCAGTAGTTTTTTTTTAAGCTTGAAAAGCTGGACACCCAGGAACTGTAGACAACTATGCTTTCACAGTATAAAGAAAGCAATCCTAATGAAACAAAGGTGGCACACAGAGAGGAGCAGAAATGATAGACAAAGAGCTCAAACATGCTCCTGGCAATATTCAATCCCCTTGTCATTTCTTTAAGAGCAGGAACTTAGTCTAGTTCATCATTATATTCTCACTGCTTTGAACACTGTCTGACAAAACATAAGATTTTGTAGAATGAATGAATATGGCTTTATCTTAAAAATTATGTATGATATCTTTCATGTTTCTAAAGGCTTTATTCATTGCCTTCTTCAAAACATAGATATATCTTACAGGGAAAGTAAGCAATTTATATCTTAACCACACTTTATCTTGTATTAAAATATATTACAGCAGATAACCAGCCATTAGAAGACTTGCCTTTGAGTAATCCCTATTTAGCCCCATTACTTCAGGTATTAGTAAATCTTCATTCCGTACAGAATAACAACCAAAACTTGTCCTTAGGTAAATGATAGAAGGCTTTTTTTTGTTTAATTTTGCATTTTTTTGGTGGCATTGGTATTGTTTTAATGAAATATGTCCAGGAAGATGCCATTCAGCATATCTCTTATTGCTAGGTAAAATATAACCAGGTTTCTTGACAAGGATCCTCAAACCTATGGTTTGCTAACCACTGCAAAGCCTTAGCATACAGATCTAATTTCTATATTATCAGACTTATGTCAAGAATATGTCCAATCCTCCAATTTCTACTAAGAAAATCTTCTTTCTCTGATTTGAGATAGTAAACTAATTTTGAACATTTTATCCTATCTTATCCAGGGACAGAAAAACCATCTCTGAACAGATGACAGGTATTTTTCTCCTACACAGTATGTTCTACACTCATTGTTGATGCTGGAGAAATTGGCTTGGTACAAGAGTGAAATGAACTGTGACTTCTCTATATCCCCTTCCTCTGACACTCCCTTTCTGGTCCAGACATGTTCCATGGAACAGAGTCTTCAGACTAGACACTTTCCCAGG
This sequence comes from Bubalus bubalis, assembly GCF_019923935.1. Lineage (NCBI taxonomy): Eukaryota > Metazoa > Chordata > Mammalia > Artiodactyla > Bovidae > Bubalus > Bubalus bubalis. The sequence goes on from NC_059158.1 coordinate 165,770,082, forward strand.
TCACTGCCTGCTACTGTTCCAGGAAGGAAAAGAAAGAAAAAAGATGCCACATTTCTGACATGTATGGATTTACTTTAGATTAGCTATCTTAACTGAAAAACATAAGCCAATGGGTTAGCACCCATCATCAGAATCTCTCACTTCATGCTTTGACCAAGAGGAAAGAACCTAGAAACGTGTATGGAAAATCCCTCTTCTTAGAAGCTTTCTCACAAAAACTGTCCTCTGTTGTTGTTCAGTCGCTAAGTCTTGTCCAACTATTTGTGACCTCATGGACTGCAGCATGCCAGGCTCCTCTGTCCTCCACTACCTGCTGGAGTTTGCTCAAATTCATGTTCGTTGAGTTGGTGATGCTATCTAACCATCCCATCCTCTGGAGAGGAAGAGTTTAGTCCAGCAGGCTGTGACCCCCTTGTTTTACCTAAGGGATGGCACAGTCTGTTTGATTAGTTTCCACTTTTAGTTGCTTGATCCCACTCCCCAGTCTACAAAACCACAATCCCAAACTCTGGTCTCATAGGCTGTGAATGCTCAGCTCTCGTATGTAACTACCAATACTCCTATTTCTCAAGCATTTATTTTGCTTCTAGAATCTGCCAAATTGCTTGGAAGGAACTTCCTTGATCTTTGATTTGGACAGAATCCACTTCCCAGAAGCCCCTTTTCTGCACTTCAGCCCTGCTCCCAAATATGGCACTTGTTGCGTGTCTTATCTTTATAAATTTGGATCTTGTCAATTCTTTGGAAGAACTTCTTTCTCTTTTCTTCCAGGAGTGATTGGTTTATGTTCTAACATAATTGTGCTGTGTTACTGTGAGTGATCTGTGAAAATCAGTGTCATCCTCATTAAACTATCCTCATCATTATCATTAAACTATGTAGGACTTAATTCCTACATGCAAGAATCTCAACTAACACTCAAGAAAAAATATTGACAAAATAAAGCTTTATGTAATCAATTGATAATTTATGTTATATAAACCCTATGTTCTGAGTAATTCAGAAGAATGTGAGTTTATGAAAGTTTTAATCAAAGCAGAGTATATGGAGGAACTGAGGCTTTAAAATGACCTCCGGTAAAGATTTTTGACTTTTAAATATAGAATGGCATCAGACAAATGATCACATAACAGTGAGCCAGCAAAACTTTTGAACTTGGAGCTAACTTGCCTTTGCAATAATTAAGGGAGATTATCCAACAGTGATGCTGGACATTAATTTGAAGAGGCCATCTCTGAAATCAGGGAGGTCAGCCAGGGGCCTGTTATAGTAATCCAGGAAAAAGTTTATTAGTGTTGTGTTTTGAAAATGACACTGTAAATATATAAAGGATTATGCATATAATTAAGTAATTTAAAGGAAAATCAACTAAGTCTTAGTGGCTGAATAGAGTATAGAAAATGAAGGAAAATGATGTTTCAAAATGACTCTTCTTATAGCTCAGGAAATTGAGAAAATGGTGATAGCTTCTGACAAAACACAGTTGTTAGGATGGGAAGTTCTTTGGGGGATGGGCACGTATGGAGAGTTCAGTTGTAGACATAATGCTTTTATGAAATCTGAATACAAAAGTCTTACTGGCATTTGGAATCTTGGCACTTGAATAAGATAACTTGATTGGAGATAGGATTTGGTTGGTACTCTTGCCTGTAAAATCCCATGGGTGGAGGAACCTGGTAGGTTGCAGTCCATGGGGTCGCTGAGGGTTGGACACGACTGAGCAACTTCACTTTCACTCTTCACTTTCATGCATTGGAGAAGGAAATGGCAACCCACTCCAGTATTCTTGCTTGGAGAATCCCTGGGACGGGGGAGCCTGGTGGGCTGCTGTCTATGGGGTCGCACAGACTTGGGCATGACTGAAATGATTTAGCAGCAGCAGCATGAAAGAATTAAGTAAATCCATGAGAAAGAAGAGTGTTTCAATGATGAACTTTAGACTAGCAAAGGCTAAATAATGAGTCTTAAAGAATATCTATGCTAAGAGGGTAGGAGAGGAAAGACAGGTAAGAAAGAAAAGAGATTTGATGATTCAGGTAGTTACCACTAATGGGCCAATATATTATCAATTGCCAAGACATAAATGATGAATGAAGTTTTCATAATTCTTAACAATTCCTGCCTACTGTAGTCCATAATACTATATTGCATATTTGAAAATTGCTAAGAGAGAAGATCTTAAAAGTTCTTATCATAAGGAAAAAAAATTGTATCTATGTATGGTGACAGATGTTAACCAGGCATTGTGGTGATCATTTTGCAATATATGCAAATATTGAATTATTTATGTTATCCAACTGAAACTAATATAAAGTTATGTGTCAATTATACTCCAATTAAAAATAGATAAAGTAAAATGATCCCTGCTGCTTTCAGAAAAAGATTAATCCTAAGACTGAAAGTCTGGGCTTTCATGTGACCTAAGGAGCCCTCTTTTCAAGCATGAAGGTCTAGACTGAGCTGTCTCTTTGATCACCCTGTTTTCTTTATTGAACATTTGAAGTATAATCTGGATTAATTTACAGCCTCAAATTGGACTTGAGTTGGCTTAACTTCAGAATTTATTTCAAGCTGGATATAACTACTACTTAAAATGAACTTCCTTATCCATGTATATACTATTGATACTATGTAGAAAATAGATAACTAATGGGAACCTACTCTATGGCTCAGGGACCTCTACTTGTGCTTTGTGATGACCTAAATGGGAAGGGAATCCAAAAAAAGAGGATATGTGTATATGTATTTTGTTGTTTACTCACCAAGTCATGTCTGACTCTTGTGACCCCATGGACTGTAGCCCACCAGGCTCCTCTGTCCTTAGGATTTCCCAGGCAAGAATACTAGAGTGAGTTGCAATTTCTGTCTCTAGATCTTCCCAATCTGGATATCAAACTCACATCTCCTGCAATGCAGGCATAGTCTTTACCGCTGAACCACCAGGGATGTCCCATGTATATGTACAGCGGATTCAGTTTGCTGTACAGTAGAAACTTTCCTGGTTGCTCAGGCAGTAAAGAATTTGCCTGCATGCAGCAGACTTGGGTTCAATTCCCGGGTCAGGAAGATCCCGTGGAGAAGGAAATGGTAACCCACTCAAGTATTCTTGCCTGGAGGGGAAGATTCCACGGACAGAGGAGCCTAGTAGGCTACAGTCCATGGGATCGCAGAGTCGGACAGAACTGATGAACTAACACTTTCATGGAAACTAATACAACATTGTAAAGTCACTATACTCCAATAAAAATTAATTTTTAAAAAAAGTTTAAAAACGAATTTAAAGAATCAGTTTCCCATGTTTAAAAAGTATCTTGGGGTTTTCCTTAGACCCAAAGCTAGTGGAGGTGATGGAACTCCAGTTGAACTATTCCAAATCCTGAAAGATGATGCTGTGAAAGTGCTGCACTCAATATGCCAGCAAATTTGGAAAACTCAGCAGTGGCCACAGGACTGGAAAAGGTCAGTTTTCATTCCAATCCCAAAGAAAGGCAATGCCAAAGAATGCTCAAACTACTGCACAATTGCACTCATCTCACACGCTAGTAAAGTAATGCTCAAAATTCTCCAAGCCAGGCTTCAGCAATATGTGAACTGTGAACTTCCAGATGTTCAAGCTGGTTTTAGAAAAGGCAGAGGAACCAGAGATCAAATTGCCAACATCTGCTGGATCATAGAAAAAGCAAGAGAGTTCCAGAAAAACATCTATTTCTGCTTTATTGACTATGCCAAAGCCTTTGACTGTGTGGATCACAATAAACTGTGGAAAATTCTGAAAGAGATGGGAATACCAGACCACCTGATCTGCCTCTTGAGAAATGTGTATGCAGGTCAGGAAGCAACAGTTAGAACTGGACATGGAACAACAGACTGGTTCCAAATAGGAAAAGGAGTACGTCAAGGCTGTATATTGTCACCCTGCTTATTTAACTTATATGCAGAGTACATCATGAGAAACGCTGGACTAGAAGAAACACAAGCTGGAATCAAGATTGCCGGGAGAAATATCAATAACCTCAGATATGCAGATGACACCACCCTGATGGCAGAAAGTGAAGAGGAACTCAAAAGCCTCTTGATGAAAGTGAAGGTGGAGAGTGAAAAAGTTGGCTTAAAGCTCAACATTCAGAAAACGAAGATCGTGGCATCCGGTCCCATCACTTCATGGGAAATAGATGGGGAAACAGTGGAAACAGTGTCAGACTTTATTTTTCTGGGCTCCAAAATCACTACAGATGGTGACTGCAGCCATGAAATTAAAAGACGCTTACTCCTTGGAAGCAAAGTTATGACCAACCTAGATAGCATATTCAAAAGCAGCGACATTACTTTGCCAACAAAGGTTCGTCTAGTCAAGGCTATGGTTTTTCCTGTGGTCATGTATGGATGTGAGAGTTGGACTGTGAAGAAGGCTGAGCACCGAAGAATTGATGCTTTTGAACTGTGGTGTTGGAGAAGACTCTTGAGAGTCCCTTGGACTGCAAGGAGATCCAACCAGTCCATTCTGAAGGAGATCAGCCCTGGGATTTCTTTGGAAGGAATGATGCTAAAGCTGAAACTCCAGTACTTTGGCCACCTCATGTGAAGAGTTGACTCATTGGAAAAGACTCTGATGCTGGGAGGGATTGGGGGCAGGAGGAGAAGGGGACGACAGAGGATGAGATGGCTGGATGGCATCACTGACTCGATGGATGTGAGTCTGGGTGAACTCCGGGAGTTGGTGATGGACAGGGAGGCCTGATGTGCTGCGATTCATGGGGTCGCAAAGAGTCGGACACGACTGAGCGACTGATCTAATCTGATCTGATCTCATCTGAAACAAACTCCAGAAGGCAATCTGGGGCAGGGAGCTGATTTGGGTAAATGACAGCCATGATTTAGCTTCACAAAGTTCTGTCTTCAAGCTGTGGTAGCCAAGAGCCATATGTACCTGGCATCCTTTTATTTCTCTTCAGAATTACCCTATACTTTAAAGTTACCTCGGTTTGATTTTGCTTTGTTATTGTTTTACATATACCTCTTTCACAACCTAGGATTTTTTTTTTTTTTTTTTTTTTTTGCATTTGGGAAAGGATGAAAGCAAGTGAATCATAAAACACATGCATTTTCTCTGACTTACTTAGGAATAATATAATATGTTTGAAAGCATCTTTTATGTAGTTATAATGGGTTAAAAGAAAAAAGATTTGTGGCACAGTGATTCATTGAAAACAACTCAGTCACACTCTGCTAATGTAATGAGTCTCAGCACAGTCTGTTTGACAACTATTTTGGGGGAAGGATGAAGGAAAAAGACACAACTTCAATAGCCCACATGCACAGACAGAGCTAAAGGGGTACCCATCCAAGGCAGAGAATGGTGAGAACAACCATGTGTTTGGTCTGCCTTTTGGATAATTGAATGCAGCTGGGTAATTAAAAAGGTTGTGTTTCATGAAAGCCTGTGTGTTAGGTAATATCTGACTCAGACTCTTAAAAGCTCAGCATTCAAAGCCCATTTTTTCCCTTTTATGTCAGATAGGGGAAATGAGTAAACTGAATTTTGTAAATAGTCAAATGGAATCAATCAATAGAGGAGCAAGGATGCTGGTTGTGATTATTATTATTTGGCAATAAGACCTCAGATACAGACAAGGAGTTTTGAAAACTCACCTTTATTGAGATATAATTTACCTACAGTACACCTTCATTCATTGAAAGATCACAGTTTAATGAGTTTTAGTACATTCATAGAATTGTAGCACCACAATTAATTTTGGGTACATTTTCATCACCTCAAAAAGAAATCCTATGATCTGTAGTCATTATCTCCTTTAACCCACGTCTATCTCTGCACATGTGGGAATGCCGCACATACATAACAAATGAGAATGTAAACTGGCATAGCTACTATGGAGAATAGTATGGAGCTTCCTGAAAAGCTACCATATGACCTAGTAACCCCACTCCTGGGCATTTAGTTAAGTTCAGTCACTTAGTCCTGTCTGACTATTTTCAACCCCATGGACTGCAGCAACCCAGGCTTCCCTGTCCATCACCAACTCCCGGAGATTGCTCAAACTCATATCCACTGAGTCAGTGATGCCATCCAACCATCTCATCCTCTGTCATCCCCTTATCCTCCCGCCTTCAGTCTTTCCCAGCATCAGGGTCTTTTCTAATGAGTCAGTTCTTCACATCAGATGGCCAAAGCTTCAGTCTTTCCCAGCATCAGGGTCTTTTCTAATGAGTCAGTTCTTCACATCAGGTGGCCAAAGTATTGGAGCTTCAGTTTATCATCAGTCCTTCCAATGAATACTCAGGACTGATTTCATTTAGGGTTGACTGTTTTGATCTCCTTGCAGTCCAAGGGACTCTTAAGAGTCTTCTTCAGCAGCACAGTTCAAAAGCATCAATTCTTTGGCACTCAGCCTTTGTTATGGTCCAACTCTCACATGCATACATGACTACTGGAGAAACTATAGCTTTGAATACAGGGATCTTTGTTGGCAAAGTAATGTCTCTGCTTTTTAATATGTTGTCTAGCCTAGTCATAGCTTTCCTACCAAGGAACAAATGTCTTTTAATTTTATGGCTGCAGTCACCATCTGCAGTGATTTTGGAGCACAAGAAAATAAAAACTCTCTCACTGTTTCCATGTTTCCCCATCTATTTGCCAAGAAGTGATGGGACCAGATGTCATGATCTTAGCTTTTTGAATGTTGAGTTTTAAGCCAACTTTTTCACTCTCCTCTTTCACTTTCATCAAGAGGCTCTTTAGTTCCTCTCGCTTTCTGCCGTGAAGGTGGTGTCATCTGCTTATCTGAGGTTATTGATATTTCTCTAAGCATCTTGATTCCAGCTAGTGCTTCATCTAGCCTGACATTTCACATGATGTACTCTGCATATAAGTTAAATAAGCAGGGTGACAATATACAGCTTTGATGTACTCCTTTCCCAATTTGGAACCAGTCCATTGCTCCATCTCCAGTTCTGACTATTGCTTCTTGAACTGCATACAGATTTCTCAGGAGGCAGGTAAGGTGGTCTGGTATTCCCATCTCTTTAAGAATTTTCCACAGTTTGTTGTGATCCACACAGTCAAAGGCTTTAGGCAGAAGTAGATGTTTTCTGGAATTCTTTTGCTTTTTCTATGATTCAATGGATGTTGGCAATTTAATCTCTGGTTCTTCTGCCTTTTCTGAATCCAATTTGAGCATCCAGAAGTTCTCAGTTCACATACTGTTGAAGCCTCGCTTGGAAAATTTTGAGCATTACTTTGCTAGTGGGTGAGATGAGTGCATGTATTCCTGGGCATTTACCTGAAGAAAGCCATAATTGAAAATGATACAAGCACTGCAGTGTTCATTGCAGCTGATTTACAATAGCCAGGCTATAGACACAACCTAGATGTCCATCAACTGATGAATGGAAAGAAAAGATATGGCACATGTATACAATGAAATATTATTCAGCCATAAAAATGAATTAAATTGTGTCATTGCAGAGATGTGGATGGACCTAGAGACTGTCATACAGAGTGAAGTAAGTCAGAAAGAGAATAACTAATATCATGTACTAACATTTATAAGTATAATCTAGACAACTATATGTATAATCTAGAAAATGAATGGGGAAACAATGGAAACAGTGACAGACTGCATTTTCTTGGGCTCCAAAATCACTGCAGATGGTGACTGCAGCCATGAAATTAAAAGACCCTTGCTCCTTGGAAGAAAATCTATGACCAACTTAGACAGCATATTAAAAAGCAGATATTACTTTGCCAACAAAGATCCCTGTAGTAAAGCCATGGGTTTTCCAGGAGTCATGTATGGATGTGAAAGTTGGACTATAAAGAAGTCTGAGTACCAAAAAATGGATGCTTTTGAACTGTGGTGTTGAGAGTCCCTTGACTGCAAGGAGATCAAACCAGTCAATCCTAAAGGAAATCAGTCCTGAATATCATTGGAGGGACTGATGCTGAAGCTGAAACTCCAATACTTTGGCCACCTAATGTGAAGAACTGACTCATTAGAAAAGACCTTGATGTTGGGAAAGATTGAAGGCAGGAGGATAACGGGATGACAGAGGATGAGATGGTTGGATGGCATCATTGACTCCATGGATGAGTTTGGGCAATCTCCGGGAGTTGGTGATGGACAGGGAAGCCTGGGTTGCTGCAGTCCATTGGGTTGCAAAGAGTCAGACATGAATGAGTGACTGAACTGAACTGAGAAAATGAATAAAGTATATGTGAACTTATTTGCAAAACAGAAATAGAGCCAGAGATGAATGGGAACAAACATATGGACTTCCGTGGGGTAAGGAGGCGGGTTGGGATGAATTGGGAGATTGTTATTGACAAATGTACACTACTATATATAAAATAGATAATTAATGAAAGATGACTGGATAGAACAGGGGACTCTACTCAATGCTCTGTGGTAACCTAAATGGGAAGGAAATCCAAGGAAGAGGTGATATATGTATACATGTGGCTGATTCAATTTGTTGCCTAGTAGAAATTAACACAACATTGTAAAGCAACTATACTCCCCCCAAAAAAAAATCTAAAAAAATTTCTTCTTTAGAGCTTTCCAAATTAGGTAATGAAGTTAACTGCTAAATGGCACAAAAGTCTTAAGTGTGTTGTTAATTGAATGTGGTTGCCCATTATCAAAAGAATACTCTTTCTCTTGTGCACACAGTGACACTTTTTCCTTTTAAGAGGAACCGTTTTCATTACTCTCTCCCTAGAATGATTAACTTCTCTGGGCAGGACTGAACCTGAGTTGCTGATTTATGAAATTATGTCATAGGCAATCTCATTGGTACCCTGGTGGAAGCTCAGAGGTTGAAGCCAAAAGATCACAGGAAAATTTTAGCAGGAACAGATCTCCTTTATACAGTCAAAGATTCATCCTGGAATTGATTGCTGTCTTTTACTCTAAGACCCCTGATGGTCTTTTGCAGGTACTTCAGTACCTTTGTAACATCCCACAGCTGCCAGAGCAGTGCCCTGCACGCACACTGATGCTCAATAAAGCTTATCACCTGACTGACAGTCTATCCCTGGATGCCCAGACTGAGAGACCTGCAAAGTGTTTTAGTTTGTAGCTGCCACAGTGATCAAAGAATAGCAGAAGGGAAGCTTTTTCTTTGAGGTCAGCTTTCAGATGCTATAAATTAGTCATAGACTACAATAGGAAAGGGATAGAAGAGAGTTGTGTAATGAGAAAGTGGGAAAGTTGCAGGGAACCTATATATTACTCATGACTGTATCTTCTTGATCATATATTTTGTCCAACAGATTAAATGAGTGGAAAGTGCCAACAGGACTTCCCTGGCAGTTCAGTGGTTAAGACTCCACACTCCCACTGCAGGGGGCCTGGGTTCCATCCCTCATCCTCATCTGGGAACTAAGATCTCACATGCTGGACAGTGTGGCAAAAAAAAAAAAAAAAAAAAAAGGGAAAGAAAAATAAAGTGCTAATACACTGGAGTACAGTATCATCCATGACTGTAGATGTCGGACTAGACTTCTAATCATAATTAATAAAGGCATTTAGATGAAATTCATTTTGTGGTCAACAGTAGGAAATTAAACATTCTTTATAGTGTATAATCATTTTGTTCTCCATATTATTCTGGGTAACTGTAATTAAACCATTATTAAGTATCAGAAGCACCCAAGGAAAGATGAACTGATAATGTGGTTGGGAAATGACATAAGACAGATGGATAATGAAGCTTAGCAGATAAGAAGTAATAATTCCACCTTTATTTTTTATTACTATTTTATATGGGCAAAACTTTCACCTCATCTTTTGTATCATATCCTCTCTGAGTCCTAATGGTGATCAAAATTCTGATTGATAAAAGAGCCAGCCAAGTGAACTTTGTTCCTTTGATTTCTATGAAAATAATGAAACATTATGCATTTCATTTTTAAACTGGTTTGATTGCCAGAATGCCATATATAAATTTAGGAGTGGAAAAGTTAACATGAATAATACTTGGAAAATGTTGTTGTACAAAATAAAATAATTCAGATTTGATTTTTTTCTCTTTCCTTTTAGAAATGTATTTTCTATAATTTCTTGATGATAGAATTTTAATTAAAGATACCGTTTCACTCATTGTTTCTATGATTATGTTAACAGCAAAGCCAAGTTTAAGAAATTGCAATATTTTCTTAAGAATCAGACAACACTTTACGTTGTTTCCTTTTATTTCTTCATATATTTTACTCAAATTTGTCAGTTCTAATATTTTTGAGCTTGCCTCTTATCTTTCTCCTTATGTGGTAACCTTCATTGCATATTAAAGCTTGAAATTTGTAAGTCATAATTGCAAGGCGTTTTCTGGAGGGCAGCAGTATATAAGCTCCTCACTTAAATCTGTCCCATATCATGGTCCTCTCAAAAATGGAATATTTCCGAATGACTTGGGTGAGAATTCTGAGTTTCACACTGGTAGAATTGTCAAACTGAATTACTTGGGTAACATTAAAAAAAAAAAAAAAAAGAGTGCCTGTATCTCAACAAGAAGCCTAAAAAATAAGAAGTAACAAGGGCAAAACTAAAAAACAAACAAACAAACAAACAAACCCTGTGAGAAATAAAATATTTTTTACTTTCAAAATTTAATCTAGTGGTTGAATTATGGAAGTCCACAATACTTTTATTTTTCTAATTTTCTTAGCATTTATAGCATTTCTAATTATGTACTCCATGAAGACAGATACCACATTCATCCTAGTTATCAGTCCTCCACCCTTTCTCAATATGTATATGTAAAGCACCTAGAATAGTGCAGGGCACACAAATAACATCTAAGAATATGTGAATATGGAAATGGAACTGCCTTTATATCTTGCTGTGACATATTTAATGTATGGAAAGGCCAAATTATGTCCTACCAGATGGTAAACTTCTAAGAATTAGGGAGACTTAATTCACTGGGTGTGTTCAGTGCTTAAATCTTTGTGAACGCTTAATAAATAAGTAAATATTGACAACAGCAGGTTGTAAGCCTCAGGGAAATGGTGAACGGTTGTCAGTAAAATAGATAATGGTCGTATATTTAATCAGTTTACAAGTGGTTTAACTGAAGTGCTCCATTTATTCATTGAGCAGAAGTACCTCTAGAATTAATATATGGATGGTATCCTGCTCAGCACTATTAATATTAGTTTAAAGCCTTATTAAGCAACCTTTTGACTTTCTACTTAGGAGTTGTGTTGTTGTTTGGTCACTAAGTCATGTTCACCTCTTTGTGACCACATGGACTGCAGCATGCCAGGCTTCCCTGTTCTTCACTATCTCTCCGAGTTTGCTCAGATTCATGTTCATGAGTCTGTGATGCTATCTAACCATCTCATCCTCTGTCACCCTCTTTCCCTCCTGCCCTCCATCTTTCCCAGCATCAGAGTCTTTTCCATGAATCAGCTCTTCGCATCAAATGGCCAAAGTATTAGAGCTTCAGCATGAGTCCTTCCAGTGAATCTTCAGGGTTGATTTTCTTTGGGATTGACTGGTTTGATCTCCTTGCAGTCCAAGGGACTCTAAAAAGTCTTCAGCACCACAGTTCAAAAGCATCAATTCTTTGGTGCTCAGCCTTCTTTGTGATCCAATTATCACATCTGTGGGCTTCTTGGTGGCTCAGATGAACAGGTATCCACCTGCAAAGCAACAGATGCAGATTTGATCTGTGGTTTTGGAAGATCCCCTGGAAAAGGCAACCCACTCCAGTATTCTGGCCTGGAAAATCCCATGGACATAGGAACCAGGTGGGCTACAGTCCATGGGGTCACAAAGAGTTGCACATGACTGAGTGACCGACACTTTCACTTTCACACATCTGTACCTAACTACTGGAAAAGCCTTAGCTTTGACTATACAGACCTTTGTCAGCTAAGTGATGTCTCTGCTTTTTAATAAGCTGTCTAGGTTTGTCATAGCTTTCCTTCCATGGAGCAAGCGTGTTTTAATTTCATGGCTGCAGTCACTGTCTGCAGTGATTTTGGAGCCCAAGAAAATAAAATAAAATCTGTCACTGCTTCCACTTTTCCTCCTTCTATTTAGGAATAAAGTAACCAAACTTGTTGTTCATACAAATAAGCTTTTTGAAAAAGTTTGAAAGCTTTTTGTAATCTCTTGAGGAGAACATATCTCTTTTTTTATACCAACGGCATTCAGAGTTTGCCAATATATGAAAAAGGAATTGTTACTCAGGTTTTGACTCTGATTAACTGCAAAATTGTGTGTCATTAGCACTAATATCATGTTAACTATATTTACTAAAGTAGAAAAGTGTATTAAAATCATTTAGGAATGTTTTTCTAATCTCAGGGTTCAAGTTCTAACATGGACTCTTGTTATTTATTGCTAAAAATAACTAGAAAATTAAGTAAATATATTAGATAAATATAATATATAATTAAGCAAGACTTTAAAAACATATTTGAAAAGAAGGGCTTAAAAAAGCCTGATTAATTAATTATAACATGACCAGAAAATTAGAAAACAGATAATGTTATTTTGAACATTAAAGTTAATTCTGTTTTCTGCATATAGTTCATTTTATGTGATATTATTTTGGGGGACTGTGAACTTTATTTTAATGATAACAAATTTCTTCTCAAAGATGATGGAGAAATCAACAGCAAACTTATATATCCATTCATATTTTGTGGAATTTCTGCTTGCATACCTGTTTACTACAACATAAAAATATAGCTTCTATTGAAATGATTTGAAAGACATAAATATTGAAACTGGATTGAATTTTATTTAACACAGGAGTCCAGTTCTCAGTATTGACCTAAATTGATCATGTTAACGTCCAATTTAAAATTCTGTGTTGTCCCAACTGTACTCAATTGCCTACAGGGTAAACTTCAAACCCTTTCCAAGGCATTCAAGATACATTGTTCTGTCTCCAAATTTTATATTTTACCATTTCCACCTGTCATTACTACCAGTATATTTTATTCAATTTGCAATTTCCCAGCATCAGAAATTGGAGAAGGAAATGGCAACCCACTCCAGTGTTCTTGCCTGGAGAATCCCAGGGACAGGGGAACCTGGTGGGCTGCCGTCTATGGGGTCGAACAGAGTCGGACACGACTGAAGCGACTTAGCAGCAGCAGCATCAGAAAATGACTCCCTCTGAAACACCTTTGCATACAAAATTTTCTCCCTTTGATAAACTTCTCATTCTCCAAGAATCAAATTCTTATTCAAAAACTGAATTTAAATGTCATTTCTTCTTTGAGTTCTTTCATACCACCCAGTTCACTCTCTTCTGTGCTCTATGGCCCATCTTACACTTCTCATTTTGGTTTAAAATTAATGATACTTTGTCCCTAACAAAGTGTGAGATGTCTAAAATCAAGAATTGTGTCAGCGTTTAAAAAAAAATATTCTGATGCCAAGTACAATGGCCGAGTTCTTCATTCAATACTAGATATTATAATTATTAACTTTCAAGCATCTAGTGACCTTCTTCTGGCAAGGAACTCAGACTTTTCTTGCCATTCTTAACACTGACCTCAAGGGGCCAATAAAATAAAAATAAAATGTTTGGTTATCCCAAACCAAACAGTTTTGGTATTCTGACTAAATTTCTGGGTCTTCCTCAAATATAATAGTGGCAGTGGTGATGGTTTAGCTGCCAAGTCTATATTTTGGGGAGCCCCAAAATGTAATAGTAAGTATGTCTTGTCCTATTTTCCCCAATTTCTTTTATTCTACCCTCAGTTGTGCCTTTTGTGGTGGAAAACCCTCACAACTGCTCTCTTATATCACCAGTTGTCACAAAAAGGGGACTAACTTTGGCGACATTATAGTAACACACCAGGTTTTTGTTTACCATCACAACTAGCTGATGTCTGACAGAAACATATTAATTAAATTACTAGTGATATTAAAGTTGAATGGTTTGAATTCATAAATGAGATTAAAAAAATAAAATAAAAATGATCTGAAGAGAGAATTCCCTGGTTTCCCAGTGGTTAGATCACCAAGATCCCACTGTTGGGAGCCCAAATTTGATCCCTGGTCAGGGAACTAACATTTTGAAAGCCATATGGCTCACCTCCCACTGCTCCCAAATGATTTGAAGAGATTAGAAATATGGCCAGGAAAGGAAAGAAAGGCTCATATTGGAAACACACAATACTAGTGGAGAAATTGAGCAGAAACTCAGCAGCTCCTTATGGGTTAAGTGGAGTGTAAGTTTCCAGCTCTTTGAGGTGCTATGTAAATACCAAGACACATTATTGTTGTTCAGTCACTAAGTCGTGTCTGACTCCTTGTGACCTCATGGACTGTAGCATGCCAGGCTCCTCTGTCCTCCAATATCTCCAGGAGTTTGCTCAAATTCATGTCCCTTGAGTCAGTGATGTTATCTAACCATCTCACACTAAGATGTGAGTTGTCAACAACGCAGTGTTTTCTCATATGGTAGCTGTTTTTTTTTTTTTTTTTAATATGTAAGCCTCAATATGTAATACATACTCATCAAGACCTTTCTTTGTTTGAAGTCAGTGGTACTAAAATGGTACTAACTGTGGTTTACAGACTGGGAAAACTTTGAACTTAAAGAAGTGCTATACAATTTGTTCAAGGTCACTGGAAAAGCTATTGATTCCTATTCTTAACAGATAATTACTAAGACTGAGTTTAAATATATCCACTAATTGCAATTGCACATTTGCCTAGATTTCTTCTTCCATTTACCTAACATTCTGTTTAAATACTAGAGATATCTTTTTTTTTTCTAAGATCTAATTAAATTTTAACATCACTTTAGCTTAATCTGCTCCCTCCAACTTGTTGCTGGGCTTTCCCAAACTGGTACTTTATCTCACATAGACTTGGAAACAAAGGAATTGAAAAGAATGCTGGGTTTGAAGTATTGGCTCAGAGGATGGATCCTGTTTTCATTCAGAAAAAAGTGCTAGTTATTCCTTGTTGGAAAAGAGCACCCTGTCACCTCATACCAGTTAAGACCCTTAGACTATTTGTTTCTACTGTTGTTGTTAAATCATATCCAACTCTTTTTGACTCCATGGATTGTAGCTGGCCAGGTTCCTCTGTCCATGGGATTTCCCACACAAGAGTACTGGACTGGGTTGCCATTTCCATCTCCAGGGGATCTTCCTGATCCAGGGATTGAAATTCCCCGTCTCCTGTTTGGTAGGTGGGTTCTTTATCACTGAGCCACCTGAGAAGCCCCTTGGACTATTTGGAAATGCTTACATCCAATGGGTAATGTGTAGAAAGGCACTGTGGGCCTGAGTGAACTGTCTCTCTCTCACACACACACACCCACAGTAACTGGCATTCTTGGATAAAGATTGCCTCTGGGAAGAACAACATACAGAAATGCATCCCAGGGGCTGGGCCAAACTGAAATGACACCAGGAACAAACCAAGCCAGAGAGACAAGAACTTAGCTGTGAGCTTACCCCAAGGTTGGAAAGTAGGAAGCACAGGATTCTTCCTTAAGAGAAAGGGGCAAGCAATGAGTAGACTTCAGAGTCCTTGAAGCAGAGAGAACTACTGGGAACTGAACAGAGCAGATGAAGCTGAGCCAAGCAGGAAGCTTCACAATAAGCCAAAGCAGGGGCAGAGGGGAGGGGGGCACCTAGTAGAAAGAAGAGGACACGTTCTCTCTGAAATTTCCCAGTGAGTATAATTTCCCAAAGGAAAATATCCTATGTGTTAGATATTATGAAGAAAGGGATTTGATTGCATCACGAGGAGTAATTTTTTTCTTTTCAGAACTTCCCACATCCCTCAGGGGTGCCACATTGATCTTTCCTGATCTCTCAAGTTATAGCACACCACCATTCTCTCATGAATCTGTATCATATCTTTCATAGAACTTTATTTTCCTTATAGTACTTGCAAGTACTTGTATTGTTCATTTATTTATTTTTGCCTTCCCCATTACAATAGAATATAATTCCTTCAAAAGTAGAAGACTCAGCCATTTTGTTCACTGCTGTATTACTGGTGACTGGCACAAGAGCTAGTATGTGTATATGCGTTATAATTATCATTTATATGCATCATTATATTTTATATATGAAGGTACATAAAATATATCGTCATTATTCCCTCTTCTGAGTATGTAGCATTCTAAGGGAAGAAAACATTATCTTACCTATAATCAACTCACAAAATAGTTCACTTCTATTCTCTTTTCTTTATCTCTGAGTGGCAATATCCTTTTTTACATGCAAGAGTTTTTAAGACACCAGAAGAAGTATTTATATTTCCATAATTTTTTTTTCTTTTGGTTCAAGAAAACATTAGGGCAGCTTGATTGATGAGGCAAAAGCTGGAATCTGAGGCAGAATGAAATGATATGCCAGGTATCCATTTTGGCTGTCAAGTGTGTTTAAAAATATTATAAAACTCCCACTGCCCTTATACAGTAGGACAGAAGCAGAGTCTGGGAAAGTCTTGCTAAGGTGCCTGGGTTACTCAAGGTATATTGTCCCAAGCCAGCTTCCCTCATCTTTCTTCCCTCACAACACCAAGGAGGGAACTGTCAAAGCATAAGTGATGGTCAACCTACTCTGGCGTATTTAGAGCAGAGGAAATCTCTCCACTGTTGATTATACTATTTCTTACCATTTTCCCCCAGGTGTGTTTTTTGTTTGTTTTGAAAGAATAAAACATAGAATTCCAAGGTAACTATCTGAAAACATTGGCTGTAGACATCTTTTGTCTTGTATTGGTTTTTGAATCCATCTAAGCTGTGGGGTTAATATAAGACAGTTTGACACAAGACATTCACTCAGTCATTCAACATCTGTTACTTTATGAACACCAGGCACTGTTCTAGACATTGAGGATACAGTAAAGTCATGTTGCAAAAGTAAAACAGAAATTCAAGAAAAAAGGGAGAACCATTAAAAGTATGGAAGACCTCGATAGGTAGGATGGGGGGTGTAGAGGGAGGAAGGTCCAAGGTGGAGGGGATATATGTATACGCTGATTCATTTTGTTGTACAACAGAAACTGACAGAATACTGTAAGGCAACTATACTTCAAAAAAAAAAAAAAAAAAAAGTGTGGGAATCTTCCCTGAAGAGTTGACATGTTGAATGTGATTGCCAGGTCAAAATCTGTAGGCAGGATTTTAAGTGGGTATGAGTGAAAACCAAAAGTAGAATGAGGTACAAAATATAGGAAAATCCACTGTACTTTATGTTATTGCCCAAATCTTTTCAGCTTTTTTTTTTTCAATTAAACCTTTCCCTTTACTTCTTGCTAACAGTTTGATTATGTATTTATAAAATATATTTGCAGGAGTACTATTAACAAGTATTACAGTGTAGATTCAAAGGAAATAAAAACTTTATCAATAAAATAAGAGATTTTGAAAAATCATCAAGCCAAACTCCTTTTTACATCTTTCCAACAATTAAATCAATACCCTTGAGTAAGTTAATTTTAAAAATCTCTCTAGTGATTCACATGGAGAAGGACATGGCAACCTACTCCAGTGTTCTTGCCTGGAGAATCCCAGGGAGGGGAGCCTGGTGGGCTGCCATCTATGGGGTCACACAGAATCGGACATGACTGAAGTGACTTAGCAGCAGCAGTGATTCACACGGAGAAGGAAATGGCAACCTACTCCAGTGTTCTTGCCTGGGGAATCCCAGGGACGGGAGCCTGGTGGGCTGCCGTCTATGGGGTCACACAGAGTGGGACACGACTGAAGTGACTTTGCAGCAGCAGCAGGGATTCACAAGGATATACCATTGTCTCTGGGTTGGATGAGAGATTGGTGAAAAAGAAAGTAGCTCAGTTGTGTCTGACTCTTTGCCACCCCATGGACTATACAGTTCATGCGACTCTCCAGGCCAGAATACTGGAGTGCGTAGCCTTTCCCTTCTCCCGGGGAGATCTTCCCAACCCTGGTCTCCTGCATTACAGGCAGATTCTTTACCAGCTGAGCCACAAAGGAAGCCCGAGCGTATTTACAAGGGACATTATTCCATTAGAAGAGAAGGTTTTCATAATAGAAGGATATTAACTCATCTCTGCCTAAATTGCTTCCTTCCAAAAACAGCATAAGAAAAAGTTTGTTCATCTGAATGTGGTACAAACCGACACCACACAAAAAGCTGGACTAAGGATTTTGGGCTTCTGAGCTCCCCACTTTGTCCACTTCAAATGAGGAAGTTTCACTATTTCTTTGAGTGTACTTCATGTTTGGTTGACATTGTCAGGTGTGTGGCAGTGGATATGGTGGGTGGAAAGCTAATGTTAAGTCCAAACGATGCACTCAGTAACTTCATCCCGGTATTACAAATGAGGAATCAAGGTTCAGAGTGCTGATACCTCTGGTGTCACTCAGCTAGTAAGTGCTAGAGTCCAGACTGCAATGGACCAGAATATATTATTCCACAGTCTTTACTCCCAGACTATACTCCCTCTGTTAAGCTGCCATTTTTATTCTCTAGTGAGAAAGAACTTGCAAAATATTTTATGTAAAAATTGGAACATTTAAAAAATACTTTAAAAATTCCTCTGAGCAGAGTTCAGATTGACATCCTGAGGGCTAGACTGGGAAACCTGAAGATTTACCTCTCCTCACAAGCCGCCTTCTCTTCCCTATTTCATATCTTGCTCAAGTTATTCTTTCCTCTATCCAATTCTGAAAAAATCTGATGTTGGCAGTTGGGATATATCCATGTCACTTGATGTTCCTCATAACTATATTTGATTTCAGTCTTGTCTTAAAAAAGAATAAAAGTTCTACATCTTTCAAAGAAATTCCAGGTGACATTAGAAATGGTAGAGTAACTGCTGAGTTGGAGGACTTCTTTCACTCTTAGTATAATGTCATATTGGTAATAATAATAATAATCTATTTGGATACAGCATTATGCAACAAAATAATTTTATAAATATTATTTCATTATCAAATGATTCTAGGATATTACAATCACTTGACTTTACTTATAATACTAAAGCATAGGGGAAATAATTTATTTAAATAAAAAGAAGCAAAACCAAAATCCTAAATCAATGTGACTTAAATCCAGGGTATATTCTTAAATCTTCAGTCATCCAACATTAAATGAGCTGACATGCTCTGAACATCCACCATGTCCAAAGTCCTGGGGAATTGTACTGAAATATGCTACTTCCACCCAGAGTTCACAATTTGGAGGGAGATGCTGTCATATAATCCCCAAGGTTGGAAAGATCTCCTGGAGAAAGGAATGGCCACTCCAGTATTCTTGCCTGGAGAATTCCATGGACAGTGGAGTCTGTGGGGTACAGTCCGCGGGGTACAGTCCATGGGGGTTGCAAAGAGTCGAACACGTCTGAGCAACTAAACATGCATACACACTGTCATATAAATATAATTATTCTATATGTGTATAATCACACAATATTATCAATATTACAGTGATAGCATATGGACACCATTGTCTTTCACATGTAGACTTCCCAGATACTGTATTTTGTCTGGGAAATTGTCTGAGAATGTAGACCTTGGATATTTTAGAAAACTGGAATCAACGATTTCTCCAATTTCCAAGTATATTTTGTTAAATATTTTTATCAGTATTGGGACAGAACTAAAAAGATTGATAAAAAAGAAAAGACTATTTCTCCTTAATTACATGTGTGTGAGAGGTGATGCTAGCGGTAAAGAACCCACCTGCCAATGCAGGAGATGTAAGAGACAGGTGTTCGATCCCTGGGTTAGGAAGATCCCCTGGAGAAGGTAATGGCAACCTACTCCAATATTCCCATCTGGAGAATCTCATGGACAGAGGAGCATGGAGGGCTACAGTCCATAGGGTCTCAAAGAATCAGACACGACTGAAGCGACTTAGCACACACACATGCACACGAGAGACAGGGAGAAAGACACTGAAATTAGTATCCAGACAATATCACGGACTAAATCTGGCCTAGCTTGGGGAATGAGCTCTTTTGGAAGGATCTGTATTAGTAGATATTTCATTCTGTCTTCAATGGGCAACCAGTGAATTAAAGTTATTATTATTTTTTTTAATATATCACATTTCTGGTTGTTGGCAGTTTGCTAAGATAATTCAGGAAAATCTGAGGCTTGATTTTTTCTGAGATTCAAAGTTTTGCTTTGGTAGTTGTTGCACTACTAAAATTCCCTATACTGAGAATTTGAGGGTCACACAATATTTTCTTTATATCCCTCCTCACTGAAAAACAGTTGAAATGTAGTGATTTTACTATTCTTCACTGGTCACGGAATTCATATGTCCTAGCAATACCAAGGCTATTTAACCCATGATATTTCACAGACTTCTTTTTAAATTTGCAAAGAAACTTAGAAAACATCACACTCAGCCTCTTTATTTTTTAGATCAGAGAACTGGACTCCAATGAATCAATATGAGTTGTCACAGATATTGGTGACAAATCCAGAAATATAGCTTTATCCTCTTCCAGTTTGATATTCTTTTCACTACAAATACTGCCTCATTTGTAGCTTTTCAAGGATAATTTTGAATTATTTGCTTATGTTTTGAATTTTTGGATTCATTGTCAGTGTCTAAAATAATGTGTGAGATAAAAGCCTAACCAAACCTTCCATAATAAAGCAACTGAATTTATTCTGAAACGCCATTCAGGAAAGCCAAGTTCCAAAGAGGTTTCAAGACTATCACATTCCAAGATATTTTTAGATGAGAAGAAAATAGAATCTTGGAAACATGGACCTTCTTTTTAAACAGCTTGGTACCAGTCTTCTAAGAAACCAATGTAGGTTGTTAAGCTGATTCTCCAAGGACATATTAAGAGGACAGGTTTTTCCTTTCTTCATGACCTTTAGAGTAATCTTTTCCCTCTATTTGTGTCCCAGAAATGCTAGATTGGAGCTGTCTTCTACCTGACATTTTTTAAAGTGAAAATAAATACGAAAACACGAGATTTCTAGACACTATGAACATTTGTATCAAAGGGAAAAACTGCTGGTTTAATTTCCTTATAAAATTATAAAAAATTATTATAAAATTTTATAAGAACTCGATTTAATGATCACTGAAATACATATACTAGCTGCATCTATATTTTGTTATTGTTGTTCAGTTGCTAAGTTATGTCTGACTCTTTCTGACCGCATGGATTACAGGACACTGGTCTTCCCTGTCCTCCACTGTCTCCCGGAGTTTTCTCAAATTCATGTCCATGGAGTCAGTGATCCATCTAACCATCTCATCCTCTGCCACCCCCTTCTCTTTTTGCCTTCAATTTTTCCAAGCACCTAACTCCCTAAGAATGCCTTTATTTTATTTATTCTATTACTAAACATGTAACATGGAGAAGGCAATGGCACCCCACTCCAATACTCTTGCCTGGAAAATCTCATGGACGGAGGAGCCTGGTAGGCTGCAGTCCATGGGGTCGTTAGGAATCAGACACGACTGAGCGATTTCACTTTGACTTTTCACTTTCATGCATTGGAGGAGGAAATGGCAACCCACTCCAGTGTTCTTGCCTGGAGAATCCCAGGGACGAGGGAGCCTGGTGGGCTGTAGTCTATGGGGTCACACAGAGTCGGACACGACTGAAGCGACTTAGCAGCAGCAGCAGCAAACATGTAACATATGCTCATACTCAGTCTGTTGGACATGTCTGACTCTTTGCAACCCCATGGACTGTAGTCTGTCAGACTCCTCTGTCCATGGTATTTTCCAGGCAAGAATGCTGGAGTGGGTTGCCATTTAGAAAATCACCTGTAAGCCTTTCACCTGGAGAGGGCTTCTTTTATTCATTTGGTGTGATTTCAGATGCTTTTAGAGCATCTGTCCAAGTTTCTCTGTTTCTCTCTCCCTCTTTCTTAACAAAGTCTCCATATTATAAATTTCACATTGTTTTCTTGACCTTTTATTTATTTTTGCTTCTTCTTAAATATCTTTCAAATCCAATTATTCTAATTTTGGTATATTCCTCCTATTTTAATCCCAATTTTAAATATGTATTTCTCATCTTTGCAGTTTTATTGGAATTTCCACAGGTTTCTTTGTTTGATTGTTTACATTGTGTTTGTTTATAAAGTTCTCTCCTCCCTTGAAAAGAACCAGAACTTATTTTTCCTAACATATTACTTTTTAATATGTGTTCTATTTCTCCATTTTTCCTCATTTTAAATTTCTTTTCATAAGGCTTGCTTCTTGAAATTGTCAATATTTGGAGACATTTTTAAAAAGGATCTGATTTATTTGACTCTTACAGGGATGCAGCTGTAACTCACAGAGATTTACAAGATGTGCTTTTAAGTAGTTTACACTAAGAATTGTATTTTTATTTTATATCAAAGCTGAAAAAAATCCAGTGGAAATTTAACACTGGTCTTTTTCTTTGAATGTTGCTATTATTTATAGAATTACTACTATAACCTTATATATTTGACAGAAACTATATACTTTGTCTTTTCAAGATATAATTTCAGTGTGTAGCCTGTGTTTTCCACCATCTTAAAATAGTTTTATAACAAATAATTCATGCTTAAACACTTTGCGTGCTAAAATGTATTAATTCCACAAGACTTGCCTGGCATTTTAAACTTCAAAATATTGCACCTAAAGCAGAAATCGATGCAGTTAAAACTCAGAGTGAAGCAAAAAGAAACAGCTGGCCTGTTTCAGCTTATGTTAAAAAGAGTGTATTTGCTAATAAACAATGCTTCAGACTGAAAGAAATATTCTTTCTTCTTATTTCCTCACTATCATTTTTTTAAACTCAAGTGAAGTGAAGTTTAAAAAAATGATAGTGAGGAAAGCTGAGCACAGAAGAATCAATGCTTTTGAACTGTAGGGTTGGACAAGACTCTTGAGAGTCCCTTGAACTGCAAGGAGATCCAACCAGTCCATCCTAAAGGAGATCAGTCCTGGGTGTTCATTGGAAGGACTGATGTTGAAGTTGAAACTCCAATACTTTGGCCACCTGATGTGAAGAGCTGACTCATTTGAAAAGACCCTGATGCTAAGAAAGATTGAGGGCAGGAGGAGAAGGGGAAGACAGAAGATGAGATAGTTGAATGGCATCACCGACTTGATGGACATGGGTTTGGGTGGACTCTGGGAGTTGGTGATGGACAGGGTGGCCTGGCGTGCTGCAGTTCATGGGATTGCAAAGTCAGGCTCAACTGAGCGACTGAACTGAACTGAGCAATTATTTTTGTTATTAGTCTTTAAATTTTACTTCTTTAGGCTACCAGGGAAATTAAGGGCAATAAGAAAACAATGTCTTTCTTAATGAGAGTGAGTAAATTTACAGGAAACTTTCATTATGAAGTCTATTTTCTGCCTCCCATTTGAAGCTAATAGCCATGTTCTAGCACTCAAGGAAAAGTAGGCTTAGTTCTTAGGTTCAAGTGCACTTATCCTCTATTTTTTTTTAATATTTTTTCTTTTTATTCAGACCATTTTTAAAGCCCTTATTGATTTATTGCAATAGGGCTTCTGTTTTATGTTCTGAGTTTTTGTCCACCAGGCATGTGGGACCTTAGCTCCCCCACCAAGGATTGAACCAGCACCCCCTGCATTGGAAGGCAAAGTCCTAACCACTGGACCACCAGGGAAGTACTGACTTACCCCCATTCTTAGTGGAACAAAATGTTACTGAAGGGCATAATATGTAACTTTTGAATCCTCATTATTTGCTAAATTCATTTGGTGTGGTTTAAGAGAACCTGTGCTTCATATGTTATTATCTTTTCTGATGTTTCCAAGTGAGGCTGTTTCTACTGTCAAGTCATGTGAGTTTGAAGGAAGTTTTTCTTATCAGTGTATCTGCTGTGTGAAAGAAGGATGTCCCTAACTCCCCCAGTGCCTAATTGTGATTTAACTTCACTGAGAGCAAACCCACAATTACCTGGGAAGGTTTATTTCAGCACCTTGGAGGCTGTCTCAAGTTATTGTTTTGGAACTACTCGAATGCCAATAGTCTCTGTATCCCCCTCACATGAAGGAGCCTTGATATGCTGCCTCTCCTTGCATGGTAGAAATTGATATAAAACCAATGAATCTTAAAAGATCCCTCTTGTCTGCTACTTAAATAAAACACAATCTTGCATTAAAATTTACATCCCCAAAGTATCACTTCATACAATATTTCAGATTCATGGCATATTTAAACATACTCTCCAAACATTTGAAACTTTCAATACCAGACCACATTTTGTTTATATAAGTTTATAAGCAAAAATGACCTCGGTGAAGTCACTCAATACAGTTGTTTTTCAGCTTGTTGGCACTTTCAAGCCCATAATCATCTAAATTATATTACTGACCTCTGCATTACAACATAACACCTGTACTTCTATGCATTTAATATCTTAGTAAAAATTGGCTGGTTTCTTTTACTTATATACAAGTATATAAAATCATATTTTCTGCACTTCTTTAAATTGAAACTACCATTATTGGACATATAGTTGTTAATGGTACAGCTAAAGACATTCGTGTGTTTGCTCAGTCATTTCAGTAGTGTCCAACTCTTTGAGACCCTATGGAGTGCAGCCTGCAAGGCTCCTCTGTCCAGGGGATTCTCCAAGCAAGAATACTGGAGCAGGTTGTCATGCCCTCCTCCAGGGCATCTTCCTGACCCAGGGATTGAACCCGCATCTCTCGCATCTCCTGCATTGCAGATGGATTCTTTACCCATTGAGCTACCAAAGGCAAGGAAACCACAAAAATATTATGAGAATTTCACTCATATTTACTGCCCACTAAAGACTCTGAGTGAAATTATCTCTCCTTGGTAAAAGCATATACGGGGTCCAGATTAATTCCCGGCCATTTAATTAGAGGCTATAGAGAATATGAGAAAGAATAACCACGTCACCACATGAATTAATGCTGTTTAATAACACTTAAAAGTACCTAGCACTACCAGTACTGGGGAAACATCAATTTACATGGAATTTTTAGAGTAATGTGAGAAGGAAGAGAGGAAATGAGGTTTTATTGGCACATTCCTCTGCCAGAGAGGAAAAAGAATGAGTGAAACAATCTGGACATGAATCACATGGTTAATAAGTAAGCAACAGCAGCTCAATGTTAAGAAGAGATTTATTACCTTATATAACAATGCCGATAAAGGTCCATCTAGTCAAAGCTATGGTTTTTAAAGTACTCATGTATGAATATGAGAGTCAGACTATAAAGAAAACTCAGCATTGAAGAATTGATGCTTTTGAACTGTGGTGTTGGAGAAGACTCTTGAGAGTCCCTTGGACTGCAAGGAGATCCAGCCAGTCCATCCTAAAGGAAACCAATCCTGAATATTCATTGGAAGGACTGATGCTGCAGCTGAAGCTGCAATACTTAGACCACCTGATGCAAAGAACTAACTCATTGGAAAAACCCTGATGCTGGGCAAGATTGAAGGCAGGAGAAGGGGACAACAGAGGATGGGATGATTGGATGGCATCACTGACTCAATGGACATGAGTTTGAGCAAGCTCTGGGAGCTGGTGATGGACAGGGAAGCCTGGTGTGCTGCCGTCCATAGAGTCGCAAAGATTCAGACACAACTGAGTGACTGAACTGAACTGAACTGGTAATAAAGACCCTTAGGAGGATTAAGAGGACGTGTCAACAAGTAGCACTTGCTTTCACTCTCTTATTTGGAGGAGCCACTTGTAGATTTGGGGGAGACAGCAGTGAAATAAGCCTTGGCATCATAGTTTCTATCATAGAGAACATAAAGATGTGTAATGAACCACAGTTTCTTTGTGTTACAGGAAGAGAATGGCATTGAAAAGAAATCTTCAGGGGCATATTTGTTTTGGTCTTCCCTTTGTTTCCCCTTCTTATAAATATCTTTTGGGATGCTGCACCTCAATTCCTAATCCATATAGAACCGAAGGGCTAAGCCCAGTTCCAGCTTCAGGGATGCCCATCTGCCTCAGTCTTGGACAATCACAGTATCCCATACTCAGAGTCCACACCATGTTCTCTGTACTAGAGTAGTCTATGCTGGTCCAGAGATAGACTCACCTGGAATTTTGCTGTCATAACAAGAAAAAGCAGGATCTTGGGACTTCCCTGGTGATGCAGTGGATAAAAATCTGCCTGCCAACGCAGGGAACACAGGTTTGATCGCTAGTAGGGGAAGATCCCGCATGCCGCAGAGCTGCGAAGCCCATGCACCACAGCTACGCCTGCACTCTAGAGCCTCTGCCCCACAAGAGAAGCCACCACAGTGAGAAGACTGGGGACTGTTAGGAAGAGTAGACCTTCCTCGCCACAACGAGAGAAAGCCTGTGAGCATCAGTGAAGTTCAGCCAAAAATAAAAATAAATACATTTTTTTTTTAAAAAAGGAAAAAGGAGGATCTCTTTCCTTGAAGGCTGGTGGAACAGGACGCAGTCATGGTCTGTTGTCACTGTGGCTCTGCTAGATCACCACACCGAGAGGACTGTCCGAAAACAAATTGAACATAGAAAACAGCGTGACTGCGAGCTGGAACAATTGATTCCCGATAAGTCCTTCTATCTCTGAGGCTTGTACCACTGGCCTCATCAGCTACAGAAACCAAAAATTCCTTCTTTTGCTTACACTGCTTTGAGTTGGATTTTTGTCACTTGCAAACCAAGTAATCCTAAGTAATTCAGAAACATTGATAAAAGTTGCAAAAGCTTCTTGTCTCCTTAGTAGCCCTTCCACTGTCTCCACACAGACCTCAGTAATTCACTGGCATGAGCTGTTCTGTCACTGTCTTCCTCATGCATTCATTATTCTTTTTTGCTTGTTTTTTGTTTATTAATCCATCAGCTTATTTTTTTAAAGCCAGGTAAACACATACTGTGTTTTGGGCCCTGAGAATTTATGTTAGTAAGACACATGTATGGCACCCCAAAGTTCAAAGTTTAATGGGAAAAAAGAAATATACATATGATGTGGCTGAGAAAGTGCAGAGGATAAACAGTGTACACAGAGAATGTGCAAGAGTGAGAATCAGACAAGGCTTTGTAGAGGTGGACATTAGGGGATGAGAGGGCAATAAGTCTCCTGGTGATGAAGGAGCTTCAGGGTGGTTTAGAGGAAGCAGGCCACAGATACAGTGGGAAGAAGAGAGAGAGGATGTGCGAATGATGCTCTGAGAAGCAAGGAGTATTTCAGGCGGACTGTACTATGGGGGGTATGGTGGGTGATGCCTAGATAAGAAATTGGGCAGACCTGGTCTTTGCTTTCTCAGAACAAATTGTGCCAATGTTCACCTTTGTGCCTTAGATTTCTTCATTTTTCCAAGTTTCTTGGAAATTTCTTAACCTTTTCTTCACATGGCTGTATTATATTTTCTGTTCAAGATTTACCTTTGATCCTGCCTAAACCAATCATGATTTCTCTCATCATACCCTTTTCTCTCCCAGATGAATTCCTTTCCTGGCTGCTCATCCAGGTTGAGGAAGGTGCCCACTTACCACCAGTGGGGAGGCACCTGCTATCATAATGATAATCGATAAGTCAGTTTTTGCTACAGGTGCCTTCAGACCAGAAGTGAAATTGACACACTCAGAAATGGACTTCCTGCAGTCAGGCTTTGAAATAAACGGGCAACATGTAAGAGAGACTTTGTAAACCTGGAAACCAGAAAGGAGCAGAAGAGTTTCACTTTTAAGCTGACACAAATACAGAGATGGTCTTCTGTCAGAGAGGCAGTATTAGAAAATAATTGAAATACTTAAGTGCTATATTGTATAGTTACATGTACATGCATTTTTCATATGCATGTATTTAAACAATGCTTGGAGAAGGCAATGGCAACCCACTCCAGTACTCTTGCCTGGAAAATTCCATGGACAGAGGGACCTGGTAGGCTGCAGTCCATGGGGTCACTAGGAGTCGGACACGACTGAGCGACTTCACTTTCACTTTTCACTTTCACGCATTGGAGAAGGAAATGGCAACCCACTCCAGTGTTCTTACCTGGAGAATACCAGGGACGGGGAGCCTGGTGGGCTGCCATCTATGGGGTCGTACAGAGTCGGATACGACTGAAGCGACTTAGCAGCAAACAATGCTTTATATGTCTTTACATATCTGTGTAGTGGTATATACACAAACTATTCATGACTTAGTAGATTTCCAAGGGTCGTTTTTGGCTATATACCATCTCTTACTTGTTTTTATTGTGTAGGAAACTGTTCAGTGTAATCAAGGGATACAAGATCGTTCTATTGTTAAGTGTCAATGGGATAGGAATTCGTTATTGTATAACCCAGTGCTAATAGAATATTCTTCAATTAAAAAATTATTTTATGTTTGTGATGTCCCATGTGACATCCATGTGACTACTCATGTGTCTATCCATGTGACTATATCTATCCATGTGACTACTCAATACTTAAGATATGACTAGTGTGATTGAGGGACTGGATTTTCACTTTTCATTAATTTTAATGATTTCTTTATGAATCATAAAAGGGCTTTCTGGGTGGCTCAGACAGTAAAGAATCTGGCTGCAATGCAGGAGACCTTAAGATTTCTTTTCTTTTTTTTTTTGATCCCTCAGTTAGGAAGATCCCCTGGAGAAGGGAATGGACAGCAAGGAGGGGTAGGAGAAATAGGAGACTGGGACTGACATATATACACTATTGATTCTATGTATAAAATAGATAACTGATGAGACTCTCCTGTATAGCACAGGACACCCTACTCATTGCTCTGTGGTGACCTAAGTGGGAAGGAAATCCAAAAAAGAAGAGATATATGTGTATAGCTGATTCACTGTGCTGTACATTGGAAACTAACACACCATTGTTAAGCAACTATTCCTCCAACAAGAATAAATAATAATAATAATAATGATAAAAAGACTCAGGTTCCCTAAGCTCAGGGTTCCTCTCCTGGACACAACCCACTGTGAGAGTAGGTATCACTTGACCCTCTTCACATCCTCTTGAGGGGGTTGGGGGCCCAGGGATCCAGAGCACATGCTGATACTCTGATTGTCACTATGGTGTTAAGAACTAAATCATCCTTTGTTACTTACTCAGGAATCTCATGCTATCTGCCAGCATCCATAAAACTGTGGCAGGCTAACTGATTGGCTTGCAATCATGTGATATCTCACAGATCTTGACTGTCTTACGATAAGAAGATTAAAGATAGGGTTGAGTCGAGGTGTACATCCAGGCTCCAGAATTGCTTCTCTGGGATTCTTCTTGTTTGCCCTCTTCTCTGCACTGGCTTCAAACTCAGTCTGGTAGTGAGATGGCAGCAGAATTGTTGTAAACTATATGTGAAGGCAAAAAAAGAGGCAGACCACTCCATCTTGGTAGGTAGCAGGATTACCAAGCAAGGAAAATTACATATGAGACATCTCTTGGGTGATCACAAGAGGCGTAGATCTGTGAACCCATCTGCCAGAATCTTAGAAACTTATATAGAAGACATAAAAGGATCCAGTCACATTTTCAGTCCACATAGTCTCAACAACACCTTTATCTCTCAAAGCTGCATTCTTGAAGCAGCTTCTTGTGTGGAAATGGTGGATAGAACGTACATTCTGAGGCCAGGGAACAGCATGAGAAATCTCTAATTGCCTGGGTTCAGTTTGCAGGTCAGCCCACAGTCACATCTTTTTAATGACCTCCTCCAACAAGAAGTTTCAGAAGAAGCATCCAAACTTGACATTGTTTAGCAAAAAGAAGGGGTGATGCATTGCAGTGTAATTTTCAAGAACAAGGAAACTTTCCCATAAGGCACTGCTCACAATCTGTTGACCAGTCCTGGGTTACATGCCCACTCATAAACAAATGAACAGAAAACAGTGGGAAGACATTTCATTAGCCATCATTGAGGGCCATATGGTCTCTCCTATAAACCATGGTAATGGCAGAGGGAAAACAAGGCAGTATGAACCAAGCTTGTCCCAAAAGGGGTCTGCATGGCTGAAGTTTGGGAACAGAGAAGACAGAATGCTGTATAAGAATCAGTTGCTTCCACATGGATGTTGATAGTGGTGTGTGTGTGTATGTGTGTGTTCACTCAGTCATGTTTGACTCTGCAATCCCATGGACTGTAGCCCACCAGGCTCCTCTGTCAGTGGGATTCTCCAGGCAAGAATACTGGAGGGGATTGCCATTTCCTACTCCAGGAGTTGATAGTGGTAGAGATGGACAAAGAGGATTGTTAAGATGGCTTACCATGAATTATAAGTAAGAATATGAGCGTTGGACTGTGAAGAAATCTGAGCACTGAAGAATTGATGCTTTTGAATTGTGGTGTTGGAGAAGACTCTTGAGAGTCCCTTGGACTGAAAGGAAATCCAACCAGGCCATCCTAAAGGAGACCAGTCCTGGGTGTTCATTGGAAGGACTGATGCTGAAGCTGAAACTCCAATACTTTGGCCACCTCATGCAAAGAGTTGACTCATTGGAAAAGACCCTGATGCTGGGAGGGATTGAGGGCAGGAGGAGAAGGGGACGACAGAGGATGAGATGGCTGGATGGCATCATGGACTCAATGGACATGAGTCTGAGTGAACTCCAGGAGTTGGTGATGGACAGGGAGGCCTGGCGTGCTACGATTCATGGGGTCGCAAAGAGTCAGACATGACTGAGCGACTGAACTGAACTGAACCATGAATTA
The DNA here is from genome assembly GCF_019923935.1 of Bubalus bubalis. Classification (NCBI taxonomy): domain Eukaryota; kingdom Metazoa; phylum Chordata; class Mammalia; order Artiodactyla; family Bovidae; genus Bubalus; species Bubalus bubalis. The sequence continues at coordinate 165,800,692 of NC_059158.1, forward strand.
AGTCTGATTCTCTCCCCCTCTTCACATTGGTGATGAGACAGTAAGTATAAATTTCCATAGTTTTTGAACTACCATTCCCCCACACAGAGTATAGGCTATATAAAATATTACAGGTGACAATGATGCTTTGAAATGGTAAAGTAGATAAAAATAAATCTCCCCCAAAATTACATAATTGTGAATAAAAACCCTGAGAAAACATTTTTTACCAAGTGAGACAAATGTGTAAGCACTTAGCTAATTTTTACAGGTCAACAAAATAGGGAGTGAATGAATGGAGGGCTAAGAAACTAAGAGGTAAAAATTAAAAAAAAGTTTCTGAGTGATTAGAAAGCATAATCTGACCTGCTCATAAGTTCTCTCTCCTTTCTGTTTACAAAACCAGGAAGCTGCAGATAGATTTTACCTTACTGTCCTGCTTGTTGCATCAAGTTTCCCAAAGAAATTTGTCTCCACAAGGTTAAAGTAGAGATACTCTGTGATGGATAACGATATGTGTCAACATTACTGGGCTTCAGGGGCCCAGACAGTTGGTCAAATATCATTCTGTGGATGTCTGTGAGGGTGCTTCCGGAGATTAACATTTGGATCCATAGACTGAGTAAAAAGCAAAGGGTCCTCCTTAGAGTGGGTGAGACTCATCCAATCAGGTGATGACCTGAGTAGAAGAAAAATGCCAAATAATTCCCACTGCATGACCATTGAGCTGGAACATAGGCCTTTTCCAGCCTTCAGAGTCCCATGGACTCATCAGCTCTTATTGGCTCTCGAGCCAGCTGGCTTTGGGGCTGGAATTGACACCAGCTTTCCTGGTTCTCTGGCGTTGGACTCGGGCTGGAGCCATATGTTAGGTCTGCTGAGGCTCTAGCTTGCTGAGTGCAGATCTCGGGACTTCTCAGGCTCTGTAATCATGTGATCCAATTTCTTGTAATAAATCTTTTCATGTGTGTGTATATGTGGATGGCTTCCCAGATGGTGCTAGTGGTAAAGAACCCACTTTACCACTTAGTGGTAAAGAGACAGGAGACACGGATTCGCCCCTGGGTGGATGGGTGCACATTCTGTTGGTTCTGTTTCTCTGAAGAATCCTGATACTCACTCCTTGGGCAGTTTTATTTGGTCATATTTGCCTGGCCACACACGTTCAGTGTCATTTGGACAGCAGGATAATTTAGGCATCTATTATCATTCAGTCCCAATAACCAGATGTGGTTCTTTTGATTTATAAAGTATTCATTTCTTAGTCATGTCTAACTCTTTGTGACCCCATGGACTGTAGCCTGCCAGGCTCCTCTGTCCATGGAACTCTCCAGGCAGGAATATTGGAGTGGGTAGCCGTTCCCTTCTCCAGGGGATCTTCCTAACTCAGGGATCAAAAAAAAAAAAAAAAAAAAGAAATCTTAAGAAGGTCTTTATGTCTGTGTCTCTGCTTCTGTTTTGCAAATAAGATCATCTATACCATTTTTCTAGATTCCACATATATGTGTTAGTAATTTGTTTCTTCTCTTTCTGACTTACTTCACTTTGTATGACAGCCTCTAGGTCCATCCCTGTCTCTACAAATGACCCAATTTCATTCCTTTCTTTGGAACCTGAGTCTTGATAATGGGCAGGAGCACTCTTCTTCTTTGATCATGAAGGAGACATTATTGTTTATTATACTGCACACTAAAGAAGCTTGCTGTTGACTGGGGAGGGGCACACTGTCTCTGCCTTCCAAGGTCATGTAAACACCTTTGAAAAGATACTTATCATGCAAACAGCTTTGAAAAGCTAGACTGGAAGAAAAACACAATGCCTCTGCTCACAAGATGTACAGAAACACAAGAGATCCATCAGGAATTGTCTCCCAAAGAAGACACAAAAGGTCTCAGTATTGCTAAGGCCAATTTTGGCTGGTGCTTTCTGTTCCAGGCTAGCTACCAAAATCCTCCTTATTGTTACATAGGAGATGGATACACACACGGGGAAAAATATATTCCTGAGTGTCTGGTCCAAAAGGACTGGGTGTGCTGTGTGAATGAGAACTCTGTACCTTACTCTTCAGTAGTGAAGGGATACATTTCCTTCCATGATGATTCTCAGTAATATGTCTTGCCCACCAAACTTACACTGATGGTTGGCTGAAATTCAGCATTTTTTCCCCCTCAAATCAGATCTTAGGCTACTACATGAAAAGGGCATGAAATAAGCTGAAAAAAGGTTGATTTTTTTTTTCCCCAATCCTCAGGGGTGTATCTATAATGTTCAGAATTTAAGGGTGGTGATGAACATGAAGACACCAGAGGAAAACAAGAGAGATTCTGCATTTTCAATGTAATTGCTAGTTTGGGAGTGTTCATCTCCCAATGTGTCTATAATCAATAATGTGTGTTTACATCCATGAAGTTGCCTTTTAAAACTATTTTCCCTTGGAGTTGGACTTGTATTTTCCAGAGGAAATTAATGAAAGCTTTGAACAACTTAATTCCTGTGTAAAAGTTAAGTTCTCAGCCTCTGTGATTACTTGAGCCAGTTTCTTAAAATAAATCTCTCTTTATAAGTACACACACAGGAAAACGGTAGTCAAGAGATTGTAGCTATGAATGAAGACAAAATTATTAACTTTGGAAAATATTTTATGAAAACTCCAGCTACGTTATTCAAAATAGTTCTGTATTTTTTTCTTGGTTAAGATAAAAGGACCTTGTGAGTTTTGTTACTGAAAAAGGGTTACTTACTTTTAGGAATAAAAACTGTTAAATATGATCAACTTACTAATATTTAATGATGCTTACACCTAAGTTTAATGAAAAGAATGTGAATAACATAGAGCTAGACATATATGTGTGATGTTTTAGATTTTTCTAGTAAGAAGAAGAGCTTGTACTTGAAGTGAAAATCGCTCAGTTGTGTCCAACTCTTTGCCTCCCCATGGACTATACAGTCCATGGAATTCTCTAGGCCAGAATACTGGACTGGATAGCCTTTCCCTTCTCCAGGGAATCTTCCCAACCCAGGGATCAAACCCAGGTCTCCTGCATGCAGATTCTTTACTAGCTGAACCACAAGGGAATTCAACAATACTGGAGTGGATAGCCTATCCCTTCTCTAGCAGATCTTCCTGACCCAGGAATCAAACCAGGGTCTCCTGCATTGCAGGCTGATTCTTTACCAACTGAGCTATCAGGAAGCCCAAGATTGTACTTGGCTAGACAAAAAATTGAAATAGGAAAAATTAAAATAATATTCAGGCTATTTTCCTTAAGTTGATCCCAACTTTTTCAGATGCTTCTAAGTCAAAGGCAAATGGGATGGGGTGGGAAAAGCTTTTTAGGCTAATTTTATCAGTTCATTCAACAAGCACTTTTAAAAAATAGTTGACTTTCTTTAATTCTTTGCAGTGAATGAAACAAAGAAGTGTGTGTTCTCATGGAACTTACATTTTGTAGATGAATATCCAAGCATTCAAATCCAAACTTTTTTGTTATGCATTCACTTAAAAGAAAAATGACCTCAGTGACTTGGTATGAGAAACACGGTGCCAATAACTTGAAACATAAGATATTAGATTTCTGCTTTCTTTCCTCTACTTCTTTTAACTACCTGACATAAAAAAAACAGCTCAAGACATAAACAATTCTCTAATGAGCAACATTAAATCTTCTCTTCTCCACCCCTAAATTTGTAGTTGTTAACTTTCACCCCAGGTTCATGTCAAGTTGTGAAAAAAGCCACTTGATTTTTTGATCTATGCCTTATCACTGAGTAAACTAGTCATTCTGGCACTAACCAGTTGGAATCCTTCTTCTTTAAATGTCCCACCTGTGATAGCAAAGAACATCACATGACTTTGGCAAACTTGGGAAATTTAGCAGAGTTGAGGTTGAAAATCTCATAAGGGCTCTCTATGGTTGTGAGCATGTGTGCTAAGTTGCTTCAGCTGTGTTCAACTCTTTGTGAGGCTGTAGACTATAGCCCGCCAGACTCCTATGTCTGTGGAATTTTCCTAGCAAGAATACTGGAGTGGGCTGCCATGCATTCCTCCAGGGAATCTTTACCCAGGGATGGGACCTGTGTCTCCTGCATTTTGGGCAGATTCTTTACCACTGAGCCACTGGGGAAGCCCCGACTCTGGTATTAGAAAGGACAAACAGAGGTATAAGTGGCATGCTTGGGCATGAAGAGAGTAAAGAGCACTCTCCAGTTTCTGGAGAGATTCTCATGTTCCCCATGGGCTTGGAGGTTAGAACATCTGTGTCATTAGAAAGAGTTTTATATTTTATCCTTGCCCCAAAGAGGCTGATGAAGGGATTTCCAATAGTGAGAGGGAGTTAGAAGGAACCAGGTCTCCATAGTCTCATCCATCCATGAATGCTGTGCAGGAACCTATTTGGACACCAAAAGCCATCTAACTTCTCAAAATAGAGCATTAGACAATATCAGATATGACCAGAGAGCCACTACCAAGACCTGAGTAGCTAGGCCAGACAACATCCGAGACCAAAGCTTAGCAATGGACCTAATGAGAACTCTACTAATGGACCCAGACAGTGAAGAGCAATATGGAGCCAAACAAGAACCCTCTCCACCCTGAGATACAGACAATCTCATGGGCAGCCTAGTTCCTTCTTTACCTCTTGGGTAAGGGTCATATTTGGGTTACATGCAACTAGAAGCTGGATCAGAAGAATGGGAAGAGAAAATCTTTGCCAGTGAATAGGAACACTGAAATGGGAATTGTATTCTGGCCAGAGACAGAGAGATAACTTAATCCAACCCTCAAACTGCTTGATTTGATAGAGTTCATCTAGAATAAATTGTCATTAGACATTCTTGGAGGTGAATTGAGGTAGAGTGTTATGCTACAGTAATTCTGTCTAATAAGCCATACCCAATACAACAACAGGCATCTATTTTTCTCACTCATGGCCCTGTTGGTCACCTAGAAGGGTTCTGATGCATGTCTGCTGGGATTTTTTGGATGGTTCTGCCCCGTGTGAGAATAGGCAATGGGTCCCTCAGGTATGGTTTTCTCACGGCCATCCTAAGATTGCAGAAGACAAGCCAAAACACATGTGCACATTTCACGTTTCTGCCTGCATCACACCTGGTCACTGTCCAAAGTTCAGAGTAGATGACATGGCCAAACCCAAAGCTTTTGAGATAAGGAAGTACCCTACTTCAAGGAAGAGTGAGGAGTGAGTACTTGCTGAACAATAACCCAATCTATGACAAGTGGAGATCATTCAAAACCAATAAAGGCCTGTTTAATTATCAAATACAACTGTATTTGTTTGTGACTGGCTTATAAACCTGCTTTATTTTTAAAGTTTTGATATTTACAATCATTTGCTGTGCTGTGCTTTACTTGGTAGGTTGGTGCTTCTCTATTTTCAACTTTTTGGGAAAGAATTTTTTGTATACTACAGACTCACTGGAGTGTTGTTTTATCTTAATTAGGAGGAATGTAGCTGTCAATGGTGCTGGGAAAAAGGCTAATGAAAACACTGACAGACCATTCACCATTGCCCTGCTGATGAGGGGCATAATACAGGCTTTTCTTCTAATTTTATTTTTAATTTTAACAGTACATCTGTACTTCGAATCTTTTTCATTGTTGTGATGGTTCGAGAATTGGATTGTTACACAAATAATATCTGAAGTGTTAAAAATCTCTTTTTTTCCTAATGCTCTTCCCCAAATAGTAGCCAAAACTTTAAGATACATTCTTCCTTTGGTTGTTTTGTTTCTTTTCCTTTTTATTTGAAAATCTCTCAGTTTACTCATAACAAGAGGAATTTGACTGATGAGGACATACAGGTTAGAACTATTTGCTAACTGGATTTCCACCACCCAGAGCAGTGCAGGGACTATTCACACATAACGGGAGGAAAGCATTTCAGTAAAGCCTGGTGTTTAAAACCTCTGATGAGGGGACCATTGACATGCAGAGCTCTCAATCACATCCACCATTGCTGGGTCAGATCCCAGAGGTCGTCAGAAAGCACTGTGAGGAGGATCCATCCATCTCTTCTCTCTCCATGTGTGCTGGCAGCGGAGGCAGGGATCCAGGATGCTTAAAATGGAGCTTCAAAAAGCTTCCCAGGGATCTGAAGGCAGGAATCTCTTGGTATCATGCTACAAACCAAAGCACACATGTTTTTGGAAATGGTTTTGTTGCTAAATGTTTGTTTTAAAAAAGAAAAAGTGTCTCTTTTGCTGTCTCATACACAGGGTTATTGTTATCATCTTTCTAAATTCCATATATATGCATTAGTATACAGTATTGGTACAGTACACAATAACCCTGTGTACGAGACAGCAAAAGAGACACTGATGTATAGAACAGTCTTATGGACTCTGAGAGAGAGGGAGAGGGTGGGAAGATTTAGGAGAATGGCATTGAAACTTGTAAAATATCATGTATGAAACGAGTTGCCAGTCCAGGTTCGATGCACGATACTGGATGCTTGGGGCTGGTGCACTGGGACGACCCAGAGGGATGGAATCGGAGGGAGGAGGGAGGAGGGTTCAGGATGGGGAACACATGTATACCTGTGGCGGATTCATTTTGATATTTGGCAAAACTAATACAATTATGTAAAGTTTAAAAATAAAATAAAATTCAAAAAAAAAAAGAAAAAGTGGGTAAGAGTATGAATCTAGGCTTATTTATATTTGTATTCTCGTTCTTCTTCTCTGTTTACATAATGGTAATGGTATGATGCTTTACAATTGAGTTCCTTGTCTGTCGAGACTGCCAACAGCAGTTCTTCAGGGTGGTCTGCAATTTCAACAGCTACACATGAAATATTTTACACAGGTCTTGGCACATTGAAAATATTCAGTATATTGTAACTAGTATTGGTAGGTGAACATTTCCCCCATTAATTTAGTGATAAATTTCTCTCCAAACTCTGATCCATTAGCATTGCGATTGCAAGATCAGACACTTGGGGATTTTGATGGGCAAGACTTGTGAAAATGCATCATTAAGCATTTTTATGGTATGTTTGAATTGTAACAGAGCCAATTCTATCCTTGAGTAGAGACAACCTTGCTCTCCCCTTGAAAGTGATTTTGGCATACATATTTATTTGAGCTCCATCCTGTCTACAGGGCTCTGTTTCTTTAATGGAATGTGTGACTGAAGGCAAGCAGGCTTCTGTCCAGTACATTAGACCAGAGATGCTCTGGCTGTGAACTCACAGTCATACCTCACCTTTCTGGCAGGTACTAGCATCCCTCATCTGTAAGGTATGGATGTGAGTCACCAGGATTAAAAACATAGTCCTTACATGTACCTATCATCTCTCCAAGTTCCCAAAAGGGAGAAACAGGGATCAATGTTAGCATGTGAATTTTCTCTGAGAGAAAACTAGATTGATCTGAAATTGTTGAAGGAAAGGTTATCAGTAAAGGTGCATAAATGAGAATTTAAAGCTCCCGTTGCCTACGGAAGTGGCTCTTACAGAGCAAAATATCCAGGGAAAATAAACACTCCATTAACCCAAAGCCTTCCTGTTTGTTTCTTCATTTAATCATCTGCTGCTAAGTTGCTTCAGTCGTGTCAGACTCTGTGCGACCGCATAGATGGCAGCCCACTAGGCTCCTCTGTCCCTG